>NC_056741.1:59058525-59393525 GCF_019279795.1 Protopterus annectens | reverse complement strand
AATGGTACAGAGAAGGAGAAGGGAATATTTAAGGAGTGCAGAGACTAAGGAGTCAGAATGGTACAGAGAAGGAGAGGGAATATTTAAGGAGTGCAGAGACTAAGGAGTCAGAATGGTACAGAGAAGGAGAAGGGAATATTTAAGGAGTGCAGAGACTAAGGAGTCAGAATGGTACAGAGAAGGAGAGGGGAATATTTAAGGAGTGCAGAGACTAAGGAGTCAGAATGGTACAGAGAAGGAGAGAGGAATATTTAAGGAGTGCAGAGACTAAGGAGTCAGAATGGTACAGAGAAGGAGAAGGAATATTTAAGGAGTGCAGAGACTAAGGAGTCAGAATGGTACAGAGAAGGAGAGGGAATATTTAAGGAGTGCAGAGACTAAGGAGTCAGAATGGTACAGAGAAGGAGAAGGGAATATTTAAGGAGTGCAGAGACTAAGGAGTCAGAATGGTACAGAGAAGGAGAAGGGAATATTTAAGGAGTGCAGAGACTAAGGAGTCAGAATGGTACAGAGAAGGAGAGGGGAATATTTAAGGAGTGCAGAGACTAAGGAGTCAGAATGGTACAGAGAAGGAGAAGGGAATATTTAAGGAGTGCAGAGACTAAGGAGTCAGAATGGTACAGAGAAGGAGAAGGGAATATTTAAGGAGTGCAGAGACTAAGGAGTCAGAATGGTACAGAGAAGGAGAAGGGAATATTTAAGGAGTGCAGAGACTAAGGAGTCAGAATGGTACAGAGAAGGAGAAGGGAATATTTAAGGAGTGCAGAGACTAAGGAGTCAGAATGGTACAGAGAAGGAGAAGGGAATATTTAAGGAGTGCAGAGACTAAGGAGTCAGAATGGTACAGAGAAGGAGAGGGGAATATTTAAGGAGTGCAGAGACTAAGGAGTCAGAATGGTACAGAGAAGGAGAAGGGAATATTTAAGGAGTGCAGAGACTAAGGAGTCAGAATGGTACAGAGAAGGAGAGGGGAATATTTAAGGAGTGCAGAGACTAAGGAGTCAGAATGGTACAGAGAAGGAGAAGGGAATATTTAAGGAGTGCAGAGACTAAGGAGTCAGAATGGTACAGAGAAGGAGAGGGGAATATTTAAGGAGTGCAGAGACTAAGGAGTCAGAATGGTACAGAGAAGGAGAAGGGAATATTTAAGGAGTGCAGAGACTAAGGAGTCAGAATGGTACAGAGAAGGAGAGGGGAAATATCTGTAGATGGGTGGTTATGGTTGAGGCTCCAGAGTGGACAGTCAGGTGTTGGGGTTATTTGTTAGGGTACAAGAGCATAGCCAATGAAAGGAGACATGTAATTTGAGGGAATTTTTAATGGAAGCAGGATTACTGATTGTCCTGAGTGAAGGAGGAAGATTATTCCATAACTTGGAGACAGCATGAGAGTACAACATTTGGCCGGCTGAGAACTTGGGTTTCTCTACAGTCAATAACATTTTGTTTTCAGACCTGAGGTGGTGATCGGGGTGGTAGATGGTCAGTATGGATGAGAGGGAAGGGCAGGTTTCAGGTTGGTAGATTATCTCGTGGGCTGTAGTTAAGTGTAGATAATTAAGATAGTGGGGGGATTCTAGCCAATTTAGTTGATGCAGAGAGAAGCAGTGGTGGGTAGAAAATTTTGAATTTGTAACAAATTTAGTGACTTTGTTGTAGCAAGAGTCTAGTTTACTTTTTAAGGAAGATTGTAGGTCGGTGAGGATGGGGGCACCATATAGAAGAGGTGGAAGCAGGAAGGATGAGGCCAAGGCCTTTTTAGCAGAGAGGCTAAGGAAATAGTTGTGCCTGTAAAGGGCACCTAACTTTTGATGTTTTTTTCTTGATGTTGCTGTGGATGTGAAGGTCAAAAGTTAATTTGTCATCAATGATGACACCTAGCAATTTGGTACTAGGGACAAATTCAATGATAGTGTTGTCATGGGAACAAACAGTAACTAGAGATTTGTCAACAGGGCTACATTTTGTGGGGGTGAATAGTCAGAGTTTTGATTTATTGGGGTTAAGGGTGAGGTAGTTCTGGGACATCCATCATTCAGTAGAGGTAAATGCTTTTTGGGTAAGATGCTGTAATACAGTGACAGATTTAGAAGAGCAGATGATGGTTGAGTCATCTGCATATTGGATGACAGCACTGTGGGTAAGGGTATTATGAAAGTTATTGACAAATATACTGAAAAGGAGGGGACCCAGAATTGAGCGTTGAGGAACACCTGTGTTAGCAGTAATGAAAGGGGAGGAAGAATGCTGCCATATGGTACACTGCTGCCTATTGCTGAAATAGTTAGTAATCCATTATAGGGTGGGGGGGATAGGCCGAGGTTAGAGAGTTTAGTAAGTGTTAGGGAGTGGGAAATGGTGTCAAATGCCTTTGATAAATCAAGAAGGAGTGCAGAGACTAAGGAGCCAGCATCACAAGTTCTATTTACTGTGTCTAGAAAGGAAATGAGGGCAGGGTTGGCCCCATGTCCGGGCCGAAAGCCATGCTGAGTGGGGGAAAGCATTTGGTGTTTTACTAGATGACTTATGAGCTCTGTATGGATACGCTTCTCTAGTATTTTACAGATGGGGGAAAGAATGACGATAGGATGGAAGTTTGGGATGTTGGAGTTGTTGCCGCCTTTATGAAGAGGGATGACAAATGCTTCCTCCAGATAATCGGGTATACAGGATTCATGAATGGACCTGTTAAGGAGAATGCTGATAGGATATGCAATGGAGGGGGCTGCTAGTTGTAGGTATTCTGCAGGTAGATTATCTGGGGTGTTTGTGCATGGTTTTAGTTTATAAAGAAGTTTTTGGATGGTGGATGTGGGAATGGGTGATAGTGAGAAGATAGGTAGAGGATTTGATGGGGTATGTGCTGATGGTGTTACTTGTGGTCTAGGTTGATGGGTGGGAAGGTAGTAGTAAGTTTGGCGATGGTATCAATAAAGTATATATTAAAGAGTGAGGCTAGCTCTGAGGGAGTTTTCTCTGGGTTTGGGCATGGGGTATTGTTAGTTCCTGGGTGGAGTAGGGAGTTGATTGCTCCCCAGACTTTCTTGGGATTTTGTTTATTCTAGTCTTGAAACGTCTAGCCAATTGATATTAACGTCACCTAGAATGATAGTTTTGTTTTTTATGTTGTTGATTGCCCAGGCAAGAATTTCTTTTATAATAGGAGTATTGTTGCCTGGGGGGATGTATATGGCTATGATGCAAAAGCTTTTGCAGTTATTAAGTTTTAGGAAGGTAACATGTAGCTCTGCAATGGAAAAGAGGGGAATTGATTTAGAATATGGAATAACTGTGAAGATGCTTGGGAACAGTAAAGTGACACCTCCACCTTTTTATGGAGTCTGTCAGCTCTGAGGCAGGAGTAGTTTGGGGGTAGAAATTCAGAATCTTTGATATATGGTTTTAGCCATGTCTCAGTGATGGTGGTAAAATCTGGTTTATGTTGATTTAGCCATGCATGCAGTTGAGGAATTTTATTTCTAATGCTCTGGAGATTAATTGTGGTGAAGTTTAGGCATTTTGTGGCGATAGGTGAATTATGAGAGGGAGGAAAAGGAGAAGGTCCGGGGTTAGGATGCATATCACCACACAGGACTAGATTACAGAGAATTGGGAAAATGCTAGGTAGGGGCTTCTTTTCTGGGTTACTGAAGTATTTGTGGACATGATAACAAGGAAGGCTGCATTTTGTAGTGAGTAATGGAATACATAGCTGTGCTATATATCCGCCCAGGACAGAACATTCCAAAACTTGAAAACATACTATCCTGGATACCAGATACAATCACAAATTAAATTATCCTTATGGGTGATGTAAACATCGACTGGCAGTCTTTATCTGCAGATTCATTTATCAACAGCATCAACCTGTTTGGATTCACTCAACTGATTAATACACACACCAGCATGACATGCCAAAAATAACTCCCAACAGTCTATCTTGAACTGGATTATGGTAACCAACCCATCTAATTTTTTCCTCAGGTACCCTCCCTGACACACTAAATGATCACCTGCCAGTTTTTACTCACAGGAGTATTACACAACTAACAAAGGAACATAAGTTCATAACTACCCATAATCTCTCCAAATTCTCCAAGGAGTCTTTCATTGCATCTCTGAAGACAGTTAACTGGTCCATCCTAAAAGACTCCCCTTAAATGATGCATTTGAATACTTCAATGCAGCATTTCTAAATATTCTTAACACCTTAGCCCCATCAACAGTCTACAGAAACATCCATACCCAATGGCTCACCACCCAATTCAAACTCCTTTATGAAAGACAAAGCATGGATTAACTGGTAAAAGAATAAAAGTGACAAAAATTGGCAACTATTCAGATAGATATGAAGCCAAGTCAAGAAACAAGATAACAGAGATAAAACATCTTATTACATTCAGCTGCAAGATAGCCATAAAAACAGCCCTAAAAATCTGGTCATCTATTTACTGTCTCAGCCCAGGTACAAAAAGGTATTCCAGCCCATACCCAGACATTCCCCCTTTCAAACAGCTACCTGTTTTAATACATACTTCATAGAATGCATAGCCAGCTTAACCTCAAACTCACCTAACACCCCCCCCTTCCATACAGCTAACTTCCCCTACCTTGGACCCTAGCACATTTCCTTCACAAAACTCACCTATCTACAACCTTTCCAATACACATACAGACCACCCCACTCACTTTACCTTTCAAAGTGTTGCTATAACTCTCATAAAAAAAGCTTTTATGTAAACTAAAACCTTGTTCATCCTCAGCCGACAACCTTCCTCTAGAATACTTAAATCTAGCTGCAGATGCAATAGCATATCCAAACAGCATTCTTATTAATAGATCAATAACAGAATCTTGTGTCCTCAACTTGTGGAAATGGCAAACATTACCCCATCCATAAAGGAGGTAATTCCACTGATCCACTGAAATTACAAATTACCACCCCATAGTCATCCTGTCTCCCCTGTTCAGCAATGGTTTCTCCACTATCTCTTACAAAATAAGCTAATCACCAACATGCAACATGGATTTAGGTCAGATCACAGTACCACTACGGGATTACTATCATTTACAGACACTGTCAATAAAGCTCACAACTCTAATAAACTTGTATCTGTAGTCTTTCTAGATCTGTCAAAAGACTTTGACATCATCACTCACAGTAAACTCCTCAATCAGTTTTCCACCCTTGTTCTAGCATCTCCATCTATTCGATGGTTCTCTAGCTATCTTGCCAATAGGCAACAAGCTGTAAAGTGGCAAGGATCCATTTCTGCATACCACCCCACTTCCACGAGTCCAGCAAGGATCCATACTTGGTCCTCTACTTTTCAACATTTTTATCAATAAGCTACATTCATCATCTTGTGAAGGCACCTTGATTCAAAATGGAGATGAGTCTACCAAAATCTGCTCTTCAAACACCTTAGCTCACTTCCAAGAAATCACTCAACAAGCTGTCATTTCCATTGAAACCTGGCTTACAACGGTACAACTCTTACTCAATCCCCAAAAAAATAAACTCCTCCTGTTTACCCTATAATCTCACTCCTCTAAGAAAGCATCTTTCAAAATTTTTTCGGCAAATGGCACTGAAGTTGAGTTAGTCTACCATACCAAACTATTAGGAGTCATAATAGATAATTTTAACTCTGGCCTCCACATTCAAAGCAATATCAAGAAAGCCCATCAAAAACTAGGCAGGCTATACAGAAACAATCATTTTCTGAGCATACTGACAAAAATTGCTCTAGCCAAAACCAACCTTCTGTACTCCCTGCTGAATGGACTGCCAATTCTAACCAATTTACAAACTTCCATAAAACCAAACTTAAAAGCTGCTACAACAAAATTGCCAAGTTTGCTACTAATTCACCCTCCTTTACCCACCGTTGCAAGGCTCTGCATACCCTTAGTTGACTGGAACTCCCCTTCCATCTCTCCTACATTCAATTTACAACAATATATAAAATCATGCAAAAAACATTAGCCTGTCCCACTCTTACCCCTTTAATCAATATGTATTTTCCAAAAAGAACTCTTAGATGAGAAGACAAACAACTTCTCACCATAAATAAATCAAACAAAGCCTATACTCACACTCGCAAAAAAGTGGAGTTCCTTACCTCTACTCACCAGAACAATTTCTTACCTACCCACCTTTAAATGCTCCATAAAAGAACACTTTACAAAATCGTGGACCAGCGCCTGTGCCAGTCCTTACTGGACTTTCTCATTATACTTCACTCACCCACTTCAACCCAAATCACTCTTCACAACCCTGTCCAGCCTCCTACTTCACTCCTTTTTTCCCCACTACCTTCCCTTATCCAGTTCATCTCTGCAGACCTTTTCTTTACCTCTTTCCTCCCTAGTCACCTAAGCTCCCTTAAGACCCCCTACCCTGCACTCTTCTTACAGTCTCCTTCCCACCATCCTTCTTCCATCTATATGACCATAATATGAACACCATCTCTCATACTAAGGCATCACTCAGTTTCACCTCACTGTCTCTAATCATATAATCTCTGATATCTCCTGATATCTCTTTAAATATCTTATTAGAATTGTCTCAGGTCTCGTTTACCACATACTAATGTATGTAACAAATAGTATGACTATTGAATTTTTCCTCACATATTCTCCAGCTCATGTTATTGTTTTTCATTACACTCTACTACGAAACATATGTTGTATATTTTTCTCATTGCAACATTTTTTCTTCACTCATATTTTGAAGTGTAACATGATACTTTGTGATTTAGAATATTTGTACTTGCTGTTTTGTAATATAACATGATACTTTGTGATTGAAAATATCTGTACAGGATTTTTGAAATATTGTCATTGTGGAGCTTTTCTCCCCAGAACTCTGCTAAAAATGGGCACTTTCTGGCCCAGTCGGAGTTTCCCGGTAAACAAATATCAAATAAATAATTCTTATGAAGTAAATGTTTCAGAAAAGTTATGTTTGTTATGCAGTTACTTTTATTCCCTTTCAGCAATATTTTCTCATGAAAACACCAAGTCTGTTGCTATGATCATCATGTTTTTTTCTCTACTGTGCCTGCAATGTCATTTTCAAACCTACCTTGCTAATGCCTCCTGCTTTCCAAAAGTAGATGGTTTCTGAGCATGAGCCAGTTTTGTCAGCATTTGTCTTATATTTGCCTTAAGTTTACTTTAACAACTACATAACAAGTGAAAGTGTTATCTTTTCTCTTAAACGTCTGCCGCACAAGTGGCCTACCCAATACATGTGCACCTCACTGCGCACATAGAGAAGCATCGTTGTAACCTGCTCCATTCCTTTTTCAACCTTTCAACTAACTGAAAGGTTACCACCAGTAGGGGAAGATAGTCAGCTGGCTTCCCTCTCTAAGTTTGAATCACAGTATCCTGCTTTATCTTTGGAGTTGTACATCTTTGTATTTATCACACACACACTCCCATCATCTTAACCCTAGTTCCATCTTTCATCATCTTCACTACTTCATCCTTTCCCTCTGTCTAAGTCTTAACAATTGGAACACTAAAATTATACCCTTGTTGTCCTTCCCCTCTTACAATCTATGTCACATCTGGCATCTTCATCCATGACATTTAATCCATAACATCACCTTGTCTACTGCATTCCTTCCAAGATCCATCTTCGGATAATGATATATGTTTTTTTTTTGGCTAGCAGACCATTGACTTTTGTTCCCCACCCCAGCTTACCATTCACCTTAGGTCTCCATATTTCTCCTTTGGCTCTTTCTTCCAGGGGTATCCCACTGAGAGAAGCCCCAGTGTGTCCCTTCAGTGAGTGGGCACTACCCTCTGAATGAGAAGAGCATCACAGCCTTATGGCCTGAGATTTCCCCCGTGACCAGGGAAAGGAGCAGAGAAGCCAGGGCTATCACACTGCGACCAAGGTGGGGGTTATTGCTTAAGCTCTACATCCTCTGAGCTACAAGGCTGATGTCATCCATGTGGCTGTGCAATGGCACCATGAAAGAAATTTGCCCACCTACATGGAAGTCCTTTCTTCATCCACTTACCACAACAATGGCTTTCTTTTACTGTCCTGGTATCAGTCACTGGGGCTTGTGAGAATGACATTCTTTCTGTACACCCCCATATATATCACCTAGTGGTGAAAAGCAGGAAATGCATCATCACACTCCTTCCTCATCACACAGTCCCATCAAGAGCCAGGTCCACTAATCAAACTCAGAAGCCAGGTCCATTAATCAAACTCAGATCACCGGGTTCACAGTTTTTGAGGGCTTTATATCTGCACACCAGAGGAGGTAGATCTTCTGCAGGTAATGGGAACATAAACAGATACAGTATCTCCTGGACTTCTACCAGCTATAAAACTGGGGAGGAATAGTAGAATCTTGGCTAAATCGGTGCCTGAAAGATAGGATACAGATGGTGACAGTAAATGGAGGTTTATTGAGAATAGTACCACATTGATCAGGGAGGCAGCGCTTTTCAATGTTAATGAGCATGAGGGATGGGAGGAGATGGGGGAAAAGGCAGGAGATTGCAAGATGTCATCTACTTCCTGTAAATATCAAGTACTTCCCAGATCGACTTTGTAAAAGAGATATATGTTTTTCCTCTTTACTCAGAGAATGGACTGCCATAATAAGTCTTAGAGATCAAATTCACAGAGGCGTTCCAAGCGGGTTGGGATGGGTGAAGAGGGCTAAGGGGAAGGTAAGGATGGAGGGAATGTGTAGCGTTCCTTGCACTTAAATGGCAGACTAGACAGGATTATTGTTTCTTTTTCTGATCAAACAAATGTAATGTAATGCAATGTTAAAAATATGAACTTCAGGTGAGATTACCTGAAATGTTGTGTAGAAGGAAGCACACCTGAAAATCAAGTTGTAGAAGAATAAGATACTGATGGAGTTATAGTGGAGAGAAAATATTAAAAACAGAAAAAAAGAAAATGAAAGAAAGGAAAAATCCAACAGATGATAAGAGCATGAAGAGAAAGAGAAAAAAGATGAGAATGTAAACACTAGCTAAGAAGGTCTATCTCAAATAACAGGGGGATTCCTGAAGCAGGTGCAAATGGCTTGTGCATTCAGATATGTGATTCATGTACTCCTAAAAGTTTTTAGGTTAAAGCCATTTGCCTATGGGGTGGGTAACACATAAGGACAGAGAAGGCATGGTCTCTTGCATGAAGTTTGCCTGTAGGCCTCTTTATTAATCATATATTGATTAATTAGGAGTGGATCTGAGTATGCACAATATTCCAGATTCCATATGAGCAAGATTTTAGAAGAAACATTTATGTTACATTTGGTTGATGACCAAAGGAGATGATACGCCTTTCTGGTCTACCACTTATATCTGCATTTAACATTTTACCTCCTGCCCATCTCCCCCATCACCTTCACACTTCACACTTCCTCCACTTATACCCTGCCTTCCAGGGGTTCCTTCTCCATGATGTAGTCTGGTATATTGTTTTGCTGGCCCACATCTTGTAAAGTTAAGAAATCCCATGCATGTTGAGGAAGTGGCCTATGCTTAAAGAAATCCCACACAGATTGAGGAAGTGGCCTGTGCTTAAAGAAACCCCATGCACGTTGAGGAACTGGCTGTGCTTAAAGAAATCCCACACATGTTGAGGAAGTGGCCTATGCTTAAAGAAATCCCATGCATGTCAAGGAAGTGGCCTGTGCTTAAAGAAATCCCATGCACATTGAGGAAGTGGCTGTGCTTAAAGAAATCCCATGCACTTTGAGGAAGTGGCCTATGCTTAAAGAAATCCCACGCATGTCGAGGAAGTGGCTGTGCTTAAAGAAAATCCCACGCACTTTGAGGAAGTGGCCTATGATTAAAGAAATTCCATGCACATCGAAGA
The DNA here is from genome assembly GCF_019279795.1 of Protopterus annectens. Classification (NCBI taxonomy): domain Eukaryota; kingdom Metazoa; phylum Chordata; order Ceratodontiformes; family Protopteridae; genus Protopterus; species Protopterus annectens. The sequence continues at coordinate 59,383,652 of NC_056741.1, read as the reverse complement.
AGTGGCCAGTGCTTAAAGAAATCCCACATACATTGAAGAAGGGGCCTGTGCTTAAAGAAATCCCATGAACATCAAGGAAGCGACCTGTGCTTAAAGAAATCCCACATACATCGAGGAAGTGACCTGTGCTTACATTCTGCTGCTTGTGTCCTCCTCCATCTTTCCTGATCAGTGTGATCCATTCATATCTCCTCAAAGGGATCCCCCCATCTTTTTTTTGTCTGTACTGAGAGCTCTTTCAGTCTCTGGTTGTCCTCCATTACACATCTTATTCTTTTAATTTTCTCCATATTCCTTCCAGCAGCTTGTTGGTCACCTCCTTGCATGCCATTCACGACAACATCTAATACTGAAGGTGTGAACTGACCAATGTGCAGCAGAGTAAACACACAACTTTTATTTTGGTTTCTGAGTCCATTGCTTTGAGAATATTAAGGTAACTGCTACTTCTGGACCCAGAACTAACCCCCTGTAGGACACCACTAATCACCTTATTCCTGACATCTTTCGAGTCTCCATAGTGCTCAGTACTGTACCCATGAATTTTTCAGCTATCCCTTTCTTCAGGCTTGGACCTTCTCTCACCCCTGCAGTATTCTGGCAGTTACTTGTATAGGACTCACTCAATGGTGTCACTGAAGTTCAGGTAAACAATAGCTTCTGCTACTTTCCTGTCAAGTTCTTCCATAACCCTCCATCAAAAAATGGATCATTTTCATCTGACATCTTCTCCTCACCATGAATCAAAAATGGTCATTGAAACAAGACTAATCATTAAATATGTAAGTGCTATGCAAATTTACCAAGCTAACAGTTGAGAGAAACATGAATCTAAAAGAATGCTGCAAATAAATGCTAAAATTACCATAAAAACAAAACAGAAATACATTTTGATAGATTTGCTTATAATATTACAACTACCTTTAAGCTACACTATCACTTAAACTGCATCTAACTAGCACCTGGTCTTGTCTCTATGATCATCCAACCTGAACCCTGCCCCTACTCTAGCACCTGGTCTTGTCTCTATGATCATCCAACCTGAACCCTGCCCCTACTCTAGCACCTGGTCTTGTCTCTATGATCATCCAACCTGAACCCTGCCCCTACTCTAGCACCTGGTCTTGTCTCTATGATCATCCAACCTGAACCCTGCCCCTACTCTAGCACCTGGTCTTGTCTCTATGATCATCCAACCTGAACCCTGCCCCTACTCTAGCACCTGGTCTTGTCTCTATGATCATCCAACCTGAACCCTGCCCCTTCATATAGACCCAGCTTGACTTTCTTATTTCTTTCTTCCCTTCTGTTACTGTTATCTTCTTTCTCTGTCTCTTTCTTATTTTTACTTATAAGGTATTTTTTTTACTATCACTGCTTATATTGTCAAATGTATTGTCAAACATTCTTATTGTTGTAATGTGGAGCTTTTCTCCCTGGGCCTCTGCTGAAAAATGTCTTTCCCAGTCGGTCCATCCCAGTTAACAAATGTCAAATAAGTAAATAAATAAATCTCGGCCAATTAAAGAAAACTAGCTAAAAGTGATAAATCACAATTGTCATTAAATTAAAATGGTATGGTAAGATTTCAGGCAGTTGTCATGACAATTTTGTTCATTACATCAGCAAATAACATTTTAAATATAAAATCCTTCCAAATGTGGTTAAAACATGTAACAGTGACAATTACTGAAATGGTACAGAATAACAGATAATGTGCATGGCAGTCTCACAATACAACAAAATGTAGAAAGACTTGAATTTTTTCTGCAGTCATTGGGCTATACTAGCCTCACAACCAAATTGGGAAAGCTCGTTGTAACGCATTAATGAAAAGACTCAACATGCAAGTCCACGTCACTGGCTGTCACCCCAGAAATCCAGTAAGAGCATTACATCTGTTGGTCTTCAGACTCGAGGCCGATAGTATTTCAAACAAGATACAACTTGTGTACAAAACAACTAAAATGAAATAAATAAACTAAAATACAACCACAAAGGCCAGTAACATCCCAAACAAGCTTTTTATTCAGATCTTAGAGCCTTGGCTAACAAGCTTTCACAGAATTTTATTTTAAGATACAACATGTGGTCAAAGAACCTTCCGGAAACCATTTGTTTTTTAATTGCTCATTGATCTTAAGCCATATAAATACACCATAAGACACAAAGGAAGTAACAATTGAGCCACAAGATCCAATCACAGATTCAGCAGATGACAAAAAACACTGACCATCCCCAAATCACCAATCACAGGTGCACTAAGTGCAATCAAATCACAAAAGAACAAGCGAACATCTTTAGTAAGCAGGCATAAACATAAGATGAATCCAAATGGTTTATTTCATTGCCACAGCAATAAAATGAAACAGCAATGCAACAAATTAAGAGGCAGAACAAATAAAAGATGTCTGCAGCCAGTCACCTCAACTTATGAGTCACCTCAACTTATGAATCTTAAAGTTGCCTTGGACCTTTGTCATCCTCAAAAGTAGTGACTATCCATTCCTTCAGGATTTTCCCAATAATATCCCTTGCCACAGCTATTATGTTAATGGGCTGGGCTTTCTTCAGTTTTTCCCTCTTCATCCCTTTTAGAAGAGTGACATTCTTACCACCTCTTAGCCCTTGGGCACATCTGTAGTCACCAATGCATAGGTGAAGAGCACAATTAGGGGATCTGTCAGCAAACTTGGTGAGCTTTCTGACACTAAGCGGTAGCCCACAGGCTTCCTGTTACCTCATCATCCTTTTACTTCTCTTCAGGCATATCCTACTGTTCACCCACTGATTGCACAATGCCGACCTACCCTGTCCCAGTACGGTACCGTTTCCTTCATTTCTTCCATCAAGACCAAGGTAATGTATTAATTCATCATGCCTGCTTTTCTCTCAGCCATTCTTACTCAGCCTGAACAAATCTGACCCTCCCGCCTTCTTTCTTTATGTTTTTCATTTTCATTTGTAACCTTATCTGTCAACTACCTTCTCATTCTGCTTTTGATGCCCTCACCACATTTCTTGTCCTTGTGCCTGCCTCATTGTACTGTGCATTCTACACCTCTCTACACCTGCCTTCCATCTCTCGTGTACCCTAAATTTTGCCATAATTGCTATTCTCATATTCCTAAGTAGCCCTGTTGGCCTTCTCCTCTTTTTTATCTTTTTACCTCACAATCAAACCATTGTCTACAGCCCTGAGTTTTCCATCCATGGGCTGTTCCCAGAGCCTGTTCACTCCTTTGATCTGCCTGATTATGTCACAGTGCATGTTTCTATATTACATTCAGTCGCACAGCACTGTCTTTGCTTGTGAAAACTCTCAGAAATTATTTTGTTTGCTTCTGGTATGCCTCTTTCTATCTTTGGATTTTGGAAAATAAATAAATTGTGTTCTGCTGCATCCCCACATTACTTTGTGGTGTTTTATTTTATTTTATTTGCTTATTTTAGTTATAGTTCATTTTAATTATTCTATTTCTAGGTTACTGTTTTTACTTTTGTCTGACGTTTCATTTAGTAAGGGGCTTAGACATTAAATCTGAAATTAGAAACTCCAGCGTTTCTATTTGTCTTTTTCATTGCTTGATGTTCTGTTTTTTTTTCTGTCTTTGATAGCTCACGTGTGCACTGTTTCTCTGCTTTGTAGTGTTTTATCCATGTCTAAGACAGACAGCAGGGACTGACCTTGTGTTACCCTCTGTATTTTGAAATGTGTAAGATGCAGCAAACAAAGTTTGCTTAATTTGAGTTGTGAATATTCCAGCAGGAGTTGAAAGATCTACTCTTACTGGGCTCTTTAACCAAATCAGGAGTTAGGATTCCTCCAAATTATGCAATACAGTTTTTCCTCCACTATACAGTTTAGCAATGACTGATATTTAAGTGTGAATAATGCAGGATTTTCCTATGGCTAGTGTGCTTAGATTGTGAGGTTGAACCCCAAAGTCCTGTTACAATCTTAGGGCCACCAGTTAGCTCTTATTTTATAGGTTGTTACTATCATGATTGTACTGTTGTGCAAAATATAAAAAAAATCCAAACATTTTATGTTCAGCCTTCAAAAGGAACATCATTAGATTTTTGGAATGAATCAGATAGTTTTTAAAACCTGTTCTTTTTTTGACAGTGTAAACACTTTGAGTCAGATTCCAAAAGAGTTGCTCTCAGTCTGTCCACCCTGATTATACAAGACGTGATCTCAATGTAAGAGACTTATTTCAGTGTAAGGCCTCTCTAGAAACAGATTTACTACAGGCACAACACCTGTTTTCAGCCTGCTCTTAGTGTAAGCAACCACTTACACTGAGAGCAAGTCTTTTGGAATTGAGGCCTTTATTATAACATTTTCAGTGTAACGTACTGTGCAATAGCCATGCATGGTGTGCTTGGCATTTTGACACTAATTGCTAATACAATAGTTATATAATTATATGTTGATACAATACTAATAAAGTGACCTCACATCTGACAGTAAGTGCTTACATTCAGTTATTAATAACTTCCCATCATTATACATCTAAACACAAATGTCACCTTCAAACCCACTATCACCCTCAGCTGTTCTATCCAGGGCTAATTCCATGTTTGATTTACTATTGTTCATTAATCAAAGCAGTTAAACACACAAATTAATTATATGCAACTTAATTTGAAATCAGGAATTAATTAGTGACCATATTGTTTTATTTTCACTATTTTATGAGTCTTAGCAACTGGTCCAGTGACTTCTCACTTTGTATCGGAGGCTTCTTATTTAAACAGATACAAGGTATTTTGTTCTTCATGAAGTGAGTTTCCATTCCAAAATCCCAAATAAACCATTTTTTTCTATGAAGTTCAGTTTCTGCTCTTTCTTAGCTTTCAGATCTGTATTTGTAAACTCTTCTGTCATCTTCTCCTCCTGTCTTATTGATGGTTTGTCATTGGTTTTCCATTTTCTCTTTATAGCTTTCTTAGCCACTGTCAATATTAAAGATACCAATGTTTTCACCTGTTTAGTGCATGTTCTCTGAAACATCTCTATATTTAGGTTAAATTCTCTTCCAAGTGTAAGACTTATGACATTATTCAAATAATTTTTTAATGGAGAAATTTAATGCATTCTCAAAATATCTGGTCCCAAGAACCTCCTTCTGAGCCATCACATCTCAACATATACAATACCTTGTGCCCGTGGCGACATTGTTTTTTAAGAATGGTAGGGGTATAGAAATATCTGTGCAAACATTTCTGTGCAAAAATTCTAAATGTTTTGAATTAGTTGCATATCTAGGATTAAGACATATTTCCCTTCACCAATCATCTATACTGTTTTATTTAAACATTCACTCCATACTATTTTAGCTTTACACTATATTATTTTTTCAAATCTAATGGTGCCTTATATGCTCTGTTTATTACTCTTTTCGGGTCTGTCGTTTCTGTTCTGTCCATAGTTACATCTACATTTTCTGATTTAGCAAAATTACTATCCAGCCTCCACATAGCATCTGTGAACTGTAATATTAGACTTGTGTGCAAGTTGAATTGAGTTCAATGACCCCAAAATTTGTCTAGCTTCCTCCCGTTTTATTAACTTATCTTTTGTATCACCTGCTTCCAAAATATCAGTTTGTTGTTCTCTCTTCTCCAAATGCCTGTGACTTCCTGTTTTCATGTCTTAATTAATACTATATATATATTATAGTCTATTGGTATTAATCTATTTCCAAGGTCTAACTTCCTTCGACATCGACTTGTTTAATACTTTTATAATGTTGTACAAAATATTTTATATCCTTTTCCTAGATCTGCCCAAATGTCCACATGTGGTCTTTTCATTACCTCTGTGGACACTATGCCTATCATCTCCCTCCATATGAGCATATACTCCATGGCCTGAATCAAATATATTAATCTAATTGTGTTGCCTTAAAATCTGCCTCCAAATCTGGCAGTTCCAAATCACCCATTTCCTTTGTCAACATTTGTTCTTTCCATTGCCCACTTCCCCTTTTTGTTATCCAAAAAGAACTCTATACTTATCTTTCTTATATCCTCTCTTATCTGATCTGTCAGATGATGCACATATCCTGACCTGCATAAAGAACAAGCGGGACCAAAAATATCTTAATCACATCTATCTTAGTATCAATTTCCAAAAATAATAGTCTTACCTTACTTATAATCATTGGAGTGATATTTAGCCTTACCTTACTTATAATCGTTGGAGTGATATTTAGTCTCACCTTACTTATAATCGTTGGAGTGATATTTAGTCTTACCTTACTAACAATCGTTGGCGTGATATTTAGTCTTACCTTACTTATAATCGCTGGAGTGATATTTAGTCTCACCTTACTCAAAATCGTTGGAGTGATATTTAGTCTCGCCTTACTTAAAATCGTTGGAGTGATATTTAGTCTCACCTTATTTATAATCGTTGGAGTGATATTTAGTCTTACCTTACTTATAATCATTGGAGTGATATTTAGTCTCACCTTACTTATAATCATTGGAGTGATATTTAGTCTTACCTTACTTATAATCGGAGTGATATTTAGTCTTATCTTACTTATAATCATTGGAGTGATATTTAGTCTTACCTTACTTATAATCGTTGGAGTGATATTTAGTCTCACCTTACTTATAATCGTTGGAGTGATATTTTGTCTTAATTTACTTATAATCATTGGAGTGATATTTAGTCTTACCTTACTTATAATCGTTGGAGTGATATTTAGTCTTACCTTACTTATAATCGTTGGAGTGATATTTAGTCTCACCTTACTTATAATCGTTGGAGTGATATTTAGTCTTACCTTACTTATAATCGTTGGAGTGATATTTAGTCTCACCTTACTTATAATCGTTGGAGCGATATTTTGTCTTACTTTACTTATAATCATTGGAGTGATATTTAGTCTCACCTTACTTATAATCGTTGGAGTGATATTTAGTCTTACCTTACTTATAATCATTAGAGTGATATTTAGTCTCACCTTACTTATAATCATTGGAGTGATATTTAGTCTCACCTTACTTATAATTGTTGGAGTGATATTTAGTCTTACCTTACTTATAATCGTTGGAGTGATATTTAGTCTCACCTTACTTATAATCGTTGGAGTGATATTTAGTCTTACCTTACTTATAATCATTAGAGTGAAATTTAGTCTTACCTTACTTATAATCGTTGGAGTGATATTTAGTCTCATCTTACTTATAATCGTTGGAGTGATATTTAGTCTCACCTTACTTATAATCATTGGAGTGATATTTAGTCTTACCTTACTTATAATCATTAGAGTGAAATTTAGTCTTACCTTACTTATAATCGTTGGAGTGATATTTAGTCTCATCTTACTTATAATCGTTGGAGTGATATTTAGTCTCACCTTACTTATAATCATTGGAGTGATATTTAGTCTCACCTTACTTATAATCAGTAGAGTGATATTTAGTCTTGCCTTACTTATAATCGTTGGAGTGATATTTAGTCTTACCTTACTTATAATTGGAGTGATATTTAGTCTTATTTTACTTATAATCGTTGGAGTGATATTTAGTCTCACCTTACTTATAATTATTGGAGTGATATTTAGTCTTACCTTACTTATAATCGTTGGAGTGATATTTAGCCTTACCTTACTTCTAATCGTTGGAGTGATATTTAGTCTTACCTTACTTATAATCGTTGGAGTGATATTTAGTCTTACCTTACTTATAATCGTTGGAGTGATATTTTTTCCACATTTTTTCAGCTGCTTGCTCAACCTCACATTTCAACCAAATCCCAAAAGTCCCGTAAAGGGAAGGTCATGTACCAGGTCATGTGATGGAGCATAGTTCATTACTATAGAACTTTGATTTTGCTTCACTGACTTTATATCCTGCTGAGTTAAAACTATATTACTTAGATTTGGATTTATCATTGTTAAGTTGTCTTTAAAAAGCATAAAGCTATTTTTTTGCAGTTTTGAACCAATTAATGATATCACAAACTAGCCACTAATATGTCTGAAGCTCATATGCACATAGGATCATAGGAGGTTACTAGCCTATCAACCCTGAAGTCATTTTAACCCTAGCTGTTTCATCCCAAAGTATTACCATAAATATGCTAGTCAATACCCAAGATTGCATTTAGTGATGACTGCCCATGTCCAGGAGTGTTGTGGGCTCTATCCCCTGTAAGAATTTGCGGTGCCCCATACACTCATCCAGGTTCCTCTTGAACAGTGTCATAGAGGTGTACTGTTTCACATGAATTGGTAACCTGTTCCAAAGTCATAGCAGTCACTGGGAGATAAATCTGTCCCTCCAGTATGACAAATTTAAGATACAGACCATATTTAGGTCCCTGAAATGGGTACCCTAGTCCCATTTGATTTACAGATATGCAGCAAGTTCATTAGGTTTGGGTCTTGGGTTGCTCTGTAGGCCAGGCATAAGTCTCTCCTGAGAAGTCTATACAACATGGAGTACAGTGACAGGGACTTTAGTCAGTCTGTGTAAGGCACATGTTGGAGCCCCTTGATCTTCTTTGTTAGATACCTCCAAGGTCTCTCTAACTACTGCAGGGGTTTAGTACAGTACATGCTGAATGGGGCATTATACTCAATTATGGACTGGATAAGTGCCAAGTGTAAGGAGGTTATAACTTCTTTTGCTTTCAAGGCGATGCCTTAACTCATCAAGTGTGCTACATAGAAAGCTTTTCTTACTACAGTAGACACATGGCAGTCAAAGTTAAGGTCACTTGTGATCCCAGGTCCCTTACCACTTCATGGGTACTTAGGATTTCGTTGTTGATTTGATAATGTGAGGGGACATTGTTTGTGCAGAAGGGAATGATGATGCATTTCTTTGCATTCAGTTTGTGACTGTGACTAATACACCAGTCATTGGTCTCCATGAGATGCTCCTGCAGTATACTGACATCATTTGGGGATTCAATGATTGCACCTAGTTCACAGTCATCTGCAAACTTGGTCGACCACAACCCCTTAGTTTTGACCTGAATGTCTGAGAGGTATATACCAAACAGTAGGGGGCCCAGCACTGACACCTGTGGCATCCCACTGGTAACAGATCTGTGGGTTTATGTAGAGTCACTCACTTTGACAGTGTGTGTATGGTTTGTGAGCCAGTTGGCAACTCATCTTACAACAAAGAGGTTTACATTCAGTTTTCTAAGTTTATCGGTAATGCCAAAATGTGGGATTGTGTCAAAAGCCTTTGCCAGTTTGAGGTATGCTTTTTACATAGATCTTCCCATGTCAATGGCCTTGGTCATATATTCAAAGAAACCCACCAGATTTAGCAGGCAGGATCTGCCCTTCACAAAGCCAAATTGAGTAGGATCCAGGGTTTGGGGGTCACTTATGTCTATATATGAGGTCCATAATGATGCATTCCATGGCCTTACAGATGAGGCTGGTCAGGCTTATGGGTCTCTAATTCCCCCAGTCGGTTGCTTGGCCACCATTGTAGAGGGAAATAACTGTTGCTGTTTTCCATTCCACAGAAACCAAGCCAGTGGTTAGGTTATGATTTAAAAGGGTACTTAGCGGTGACGCTACTTCATGTTTTAGCCTGTTTAGAAGACAATCTAGGATGTCGTCTGGTCCCATAGAGGCTGTGTTTTTTGCCTTTGACAAGGTTTTGAGGACCTGCTCTTTAGATATGTAGGGTGGTGGGAAAGTTTGGGGGAAGGTTTGCTGTAAGTTAGGAGGGAATAAGGGAGTGAAATTTTCCCCAAACCTATCTGCTAGCAAGTTTGTTATCTCTGTTGGGTCAGTGTGTGTGTGATACCACTGGCCACTAGTTCTACACATGCTTCGGTCCATCCTACACTTTAGATTACGTACATAGCTGTAAAAAGCCTTATGGTTATCCTTCACTGTACTTGCTAAGTTTCTCTGCAAAGGAGCCCTTGGAAGATTTGGCAAGTTATCTTATTTGCCAGTTGAGGCTGTGGTGGGTGCTTTTCCATTGCTGGGGCCTTGCCTTTGTTTTCTTGGACAGCAACTTTTTGCATGTATTGTAAAGTTTGTTGATGCTGGATGTTCACCATGGTAGCTTGTTTTTACTAAGGGTTCTGTCTTTGATTCTTTCTGGTACGGCTGAGTTTATACACTTAAGTAAGTGATTGTACAGGGCTTTAGTGTAAGCTTCAGCAGAGTTACCACTTCCAGCTTGGGGTGGGGCTTGGACTGCATTTATATCTTCAGCTAAGAAGATATTATTTGCCTTGGTGAAGTTGTTTTAGTCTGATTTCAACCTTTATGAGTTCTAGTGATAGTGCCAGCTCGAAGGCGACTGATTTGTGGTCAGTTTTTACTAATGAGGGTCCGACAGTTGCATCAGTGCATCTGTTTGATATGTTGGTGAGGACCAGATCCTGAATGTTTGTTCCCCTTGTCGGGGTATGGACAATTTGTTCTAGGGCATTTCAATTAACAAAGTCAAGGAACTTTTGCACTAGCGAGTTAGGGCCAGCATAGGGTTCCCACTTGATGGTGGAATAATTGAAATCCTCCGTAACCAGTGTGTTCATTAAAATTTGGATTGTCTCCAGTTTGGTCAAGTTAGTTTCATGGGCATCATGACCCATGGAGGGGGATCTATAACTGGCTAGACTATGACTTGAATGGGGATCTTATCCACTGTAACCTGGACCTGGAGTAACTCCATGGAGTTGTCCAGTCTAACTAGATGGGAGGTGAATTTATCTGTATTATAGATTGAAACACCGCCTCCTTTGGTTTTCACACATTCATTTTGCAGTCTAAAGGCATGGAAGACAATGTAACCTTGCAAGGCCAGGGTACTCTCTGAGGCCTTGAGCCAGGTTTCTCTGACTACACAGACATCTACATCTTCTAGTAATAGACGTGCTTCTAGGAAGTGCAGTTTTTGGTTTAAGCTCATAGCATTTAGCAGCATGACCCTTATTTTGTTCTGATTGGTTAATTTCACATCAGTAATGTTCTTTTCTTGACCATGCCTAAAAAAGGCGGCATGGGGAGGCAAGAGCCTTTGCCATCAGCCAAAAGCCTAGAGGTGCCAGGAGCAAATCGTCTCTGGCAAAGCAGTGAGATTTGTCGAGCATGGTTTACCATGCTGACAGGAACTCCATCCCATTTGAATGACACCAAAAACTGAGCCAATTATTGAAAAGGCAGAGGTCATGTTGAAATTAGCAAATATTGCTGCAAATAATATTATGTTTATGCAACAGTGAATGTTGCTAACTGGCAAATTAGCATGAAACGAACCACAGTAGGCCGCAGTAGATTGTTAAGCACAACGGAAGGGCATCAGAGCACTGAGAATCTTTAAACATTATTTTATGGTCACTGCACTACTTGAAAACCAATCAACAGCCTCTGACTTTGGCTTAATGGGACTGTTTTATCAGAGGAAATGTAATTAATCAGGCTAAACATCTTGGTACAGTTAATAAAATAATGCTGTGTGAACATCTGAACTCAGTGGCTATAAATCTATGGAGTCACCCCTACAAAGCTGCTGTTTTTTATGATTCCGTCCATTAAAGTACATTATTATGTACTCGGTTTGCATTAAATCCATACCATCTCTTGGCCGCTAAATCCAAAAGTCGTACAGACTAGTGCAAAACACACTCTCTTGGCATTATCACGGCAGCACTCATGATGTAAACAGCATGCGGCCTGCTCTTCCTGACAAATTGTGGAGTGATGTCTTGCTAGAAGAAGCTGTCCTGGACTTACCACAACACCACATATTCCTGCTTCCACCTGCTTAACAATATTTATTCTTATAGCTCCCGCTCCCCTGAAGGGCCAGATTTTACCGCCTCACCGTGTCCCCTATGCTACCATTTTTCAGCTGTTTATGGTCCCTTGACCATAAACATGTCCTTCTCTGAATGATGGAGCCCTTAGGTCAGTGAATCATAAGACTGATACCAATTTATGCAAAGTTTCTAACATGCCATCACTACTGGCCCTCACAATACTGGTCCTCAGGTCTCTTGGTCTCCGTGTACATAATGGACCTTGATATTCCTATCGGTAAGCAGCCAGTAATGTCTGGAACTGTTTCAGTATTTTACTTCTTATCATTTCCATTTCAGTTTAACAGATCATGCAGCTGTAACAGGTCATGTGGCTGAAAAGGGATCAAAGTGACAGATTGCTTACATGTAAAATAAAGAAATATGAAGGTATTTTTTTAGATAATATTAGTTAAACAAGAGATGTGAACTCTCTGTAAGTTTCTCTATAAGTTCTAGAAAATGGATGTATCTTACCAGATAGCTACTGTTTTATTTTATTTTGGTTTTATTTATATTTGTTTACTGGGGTAGTGCACTGATTAATACTGAGCAATGTCAGGCTCAGCCAGGGTGAAATATAAATCATTTCACAAACAAAAAATATAGAAATATAGTCAATAGCAGATGAGTTCAGACTAATTACATAGCTATAACCATGTATATACATTCTAGTAGCTGGGCAGAGTAGCACAGCTGATAGCATTGTCAACTCACAACAGGAGGTTCCCTGGTGCATTTCTCGACTGTGGTGTCTTCCGGGCAGAGTCTGCATGTCCTCCATGTTTATGTGGGTTCCCCTAGGTGTTTTAGTTTCCTCCCATATTTCGAAGACAGGTAGTAGGTGGATTTTACACTCTACATTGGCTATAGGTGTGAGTGCATGTGCAAGAGTATTTGGTGTGGACAAACTACCTCAGCAGGACTAGCCACTCGGAGGTATAAACCTTGGATCTAGATGATTGTCACTGTTGAAGTGACACCTTGATCCCATGTGCAAAAATAGGAAAATGGGGTTGAGGCTGGCTGAAAAGATACATTCTAATGAACAAGCAGAACGTAATGCACAATATATGCATTTGTTTCTAAAGTGGGTCAGTCTTCGGTGAATCTTGAGAGAGGAGAAGAGACTCAGAAAGGGGAGAGATGGGTTAGGTGATATCTGCTGTGATGAAGCAGGAACATTTGGCTTGGATGAAGAAGTGCAGATTTCCTTAACATTAGTGGGGAGATCTTGCCAAAGAATAAGTGCCTGAGAGGAGAAAGCATGTGCAGTGCAGTGGAGTTTGGTTCTAGGGGTAATGAGAGTTAGTGTGACTGAGCATGTGCATTGCAGTGGAGTTTGGTTCTAGGGCTAATGGGAGTTAGTGTGACTGAGCATGTGCAGTGCAGTGGAGTTTGGTTCTAGGGCTAATGGGAGTTAGTGTGACTGAGCATGTGCAGTGCTGTGGAATTTGGTTCTAGGAGTAATGAGAGTTGGTGTGACAGAGCATGTGCAGTGCAGTGGAGTTTGTTTCTAGGGCTAATGGGAGGTGGTGTGACAGAGCATGTGCAGTGCTGTGGAGTTTGGTTCTAGGGCTAATGGGAGGTGGCGTGACAGAGCGTGTGCAGTGCTGTGGAGTTTGGTTCTAGGGGTATTGAGAGTTGGTATGACAGAGCATGTGCAGTGCTGTGAAGTTTGGTTCTAGAGGTCATGAGAGTTGGTGTGGCTTGTGAGTAGTGTCTTAAGTTATATGAGGAGGTTTTTTTATGAAGTCTAGTTGTAAGGGGAGTAAATATGTGGAGATGGACTAGTTTGTGGATTAGGGATCCTAAAGGTAGGTTAGATCAGTCGCCAGTTGGCTGTAGGTACTACAAAAGGTGTCATCTGATTGCATCAGACATTGGTGCTATTTTTAAAGCACCAAATTGTGCTCAGATTGGTCAATAACTAGGTAATATGCCTAACATTAAACTGTGACTTGGAAATCGGGCACCAAAGAATGTAATGACTGAATATGTTATTGAATATATTTAGACTAATATGGATGGCACAGTGCATGGTTAATCACTTAGGCATTTTATGTATGTATGCATGTGTATATATGTATGTGTGTATGCATGTATGTACGTATGCATGTATGTATGTATGTATGTATGTATGTATGTATGTATGTATTTATTTATTTATTTACTGCCATTTGATTAGCAGGAAAATCCGACTGGATAGAAGCCCTTTTTCAGCAGAGGACCAGGGAGAAAAGCTTGAAATTATTACAAAACAGTTTAAAAACAATGTTTACAATCCTCAAAGATAAAACAAAAACATCTGCAGTTTAAATAATTAGAACAAATTAGATATAATATAAAAACATTGGCTAAGAATCGATACAAGGTGTATGGCAATCATCTAATATTTAGAGAAATTGTAGTTTGTAAAGAAATTAAAGGCAAGTTAGCCTAATACAAAATGAATTGCAACATGAAGTAAGGGAAAAACAGGCTTATGGTATGTTTAGAGAGAAAGTCAGGCAACACAATTAAATAGTAGTAAGGAAGTAAGTGAAGAAGGGAGAGGAAAGAGGTATAAGGAAACAAAAGGTACTTGTTCACATTTAGGGATATAGTTTATCCTGGTTTTGAGCAAGAACAGAGACAGATTTTAGCTAGGAAGTCTTTCAGAGTGGTTTTGAAAGATGTGATGTGAGGGTATAGAATCAATGGATACAGATAAGGAATTCCAGGCATTAGCAGCTAGTATGAGTGCAGATAAAGTCCACCAGATTTGATGTATTTGTAGACAGGCAGGAGTTTTTGGTCACTGGATCGCAGTGACCGACTGGGAACATAGGTGTGTAGAATGTTTTTTACTCCTAAACAGGCATATGGATGTGGATAATTTTATAGGTGGTAAGAAGCTGTGTATATGTTAGTTGATGTGACAGCTCTAACCAATTCAGGCTTTTCAGTGCTATACAGTGGTGGGTACTGGAAGGGGTAAGTGCTGCAAATTTAGCAACTTTGTTATACTATTGTTGAAGTTTCCTAGTGACATCCAGGTAACCTCAGATACTGGAATCAAATTAAATTATATTGAAAAAGAACTGCACAAACTGGATCTAAACAAAGCACAGGGAGAAAATGGAATTAGTAACAGTGACCTGAGAACACTCCGGAAAGAACTTTCAGTGCCATTATATCCATTATTTACTAGGTCATGTAAATATAGGGGCAGATTCCTCAAGACTGGAGACATGCACTTATTAAACCTGTCTTTAAGGGAAAGGGGAGTAGGACAAACCCAGAGACATATAGACCCTTAAGTCTACTTTCATGTTGTGTAAAAATAATTGAGAAGGTAATACTGGATAAGTTATTGTCAGAACTGGATAGGTTGGGACTTGAAACCATATATCATCATGCATATGTTGAAAATAGATCTATTACCACCTGTAACATGATGTTTTATAACAATATAATAGCTATGAATGAAAAATTGTGCTGTGATGTGATTTATATAGATTAACGTCAGCATTTGACAGTGTCATACTCAAAACATTGATCAGTAAATTGGAACAACTAGGTATACCTTGACGCCATGTGCAAAAATGGGGAAAAGGGAATGTGGATGGATGGATGGAGGTATTGAAGTACTCTTGATAAGATGGATTGCTCCATGGCTAACAAATAAGACATAGCAGGTATCATACAACAACTGGACAGGTGACATTCTTGGATACAGTCGGGGTGTCTCACTGTCTAATGGGGGTTTGTCCTAGGCCCTTACTTGTTTAAATTATATCTTTCAGACCATACTTTTTCATCTGAGGAGTTCTACAGTCTATATGCAGATGATCTGAAACCGGGTAAACTGATTACGTGTGTTACAGATAAGGCATGTCTGCAAAATAACTTGACTAAATTGACTGTTTTGACACAGGAGAATAATATGCTGATAAATACATCAAAAACTAAGCATATGAGATTTGGGAAGCATAAATTAAAATGTGAATATTTAATACAGCACTCCGTGATTGAAAATGAAGATTCATTTAAGGACCTGGTATATGGGTAGATTCAGCTATGAGTTTTTCTAATCATATCAACCAACTGGTTAATGATAGTTATAGAACTATAGCTTGTATAAAAAGATTTATAAAGTCTAGGAAATCAGAATGATGAAGACATTTTTGTTAATTACATTAGACCCAAACTTGAGTCTGGAATAACAATATGGAAACCTTATAAGAAAACAAGCATGAATAAACTGGAAAAGTACAGCAGGATACACCAAGGGCATCCAGGGATGTCATTATGAAAGGCAAAAATATCTGAAACTGTACAGTGTATCTTAGAGATAACTAATAGCAGATCTTATTCAGGTATAAAGGACATTTCGAGACAAATACCTCTGGGAATGTTTTGGGTTATCAAAAAGTAGTAGAGAATCATTGGACAGCCTATCTAAAACTTAGAAGTTTGATAAAACAAATGAACAAAGTAATTAGGACTGTCCACAGAGATTCGTGTGATATAACAGAAGTAAATAGGATAAATTATTGTGTAGCCAAATTAATAACAGATAAAGTCCTATCACAAGAACACAGGGTAGTTAGGGGAAGGACGGGGAAAAATCAAATGGCATCATGAAAGTATCAATAGAGAAAAATATAAAGCAATTAAGACCAGAAGTGTCACTGTAAGAGGAGTATAGAAGAGAGAACAGATCAACAAAAATACTCAGAAAGACAGACGTGATAAAAGCAATGTGCAGTATTAGAATGGATCAGGATCTATCTTGTGCTATTGCAAATAATAAACTAAAAATGTTAGCACAGGCAGAAAAACTTAGAAGATATACAAATAAATATATAGGAAAGGTACAAAATAAGCAATTTATTGATGACCCAAAAAGTCTTATGGAAAATTGGGAAACAAGATAAAAGGAATTGAAAGACCAATGGAAAAAAAGAAGAAATATATATATTTTGGAGAAATATTTATGAAGATCCTCTGGAACATAACAGAGATGGTAAATGGATAGAAGAAGTAAAAGAAAGAATAAGAAGTTTAAAGGTACAGGATATGAAATGGGATGAAGTAACAGCCAGAGAGATTGAAACAAAGTTAAGAAAAGCCTCCAACTGGAACACCCCAGGCCCAGATGCAGTACCTAACTTCTGGTTAAAATATTTACATCTCTGTACAAAGATTTAGCCATGAGTAAGAACTATTTATATGTGCACCTTAAACAGACACCAGCCTGGCTAACAACAGGAAAATCAATGTTCATACTTAAGAGCGAACTTGGAAGCTATCCTTAAAACTATAGACCAATAACTTCCCTTCCAGTGACATATAAACTACACACTGGAATTGATGCCAACGGAGTTTATAGTTATTTAGAAGAAAACTCAATTATGGCAACAGAACAAAAGGGTAATAAAAGAATGGCATGTGGAACAAAGGATAATTTGTTGTTAAATAAAGTCATACTGGAGAACTGTAAAAAGGGGAAGAATCTAAGTATGGCATGGATAAACTATAAAAAAGCATTTGACAGTATCCCACATTTGTGGATAAAAGAGGGCTTAAAAATGTAGAAGATACACCCCACACTGATAAACTACATCACAGTGACAATGAAACAGTGGCAAGCCACTTTGCAATTAAGGCATGATAAAGGACAAATTATTATTCCAGGGATAAAAATTCAAAGGGGATATTCCAGGGTGATTCTCTGTCACTGCTGCTCTTTTGTCTTGCCCTTAACCCATTAAGCTGTCTGCTTAATAGATTAGGTCATGGCTACAATTTATTTGGCTCCTAGAAAACAACAAAGTGTAAAGACTTCTCATCTTCTTTTTGTAGATGATTTACTGTATAGCTCATCAGATGAGGAACTGAAAGCACAACCGCAAGTAGTGAAAATTTTTTTCAGATAATATAAGAATTTCATTTGGTCTTGATAAATGTAAAAAAGCAACCTTTTAAGCAGGAACACTACATACAGCACCAGGAAAATATCAATCTGGGACAGGAACGTGATATAAAGGAACTTTAGCAAGAGGAAGTGTATAAATATTTGGGAATTGATGAAAGATCAACAATAAAACATGAACAAATGCAAACAAAACTCACTAAGGAATATTTTAGACAACTTAAATTAATCATGAAAACAGCACTGACATCTAGAAAGAAAATTCAAGCTATAAACCAATCTGCTCCTCCTGTCCTGACTGACAGTTTTGGAGTGATTGACTAGCCCAAAAGGTGTTAGATAGATTAGACAGGAAAACAAGAAGGATGCCTCATGCTCATTAAATGATTTAGCAAAAAGATTATATATTCCTCATTCCGAAGGAGGTATGGGCCTCCTTGAAAGTGATTACATGTATAGATCTGCAGTTGTGGGACTGCATACACACCTGCTAATCTCGCAAGACCTAACCATAGTGAAAGTTTTGAAACATGAGGAGATTAAATCTAAGATGACTTCCCTGCTCAGGCTAGCAGAAGCATATCAGCATCAAGTGGGAATGGAAATCAAACCAAAAGTAGATAAAAATCAGACAACAAATGAATGTGCCAAGAACAAAAGAAAGAATATAAGATGAAGGACCAGATGAGAAGGCAAGAAATGTGGGAAATGCATAAATATAGTTACAAGTATAGAAAACTCCTGGAACAACCTTATGTTGATCAGTATGGAATGCAAGAATGGTTAAGGAGAGGTGAATTCAAATGAAAAGATGAAAGGTTAATATTGGCGGCCCAAGATAGTGGACTGCGTACACATTGGTTTACAAAGTCCATTGAACATGTGGGAGAAACAGACAAATGTAGGTTTTGTAAAACAGAATTGGAAACAGTTGCACACCTTGTTGCTGGTTGTGATATACTAAAGGCAGTCGGATTGTATACTGAAAGGCATAATAATGTGGCAAGACTGTTGCACTGGAGATTGTGCAAACATTTTAATATTGAAGTAGTTGAAAAACACTGGAAACATGAGCCACAAAGCATTATAAAAAATGATGAAGTCTACAACACATGGGATCACCGGATACCAACAGTTCAAAAGATAGATGCAATAAAACCAGATGCAGTGGTCCATGAAAAGAAGACAAAAGTAGCATTGATCATTGAAATCTCTACAGGCAGTGACTACAGAGTCTTATGTACAGAGAGACAGAAAGTCATAAAATATCAGGATTTGCAGGCAGAAACAAGAGCAATGTGGAAAAAGATATCCAGACAGTTCCAGTAGTAGTAGGAACAACAGGTCTTATAAAAAAGAATCTATAATCATATTTAAATATGTTAGTGATACATGTAATTCCATACAAATTGCAGAAGGAGTCATTACTGGGCACACTGTGAGTGCTAAGAAAAGCACTTCTGGCTAACATCAAAGACTAAAACAATACTAATTTCATGAACTTTAATCATACTTTGACTTAGGAATGGGGCCATTCCCTTCATGGTATTAAAAACCCAAAAGACTTTGAGAAATTAAAAAGAGATTCTATAGGAATGAAAAGTGAACTAACTGTTTTTCTGAAAGCAATGCTGATGCATGGAACAGACTACCAATTACATTAAAGCAAGCACTAGTTTAGATATTTTTAAGAACAGCCTAGACACTTATTATGGGAACAAGTGTGTTGGTATATTGGCAGGCTAAACGGGCATTAATGTTTATGTCTGAAATATTTGTATGCATGTATGTATGTAAGTTTAAATTTTTGTGAAGCCTGGAGGTTAGTAAGGATGGGAGCACCATAAAGAAGAGCGGGGAGGGGATAAGTAGTGGCAAGTGTAGTTTTAGTTGCGTAGGTGAGAAAGTTTATCACTGGGTTTTATTTTAAAATTGTGTCTGGTATTATTCTGAAAGTTATTATAGTACAGATTTGTCTTCATTTATTTGTTTTTTAATATGATTGCAAAGCATTCTGAAGTTTTCAAGATATTAAGATGTTTTATATTTTTGCCATTTTTCCGTGCTTTTTCTCTATCCTGCATTAGCATTTTATTCTTTTTGGATAGCCAAATTGCATTATTTGTTTCAGGTCTCTTTCTTCTAGGAGGTGCAAGGCTATTTAGGATATTTAGAAAAGTTGTATTAAATTCAATTATAGCACTAAGGGGAGGACTTTTAGGAAGTTCCAGTTAATAGATGATAGTGTGGTAATGAATATTGCTGGGTTAAACTCGGAAAGGTTATGTGTTGCTTTATAAATATGTTGTTTAACTGGGTATGTGAGCTGTCTAGTCATATAGATTTTGCTATGATCACTGAGAGAGTCTGACATTGTAGCTGAGGTGGAGTATTTACTAGGGTCTGATACTAGGATCCAGTCTAATAGAAAATTTGATGTTGTGCTATAATGTGTGGCAATTATAGCATTTCTGTGATCTGTTTCAATCTCAGTGGGTTCAGCCCCGCTTCATTCGCTGTCGCTGTACTCGGGCTTCACTTCGCTCCCCTCCCTGCCCCCTTCCCCACCCGCCCCCACTACCTCTAGATTTATTCATAGCCACAGTCACCTGACCCCTGACATCCACCTCCCACCATACAAACCAAACACAACCACTCCCGCACCCCTCCCTAAATTCAATTACATCATCAACCCCCTCGTTCAATCTCCCCTGCCCATACAAAATAGAGCACCCCTACCGGCCCATATTCTTCACTCATCCTACACTCATCATCCAACCATATACCTCCCAATTCTTAGTGACATCATGACACACCCCCCCACTCTTCAATACTCTCATAGTAATAGCCACACTATCCACCTGTCTCTCCATACTCTCCTTTACTACCTCATATCACTTTGTACCCACTCAGATTAATAACCCAATACCCCCATCACAACTCACCCCACTCCATACCCCCCATCATATACAGTCTATCTTCCACCTCCCCCACACTTACTATATTACACCAGCTAATAAGCACCCAAGTCTCAAGTGCAACTCCCTAATAAATCTATACCTCAAAACCATTGTCAGTGTTGCATCCCAACTACTACTTTCAGGCGACATCCATCCCAACCCAGGTCCAAAAACAACCCCAAATAATTACCACCCTCCATTTAACCATCAACCTACAGCTCTATTAATACTCAACTTAAACATACACAGTATCAGGAACAAAACAGATGAACCTCCTTATATAACCCTGACATCCTGCTCCTTCCTAAAACCTGCCTTAAGCCACATATCAATGATAACTCTATTACCCTACCTGGATATAACATACTTAGAGCTGACAGAATAGGCAAAAGAGGTGGTAGGGTTGCCCTCCTCTATAAAACTAACCTAAATATCCATCTCCTACACAAGGAACCCCCAGTTTTCAACAACGCTGAAACCAAATTTGCAAAACTCTTTATTAATCAGCGCAAGCAACTAAACATACTTGGTATTTATCTTCCCCCTGGCAATAACCTGTCCACCCCTGAGTCAATACTCCACTGGGCTTCTCACTCCCTCCCCCAAGAAACTATCCTTCTAGGTGATGTCAATATTGACTGGAATTCCATCCAGTCTCCCACTAACAAACCACCTTAACTTATACAACTTCACCCAACTCATACACTCACCCACCCGTATTGACAAAACCTCAAAAAAGGGATCCATACTCAACTGAATCCTCACAAACAACTCTAATATCATCCATCAATGTGGTACAATAGCCAACTCTCTAAGTGACCACAGTCCAACTTTCTTCATCCTACACAAACTCAAAAACAACAACCCATCAGCTCTTCTTCACACCCACACCCCAAAAAACTTCCCCATTAATCTATTCTTGGAAACCTTATAAGCATGCAACTGGTCCCCCATCAAAACCCTTCCATTAGTCCAGGCAGTTGAATACATCAACTCCACATTCCTAAACATCCTAAACCACCTAGCTCCACCACAAACAATTAGAACTCATAGTAACCCAGCCCTCTGGCTACAGAAATCCACAAGAACACTACTAAAAGAAAGAGACAAAGCCTGGAACAACTGCCATTGTCTCAAAACCCCTACATCTAGGCAAACTTTCCTTGAACTTCGTGATAAGGCAAAAAAAGTTAGAAAAGACAAACAAAACCACTCTCTCCCTACAAAAGAAGTACAGTTCTAACCCTCAGAAATTTTGGGCGGCAATAAACAATATCCTGCAACCAAGCTGTACCTCTACCCCCCACGCAACATCAAAGGATCAAACTCCAGTATAGCTTCTGACTTCAGTTACTATTTTTCCTCCTCTATACTCAAACGTATTAATAATACATATCCCACCAACCTCCCAATATCCACTAATTCCCAAACAATCAATACCCTCTTCTCACTCAAATCAGTTCCAGCATCAACCATCCAGAAGCTCTTATCCAAGCTTAAACCCACCACCCTCACCGCCAACAACCTCCCAGCTAACTACCTTCAAATTGCATCTAAGGCCATTTGACTACCTCATTTCTATATTTTTAAATAGATCCAACACTGAACAGACAACCCCATCTTTATGGAAAATTTCCTAGATCATTCCCTTCCACAATGGTGGCCCCTCCACTGACATCTCTAACTATCGACCTATCGCAATCTTGTCAACCTTATCAAAGATTGTTGAAAGATGTGTCCACAGCCAACTCCTTACCCACCTCCTCACTAATAACCTACTACCAAAACCCAACATGGCTTCCGACCATCAGACAGCACCACCACTGCCCTAGTCAACTTCACCAACTCCATAAATTCACACAGGAATCAAGGCCAACTAGTCTCTGCCATCTTTCTAGACCTATCCAAGGCATTCAATACTGTTTCCCACAATAGACTCATAACCCACCTCTCTGAGCTCAACATAGACAACCCCTCCCTGCTCTGGTTTAAAAGCTATCTAAATAACCACCTTCAGTCAGTAAAATGGCATGATTCTGTACCCCCTGTATCCCACCGCTCCTAGTAGTACTAGGCATTCCCCAGGGTTCCATTCTCGGCCATCTTCCCTTCAATATCTTTACAAACCAACTTTATTTAGCCACTACCAAAGCCGAAGTAATACAATATGCCGATGACACAACCCTAATCTGCTTCAAATCCAATCTACAGCAGCTCCTGCAAAATATCCAAGATTCCTTCATAGACATAGAAAATTGGTTAAATAATTCACAACTGATAATGAACCCAAAAAAAACCCTACTCTTACTGTTCCATCCAACAAAGAATACTGACCCAACTACCTTCACCATATTCTCTGCAAACAGGACCCCCATCTCTCCAGTCCCAGAGGCCAAGCTTCTAGGGATTACAACTGACCAACAATTAAAATTCAACAAATATAAATCCCTGACTATTACCAAAGTTTACAAAAAAACTTGGACCCTATACTGCTGCAATAAGTACCTTACCTCTGAATCAAGAATTGCCATACCCAGAACCCATCTCCTAGCTACCTTACCATATGCATGTCCATTTCTAACAAATCTAAATAAAACCGACTTCAATAAACTCTACTTGTTACCACAAAATCGCCAGATTTGCTACCAGCTCCAAATCTCATTCCCACCACTGTCATTTCCTAATTGCTCTACAGTGGCTTGAATTCGCCAGTCTATTACATTTCCACCAAATCAACCTTGCCCATAAAATTTCTGCCCTGTCTGGACTTCTAAACTTCTACACTTCAAATAGACAACTAGGTTCCACCAATAAAGCTCTGATTGAAAAAATCCCACACAAAAACAGCTCCGGTGAATCCCTCTTCCTTAACAAAGTTGGAATAGTCTTCCTCCTGATATTATATTACAAAAAAAGCTTCCACTTTCAAGAAACTAATGAAATCACACCTTCTCACCAACAGACTATGTAACTGCAATGCCCCATCTTAAACCCTCACTATTACAGCAGTAATACTGCTTCCTTAAACCACTCATCCTTTGTGACAAAATGGTCACTCCCTTTAAATTCTCTCTTGAATGCTGCTTGCAACGATGTGTATATAGCTTAGTCATATACTATTATCGTCTTATGCTCTACTTACTGCTAGTAATGTATCTCATGTGTTCTTTCTCTCCCTGCAAAACCGTTACACCTTGTATTACAATGTTAACAATTTTTCTGTAACTTGTTACTATTTACAGTAATTGTTACTAATGTACTTGTGGAGCTTTTCTCCCCGGGCCTCTGCTGAAAATGGACACCAGCTGTCCAGTCGGAAAATCCCAGTAAACAAATGTCATATAAATAAATAAACAGTTGTGTGAAACCATATAAGTTCATGCTAGATGTAGGGGAGTTACAGTTTATGTCTGACTAACATTCATATCACCTAGTAGTATATTTTCTTGTGGAAATGTTAAAGATTTCCAGTGCAGGATATCTTCCAGTATAGCTGTACTGTCATAAGAAGGGATATAAGGGACAGTAATAGACATTTGTTTATAATTGTTTATTTTGAGGAAAACAATAAGAAGCTCTCCTGGACTTCCTCTTTATATGGTCATTACAGATGATATTATAACCAGGAAGTATAATTTCAGAGTTGTTTACACTGGGTTTAAGCCAAGTTTCAGTTACTGCAAGAACCTCAGCCTTATGTTGGGTAATCCAGACATGTAGTTCATCAGTTTTATTTCTTATACTTCTAGCATTTATTGCAGCAAAAATTAGATCATCAGGTCAACTGAGAGCAATCAGTTTATAGCCAGAACAAAGCAATTAACAAAGAGATGCAAGTAAAACATGTTGTCTGCCATTTCCTGAGACTAAATAACTGGCTTATGTAGAAAAGTCTATTGGTCAAGCAAAAGGGGACAGTAGCCATCTTAGTAAAGGGTCCTTAGAGTGCACAGACTCTCACAGACTTTCAATCACAGAGCAGGCATGTATTTAACTGATTAATATGCAGCAAGGTTCTACACAATAAATATATGCTTACATTAAATACTGAGGAAATTCTCAATAAACATGTAGGTGTAGGGCCTTGTGGCAGAGCTCCTGCAATATTGACGTCAGCGGTAGTGACAGCAGGTTCTGAAATTAAAAAAAGAAAAAAAACTCTACTAAGATGCAATAAAGTTGACACTTAGTACAGAAAAAAAGATGGAAGAAGGACCACAGTAAATCAGAGCAAGATAATATAGGGGGAATATAAGAGTAGGGTGATTTTATGCTCTTTGGAAGTGAACAAATGCAGCTGAAAAACTAGTATTGAAGGAAGGTGTTTCTCGTCAGATGAATGATGATGCCGATTAGTTTTTTCATCTCTTTTTGGTATCATCATATGAGTGCATGACTTGACATCCTACTAGAGATGGCCCCTAGCATGCATTATAGTGAAGGGAGAAGCAGCAGCCCATTCCGTTGTGTGTGTGTATACTGTGGTCACGTTTCTTGATGGGTCACAAATATCACATGACTTGTTGAAGGTGCAGATGACATGCCTTTGTAATCTTTCCAGTCCAAGAGGACTGATTACAATGAGAAAAGTGGTTGTGGAAGTGTTGAACTTCTCCTTTCCTGATCTAATGGTAACACTAGTTGCTGGATTCAGCCGATTACCAGATAGCAGTTGAAGCACTTTAATGATTCTGCTGTTGAAGGAGAGGCATATCATAAAACATGAGTCACTGATATAATTTATTTCAATTCTGGATCTGGTAGGACACAGTAGATGACCGACAACAACAGAAGATTTCAGTGGACCACATTCTGACACACTCTGTTTTAAATTACACCCAAAATGACTGAATTAGTATAAGCTATTGGACCTTACTTTAACTTAATACAAGTTTTAACAGTCGAGGTTCAGATCCCATGTGAGATATAGCCTGGGAATAGAAATGTGATTGAATTTGGTTGCTAGGGTGACTATCAGGTCAGGATTAACATGGATGATGTTGTGGAGCTACTGTTGCTGAAACAGACCCTTTTACGTGTCTTAATTACATCAAATATAACATCATTAGCAATGTCTACCCAAACTGTAGTGAACTTCAAGTCATCATGTCATTCCTATTTATACTATCATCCCTGTTCAATACAGTTCACATCTGCTGCCATCATGCTTTCTGCTACTCCATGTGACTTTATCATCATGCATGTCTCACTCATGCTATTGTAATGAGACATTCGGAAAAAGTGGGTTTGATTCTCTCATTTTCCACTTGCTAACTCTGTCTGTGATCCAGGTTATCACTGACAACTGCAAAAATACTTTTCATATCTAGTTGGCTTACCTCATTAACAAAAGAGACAGACAGAGAGAGAGAGACAGAGAGAGAGAGAGAGAGAGAGAGAGAGAGAGAGAGGAGTTCATTGATAATGTTTTATTTATCCTTAATTGATTAGGGTAGTTCCACTAGGCTAGTGGCCTCCTTCAGGGGAAACCCAAGATGGTATTTATACTGACAGGGGAAATTTTACAAGGCCTTCAGGGAACTTCCCCTACTTTTTTCGATAGGTGCCATAAGACCTTATACATCCACCTATAATTCCACAAGTTCAAGCAAATGGGACCTCAGTTTAATATCTCATCTGAAGGATAGCACACTCTGGAATATAGCATGTCCTAATGCTGCAATGCAGTCTCAGTAATCCAATTACCTGGAGTGGGAATAGAACCCATAGCTTTCTGGTTTTCCAGCACCAAAGATGAGTGATCTGAGTGTTGAATCACTAAGACTGCTCAGCGGGTGATGACAATTAATTAAAGAAACTAAATCCTAACTTAAGGATTGGCTCCTTTGCTATTATTATGAAAGGCTAATTTGCTAGATAAAGTGACAAAAGCCACATGTAGAAATGATACTCATTCTGATTCAGTGTGTCGTGTGTATGATATTTATTTAAATGAAGTGATATGCTCATATAAGAACAATTCTGAATAGGTTAATGGTCACACGCGAGAGAGAAGCAAGTCAGGTATAGACAGACTGACAGAGAATGCTCATAATCATTAATCTTTTATTTAATGACAGACCTGATGATTTTAGTTTATTGTGCATGACTAGGAAAGTAACTAATTAACTAATTAACCAATTAACCATGCCTGCTGCAGGCTCAGTGATGTGTTTAGTCTGCTAACAGGGAATGATTTACACCTTTAAATGCATTTGTCGACCAAATGAAAATAAAGGCCACTGCAGTGCTAACATTGAGGGTCACACAATTAATAGGGATTACACACTAAACCTTAAGAAAATATTAGGAGACTCAGAAATACTGCTTGCTGTCAACACTGAAACTAGTATTATACTTTATACCAACATTTCCCAGATATTTGGAGTTTGTACTGAAAGCCAAGATAGAGTAATCAGTTTGCAGCTGAGGTACGAACATGAGCTTTACATTTAGTGCACTTATAGGTTTATAGGTTCATAGGTTGGTACTAGGCTATCGCCCTAGGGCCTATACAAGCCTAGCCATAACAATTCCCTGGCTATTTATTCCCATACTGTTTACTTCCCTGGATCCCTGTCTAGTAGGGAGACTGACATGATCCCCGGGGTGAATTCCCCTTCTCCCATCCAATCGTCAAGGTTCCTTTGAAGAGGGCTAAAGAGGCACTCTGCTTGACATGTATGGGCAGTCTATTCCAGAGTCTGAGGAGTCTCTGGGTCAGAAACCTACTCCAGCATGTTTTGTTTATTGTGATGACAAGGTTTAGATCCCTGGAGCATGTGGCTCTGAGGGATTGGAATTTCTTTAAGTGTAGCATGTCCAACAGCTATGGGTTTGACATGACCTTGTATGTTAAGTATGGTAAGTAGAGATTGTCTCTGAGTAGACGATATGCGACAGAGTATAGCTGGAGTTTTTTAAGGTGGTCAGCATAGGGCATCTGCTTTAGGCCTGTGATTCTTTTAGTGAGGTATTTCTGCGGCCTTTCCAGTTGTTGCAGATGTCTTGAGAGGTGCATACCAAATGGGGCCTTGTATTCTATAATGGGTCTAAAGAGGGATGAGTACAGTGGGACAATGACCTCCTTTTTTCTGGATGAAAAGCCCTTAGTAATGAAGTGTGCCACATAGAAGGATTTCCTGACTGTTGTGGTGATGTAGTTATCGAAATTGAGGCCACTGTCCACCTGTGTCCCCAAGTCTCTTATCACACTTTCAGTGTTTAGTGTACTGCCATCTATGTGGTAATTCACGGGTACACTTTTTTTGCAAAGGGGATAACTATACATTTTTTGGCATTGAGCTTGAGCCCATGGCTCTGGCACCAAGCATCTGTTTCTGTAAGGCCCTTTTGTAGAGTATCCACATAATTTGGCGATTCAATAATGGCTCCCAGTTTGCAGTCATCTGCGAACTTTGTTAGTCAGAGACCCTTACTGTTGGCCTGTACTTCAGAGACGTAGATGTCAAACAAGAGCGGTCCCAGGACCGAACCCTGAGGTACTCCACATGTCACTTGTCTGGAGCAGGATTTGGAGTCGGCTACTTTTACAGTGTGGGTTCTGTCAGTAAGCCAGTTGGCAACCCATTGAGTGATGTAGGGATTAATGCCCAGCTTAGTAAGTCTATCTATGATTCCAGAGTGGGGGATGGTGTCAAAGGGCTTGGTGAGGTCCAGATAGGCTGTGTGGACCGCCTTACCCTTGTCCACAGCTCTGGAGACTGATTTGAAGTAGTCAATCAGTTTCAGGAGACAAGATCGGCCATTCACGAATGCAAACTGGGTGGGGTCCAGTGTTTGAAGGTTGCCAATGTGTTTGTTTATAAGTTCCATGATAATACGTTCCATGGCCTTGCAGATCAGGCTTGTCAGACTGTTGGGGCGGTAGTTCCCGGGATCCAAGTTGGATCCCCCCTTGTGGAGTGGGATAACTGTAGCTGTGCGCCACTCAGTGGGCATGAAGCCTGAGGTGATGCTATGATTAAGCATGACACTTAGGAGAGGTGCCAATTCATTTTGTAGTTCATGTAGTACACAGCCTGGGATGTCATCTGGTCCCATGGATGCTGTATTCTTAGCTTTGGAGAGTGCATTTTTTACCTGTATGGCCATTATTACTGGAATTTGGCAATCTTCTGGTATTGAGGTGGGCCGTTTAGGGGGTGAAGTCGGCACTGAATTGATTTGCCAAGATATTGGCAATATCCTTGGGATCAGTATATTTAATGCCATTCTGCTGTAGCTCAGAGCAGATCTGAGCATTGCCATTTAGATTCTTAACATAGTCCTAAAATGCCTTGTGGTTGTCTTTGGAATATTTGGCAATTTTATTTTCGTAACTAGCTTTGGCAGATTTTATGAGGGATCTCAGCTTCTTACTGAGGCTGGTAAGAAAGTTTTTTGCATGCTGGGATTGTCCTCTTTTCTGCAACAGTTTCTTCCTTTAGTTGTAAATTTTGTTTATGGCAGGAGACCACCAAATTGGCTTCCTTTTTTTGGAGGAGAGCATCTTGGTTCTATTTGGGATGGCACGATTCATGTATGAGTGGATGTGCTCATACAGTGCCTTAGTGTAGGATTCAGCAGTCAGATTTTCAGTTTCCGTCTGCATGGGTGTCATGAAGTTTGTCACTTCTGGCTTGAGTAGCATGAAATTGGCTTTGGAGACTTTTTTATGGAGGTTTCCTTACTTGGGGGTGGGGGTGTGATGTGAATGTTTAGGGTGATTAGTTTGTGGTCAGACCTGACGAACAAGGGGGTGACCATATGTGTGGAGCATTGATTTCCCATGTTGGTAATAACCAGGTCTAGGATATTGGAGCCCTTGGTGGGACTATGGATTAGTTGATCCAGGGCATTGGAATTTATGATTTCCAAAAACTGTTGGGCAAAGGTGTTGGTATATGAGTAGTTTTCCCAGTTAATGGCAGGGTAGTTGAAATCACCCAGTATTAGGGTGTTTGGTTGTATCTTAATATTTTCCAATATGTTTAGAAAGGTGTAGTGAGAATCTTGGGGCATGATGGGGGATCTGTAGCAAGCTACAATTTGGATTGCAGTCTTACCTAGTGTTAGTTGCACCTGGAGAATTTCAGACGCATTGTGTTGGGCAACTAGCCTGGTGGTGTGAATATCCTTGGTGAATATGGACACTCGTCCATCTTTAGTGTTACGGTCCTGGTTTGGTGGCCGAAAGGTGTGGTAAGAGTTGTATCCTGGTATTGCAGGGGTGCTCTCTGGAGCCTTGAAACAGGTCTCAGTTACTGCACAGATATTGATGTTCTTCATTTTTAGGAGTGCCTCGAGAGAGTGCATTTTGAGGTTTAGTCTTCTAGCACTGAGTAGCATTACCTTCAGAATTTGCATGCTTATGACATTTCTTTTTCTGGCGCTGCTCCTCTGTATCTCTTGATATACACCAAGTTCTCCTCTTCCTCATGGTTCCGTCCTCAGCTCATTGTTATGTCTTGTTTCCATGAGTTGGAGAGCCTGACCCTCCCAAAATGAAACAAATAATTTGGCAGATGAGGCGACAGTGCTGAGTGCAGGATAAAGGAATGTTGACATGTTTAATTTAATTAATTTTAATGTATCTATTTATTTATCAAGTAAATGAACTGGTCCATTTCAGACCCTTTTCAGCCTTGACCTAGACCACAAGGGCAAGAGTAAATGTGGTGTGTGTGGGGGGGAGTGTATACACCCACACCCATGCACACACACAGACACAGACACAGACACACTGGAGAAATAAGCAAAACCAAGCAGGTAAACACTCCCAGGATCAATTTAATCACTGCAATAACGTGAGCAAAGTACAAGACCAAGCTTTCGGTGAGCCCAGTGTCTCACCTTCATCAGACAAATTCACAAGCCAACAAACCTAGTTTATATACACAACAGTTAATTGATTAATTAGATACAATTGTAAAAACCACCTATTAAATTGAAGG
Source organism: Protopterus annectens (assembly GCF_019279795.1). NCBI lineage: Eukaryota > Metazoa > Chordata > Ceratodontiformes > Protopteridae > Protopterus > Protopterus annectens. The sequence continues at coordinate 59,353,010 of NC_056741.1, read as the reverse complement.
ATATTTACTTTTACAAAATATTAAAACCTTAGTCGACAGAACACACACACACACACATACACACTGGGAAAACACAGAAGCTCCACACAGAATGTAAGTGGAGGTGATAAATGAATCCCAGACTCTATAGCCAAGAGGCCATAAGGCAGTTGGCACAGGGGATTAAGGCCTGTTAGCAAACTGCTTCCTATAGTCCATGGTTTGACTCCCTAAACCTCTATCTACCTGTGTGTCACTTTGAGCAAGCCACTTAACTTTATATCAATGCAAGGAAATTGGGTTAAGGTCCTCAATGGTGTCCTTCACTGTGATCCTAACAATTCCCTGTGAGTCAGAAAGTGAACCATCAGCCAAGTTTTACATCTGTCTTTCTTCCCCAAGGTTAAAATAGCAGGCCACAAGATGGTGTATCATTGCACATCCTTTGCTTTAGCCCAACAGCTAGTTGGTCAAAGAGGTAACACATCGTAATCTGCAAGAGGGTCCATTGTAATTCAAAGTCCTATGCCTCAGTCCCTTTAGAGATCAATAACAGCTTACAGTAGGGGTGTTTCAGGCAGCCACCCAGGGCCAAAAGCTCCAAGGTGGCCCAAATGCACCACACAACAAAGATATGACAGTTGCCTTGAGCTGTAGCACAACCGATACTTGGCTTTTATTTCCTTTTCCTTTTTTTAATAAAAACACTTAACACTGACGTATTTTAAAAATGCTAAACATATTGTCAAAAATCTCCAATTGGCTTTAAAAACATAGTGTTTCAACTAATAAGCAGCAAACAAAATCAGAAAAGCTAAACATGCACTTTTATATCAGTACATATTATTATAGTGAAGACATGGCCAGCAAGCCTTATGTGTCTAAAAAGGAAAGACAATAAGTTTGTGGGAGTCTACCATACTATAATTTCAAGGTGTGTAGCTGGGTGGGGGGAAAAATATATATAAGGCAGCATAAAGTTTCAACAATGAGTTTTTTTTATTGAAAGGGGAGGGAGCCAGTACAGTTGATCAAAAATTAGCTGGTCGAAAAATGCTATCTGATTAAGTTAGAGATCAAGGTTTAGTGGGTTCAGGAATATCCTCCCATGCAAAAAATATTTCTTTTCCTTGCTTTTTAATCCTTTGTGGATCAGTGTTTTTTTTGTTTTCGAGAAGTTGCATTCCATGATTTTAGGATCCAAAATTTGTGCTTTTAATGGAAATATGTATATATACCACATGGGGAGGTGCAGGGGGTCTTGCCCCCTGCTTATACTTGGAGAAGTGGTAAACAGTTTATCTTTTATTTGTTTCTGCATGTAGTTGTGCTGGAATATAGTAAGTGTTGGTATCTTGTGTGTTTTCAGTATTCTGAGATTCAGTATTTTGAGTTTTCAGTCTTTTGAACTTTCAAGATTTTGGTCTCAGGATTTTGAAATTCAAGATTTTGGGCTTTCAGGCTTCTGAAGTGAATATATATATATATATATATATATATATATATGGGTCTACTTCATTTGGTCAACTCACATTTGGTCGAAAATGATTTCAGGCAGCACACTTCACTGAAAGCTCATTTCACTGAAAGCTCATTCGGTCAAAAATGAAATATAGCCCCTGCTCCACTGCAGTGCGACCCTGGAGTGAGAATATTAATTAAGGGGGGTGTGGGGGGCACAGCCCCCGACAATGGGGGGCGTGGGGGCATAGCCCCCCACATAAGTATAGTCTATTCACTGTTACAAGAAGGTGTATCCATTAAAAAGTTATAGATATATATATATATGCTCAGTAAAACATATATGCAAAATGTGGGGGACTATGCCCTCCACACCCCCCTTAATTAATATTCTCACTCCAGGGTTGCACTGCAGTGGGGCAGGTTCTATATTTCATTTTCAGCCAAATGTGATTTGACCAAATGAGCTTTCAGTGAAATGAGCTTTCAGTGAAGTGTGCTGCCTGAAATCATTTTCAACCAAATGTGAGTTGACCAAATGAAGTAAACCCATATATATAATATATATATATATATATATATATATATATATATATATATATATATATATACATATATGGTTTCACTTTACAAGCTTGAGATACTGAAATCTCAAATTTCAGTATCTCGAGACCAGATGAGCAAAAGTGCAGCTGCCTGAAACTGGATATTGTCGAATTTTAGTTTGCCAAATCGATAGTAGATGTGCTGTGCGCTGTTTTCCCTTTACGCTGTCACTTTAAGGTAAGTGGTGCAGGAATAGGAAAGATCGCAGCCAACGTGTGGTTATGTTCGGACGGTCAGGTAGGTTTTGCAATTTTTAGGGTTTTGTGTAGGAATGTGGTTTTGTGTAATGTTTTGGGAAGTTTTAGAAGTTGGTTAGGATAGGTAGGTGTGTGTGTGTGTGTGTGTGTGTGTGTGTGTGTGTGTGTGTGTGTGTGTGTGTGTAAGTGTTGAAAGTGGTGTAATCTTTCCGTGTGCAGTGTGTGTTTTTCATGAGACAGGTATAATAGTGTGCAATTGAAGAGTAGGGCACATTACGTTAGGTTTATCTTTTAATGCGACCTTGGCGTTGGTATTTATAAGTAGCATGGGCTTGGGGGGTGCGGGGGGCTTACCCCCCATTCTTATATGTATGGTAGTGATATGTGTGTTCTTTTTTGTTGTTTTAGTGTATTTATGTCAGGGGAGGGTTGGGTATTGCTTTTGGATTATTTTCAGTGTTATGCATGTCGTTTTTTGAAGGTTTTGTGTTTTTGCAGTTCCTGTGTTTTGGTCTCGAGATACTGAAATTTGAGATTTCAGTATCTCAGGCTTGTGAAGTGAATCCAAATATAGTGTGTGTGTGTGTGTGTGTGTGTGTGTGTGTGTGTGTGTGTGTGTGTGTGTGTGTGTGTGTGTGTGTGTTAAAAGCATTGCATTCTGACTGTTTAAAATCAGTACACATCACATTCTGTTTTCCATTATTGAAGAGTTAAACTCCATCAAGTGCCGTGCTCTGATATGAATTTCCAGAATACACTGCTTATAACATATACTAGTTTTTTTTTAACCTTTTTATCCATTTTGAAATGACGGGTCTATCAACCTCCCTATGCTATTTCAACCATTTAATGTTAAAAACAAGCACACGGATGGACACACACACACACACTCACATATATATATATATATATATATATATATATATATATATATATATATATATATATATAGAGATAGAGAGAGAGAGAGAGAGAGAGATATTGAGTGAGAGAATAGGTGTAGTGGCCATGATCAAATACACCCAACACTGACTTGCAAAATGTTGATGTCAAAATGTTAAAAACACCAATGTCGACACTCCAGTATGCATGGGCTAAGAAACCGCTTCGGTACATGCAAAATTTAAAATGAAAAAACAAAAAAAATAATTTTCTGTATGTGGGCATGCCCCCTGCAACCACACCCTCTGCTAATTATGTACAAACTCCAAGATTACAAAAACACAGGCTAAGGGCACATGCCTTTACCCTGGGAATTGTACGATCTTGCGTGATATAGTGGCTTGCCTCCACGATATAAAAAATAATTGATGCTATGTTAAAATGCCTGTTTAAGCTTACATTATTAGTATAAAAATCTGTACACAACCTGATTTTAATTTTGCAAAAGTCCAAAAATGTCTAATGACATTGTAATAAACAAAAACATAGGACATGCCTTTAATGTGTTTTTATTTTATTTTTATTTTGATGAACAAATTGAATTGTCATGAGTTCTCTGGCTACACTTTTGTATTTTATAGTGAGTTGATTTACACTGAAAGAGAGTGTTGGTCTCTTGCAGCTTGAACAGCCTTCTCAAAGTGGCAGATGCCTGACCTAAATCCAAAAACTGGTTCTGCAGACAGTACCAATTAGAAAGCCAGAGTGCTTGCAGTACCTAGTTTCACATACAGATAGAGCTGCACTGCAGCTATCTGAAGTTGGTGGGGGGCTTACTCTGAACTTGCATGTACACTGTAATAAGACTGCAGGCTGCTCCCTAATTCCCTGACGGCTTGTTTCACTTTGCAAAAAAAAGTATTACTCTGGCACTCCTCTCAGCTATCTCTGATTCAGTAGAATGTCCCATATTTTGCCTGTCAGTGAGAACTTTCCCGGTCAACAAATGATAAATAAAAAATAAATAAAATAAAATAAATAAAATTGCAATTAGTCAATAATGCCATTCATTACAGTTTTATACTTCTTATGGTTCAGATAATGTAAGATTTCACAAAGCCTGTGGTTCTATTAATTTTTTAACTAAATCTGAGTAATATTTAAAATTGTCTCTGATCCTGGGCATTTGAATAAGTAAAGATTGAATATAATAACTGTATTATTTGGTAGTTTCCCATTTTCCACCTCTTTCCTAACCACTGCACTCTACCAGAGGATGTGCCCACCTAAAACAAAAAGAAAAAACAAACTTTCACTGATCACTCTATGTAATTCTGATCTATATGATTCACCGACTGTTATTTTCATATCTCTAAAGTAATTCCTAGTGTGGTCTATGTAAATATCTGGGTTGCTGTTTTTCTGTACTTCTCACCATACATTCAAATTACCCTTTCCATCTCCAGTTTCCTAATGATGCTTTATCTGTCCTTTTCCTTTCCAAGAGTATGATGCGTACTTAGCTCCAGCATGCATTTTACCTTTAAAACGGGCCTATATCAGTTCAGCGAATGGCATTTTCAGTGCACTTACATCAAATGTGCTGTTAGATTATTCATACTGAGATCGCGGTACAGTGAGGATCCGGCAATTTGCCATTTCCTCACTGTAGTGCAATCTCGGAGTTTGTATATATAATTAGTGTGTGGTGTGGGGGGTGCAGCCCCCAAAATGAGCAGAATTCAATGAACGACATTTCCGATGAAATGCCAGTTCGCTGAACTGATGGTTTGATGCAGTGATATAGACCCTTTAAACAATATACAGCAAGACTACTAATATATTCCTCAAGAGTAAAACATATTGCTATTTTTTAATTTCCTCTGCTGTATCATTCTTGCAGTTATATTATATTCTAAACATACAAATCAGTTCTATCATCCTAGTGATTGGTTCTGTAGCACTGACTTCTCGTTTCCATCTCTATTGTTTGGGCCCCACTCTGTTTACCCTCATTAACTAAATACCCTACCCCAATTCCCAGCCATCCCCACATCATCTACATTTATACTCTACTATACTCTATACCCCAAAAAGTTGATTTCTGCAGTGCTCACATTCTATTAATTATACTACTAATCAAATGAACAAAACAAATTCGACCAAAACCAAGAAAAATCCTGTAGTAGTCAAACGGAAAGCAGGAAACACGCCAGCAAAGGTCCAAATTTTTTAATAATCCAAATGGCAAAAACCCACAGAGCAGAAAGGCACAAATAAACGCTCTTAACAAATAAATTGCGTTTTCGTCTTTAGCAACAAATTACTTCATCAGATAATGATTAAAACAATTAATTAATCCTTTATATATTCAAAGCTTTTCAAATCTTACCCTATCAGTCAGAGTGCATCAAGTAGCAGCCAATCATAATGTTAACTTTGTTAAAAAACTTGTTCATTGAAAATGTATATATACAAATCAATACAATTCTTCCATTTATTAAAATAAATATATTAAAAACTCCTAAATATCTAATACTGAATACTTTTATTCTTGTACATAAACAATTCCAATATTAAAAATGCATTAAAAACAAGTGTATATTTAAAATAATTGATTTAGTAAGTTAATTATTTCCTTTGCTTAGCCTTAGCAAATAGCACCATCTATTGAGCTTCTTAAAAATTACAATTGGAAGATATATTTTTTTGTTATAAATCTGCAGCTTTTAATTTGAGTACTTGAATACTACTAATCACCTTACCCTAATTTTCTTGTTATTGACTTATCCTTCTCCGCAACCCTTTTAAGTCCCTCCCCTTTCCCTTACTGCCTTACTCTCCTCCTCAACATTCATGTTAGCTTCTCTTACTATTATAGCTACTCTTACACCTGCCATGATGTTATCTTCCCACGCTACCTTATTCCTCCTCCTCCTCACACACATGACATCTCTACACTCTACCACAAAAAGTAGAAAGCTGTCACAAGTACTATAAGGGTTTTCCTCTCCAGGCCTCCACTGAAAATGGATATCTTTGGTCAGCTAAGACTTCCAGAGTAAACAAATGTCAATAAATAAATAAATAGTCTCCTCATCATTTTGGCTTTGTCGCTGATTCTTGAGCACAGAAGTTAAAAGCTAAAGTCCCTGATGGTATAGAGGCCCAACAAACATTTACCCCTCCTCCTGGTTTGTGAATGCAGGTATGACTGCTGAGCTGGAAATCATGGCTACATTTACCTGTATGCCCTACATTTCTATGTTAGAGCAGCTTCACCTATATGATGAAATTGATAGTACAGGCACTCACCCTGCTTACAGTATCAATTCCCTCATACAGATTGAGCTGCTGGGCACGTGGTCATGAGGGCCATTATCTGCCTTTGTATTCTGTGTTTATACAGATGAATAGCCTCTGAGTCAGAACAACATTTGCAGATTGTGCACTATTCACTGTGATCATGTGCTAATTTCAGTCCATCCCAGAATGCACTGCATGCACCACATGTTTTTTGCTGTCCCCGTTTAATGATGCCATTTTCATGCTACTAATACATATCATCATCATCAACCCCCCCCCCTTTTTCCCATGTTCTACATTGGGACTAGGGTGTCATATCACTTGTCATCATCTCTCCCTACTCAAAGCAACTCTCCAACCATCTTTGACACTCATGTCTGACTGTCACAAGTCTTCTCTCACACAATTTATCCAACTCTTTGCTGGACACACTTGTTTCCACTTGCCTTCTTCCAGCCTGTCTCAAATCTTCTTCACCAGATTGTCTTCTGCTTTTCTGCACATGTGCCCGAAGCCCCAAACCACCGTAATCTGTTCTCTTTAACCTCTTTTGCCATTGGAGCTAATTCGACTTCTGTTCTTATGTCCTCATTTCTTCATTTGTCCAGCAGAATGCATCTTACCACCTATCTCAGGCACTTCATCTCCGTCACGTCTAGCTTCATCAATTGCTCCACTTTTTCTGCCCAGGTTTCTGTACCATACAGTAGTACTGGTCACACCACTGTTTTGTACACCTTATTTTTCAGCTTCTTTGACATTCTTCTGTCATACACTAGCCCTGACACTCTGGGCCAGTTTGCTGCAGCCCTCTGATTCCAGTTTTGACCTCGTCATTCAGACTTCCCTTCTCCTCAACCACCTCTCCCAAGTACTTGAAGCTGGTAACTTGTTCCACTATTTTCTCGTCTATCACAATTTTCATCTCCTTCTGATTTCTCACATCTGCTGCTGTTACAGCTATTTTATCTGTAATCAGTTTCATCCCATGTGCATTCAATTTTGAATTCCATTCCCCTGCCCTTTGCTGAACTTCTTGCTCAGAGTCTGCCTGCACTGCCACATCATCTGCATACAGCAACTTTGTTGATCTGTCCCCTCAAACTTGTTTGTTAATGTAGTCCATCACCATTATGAACAGCAGTGCGGTCAGAGATGAACCCTGATGTACACCCATTCCCACTAGGAACCCCTCTGTGAGCCTGAATACTGTTCGTACTCAAGTCATTGGGTCCTTGTACATAGCCTGCACTAATTCTACCTATGTTTCTGGGACTTTAAGCCACCACAGGACTGCCCAAAATCAGCTTTTGTGGGACCTTGTCATATGCTTGTTCCAAGTCCAGGAATGCCCAGTTGGACTCTTTCCTCAGTTCTAGCTTCTTCTGAAGTATCTGTCTCACAGAAAACATAAGGGTGGTTGTGTTGCATCCTTATCTGAGTCCAAACTGCTTATCTGCCACCTTACATGCCACTAATCTGCATTTTCATTATCAGCCAGCCACTCCAAAGCATTCATGCAGTCTGATGCAAGTTTGATACCACTATACTGCCACAGTTTGAATGTCCACTTTGTCGTTAAACCCTGGTACTAGTATGCTTATTCCCCAATCATCTGGGATGCACCTTTCTCTCCATACTTCTATGAGTACCTTCAGGAGCTATTTCTCCCCACCTCACCCAACATCTTGATCATATCTGCCATGACCTCATCTAAGCCTGCTGCTTTTCCTGACTTTATTTTCTTTAGTGCTTTTCTTACTTGCTGTAGGGTGGGCTCCTCCTCTTCTCTCACCCTAGGCTGTATCTGGGGCAGTACGGCTTCTGAGGGGTTCTCTTCATTCAGAAGCTGCTGGAAGAACTCCTTCCATCTGCCTTTGATGTCCTGTGGACTGGTGAGCAGGTTGTTGCTGGCATCCGTTATGAAGGGTGCCTGACGATCTGTTCTTTATATTAATGCATATCAGTCCAATTCTTAAACTCTGTCTTACAACCGAGGAAAAAACAGTCAGTGACAACCATCACTGGGAATGTGCTAGAAGAGACTTCTTGCTGCTTTCATAATGAAAAACCTGGTTTTGGTAGCATCACAAAATGTGTTTGCCACTGGTGTGTGGACTGATTTGCAGTAACCTTATATTGCAGGGTTTTTTTGTGTTGGAGCTATTTGCTTAATGGAAACTGACTGCAGCTCACTTTATCAACCGCATCTTGGTACAGTAAAGTGCAGTTACTACTATAATTCAGCTTCCTCATGATAACACTGCATGTACTTTTGCAAAAGCACAAAAATTATAACATGCTACTTGATTTCTTAGTTTCACTATTTACTGATATCCCACAATGATGTCATAATAGGTACTGAGTTTACATCTGCCGTCCACGCATCTTTAGATGAGCTGTATCTTATTTACACTGGTATCTTATTTACACTGGTATCTTATTTACACTGTTTTCGATACACTTTCAATGAATTGTGAGCTTCAAGGGAGGAGAGGTTTACTGCTGCTCATGCTAAGTCTGTTTTCAATGTGCAACTGTTTTACTTAGCAAATGGTTACAGCACAACGCACAACATGTGGTATGCATGCTTTTGATGCAGAAAGTTGCAGGTTCTACTCCCACAGCATGTAGATGAATTGTTGATACTGTATTGTACTTTAATTTGAAGGGGGTTGGTATGCGACAGTCCTGACAATGTCCTCCTTTGGATGAGATGCCTAATAAGTATGAACTTGTTGTTGGTTTGCCATACATTCCCTACTGCAATATTGCCACCTAACCATTTTTTGTAATGTAACATAGGCAAATTATTTTTCAAGGGCAGCAGGCACTAAATTTGTAGATGAAACACTGAAATATAAAGTTGTCTGTGCTTCATTAGTTACAGATCTCTTTAATGTGGAATTATTCAGATGATTTTTGCTTCTGTAGAGACTGCATATTGACTCATATTGGTGGATTGTAGTGACAGAAGTTTGAGTGGCCTTTTATGGTTGAAATGTTCAGAAATGGGCAGTTTGTCATTATTGGATCATATGTTTTGTTTCACTGCTTGCTGAAAAAATGTTAAAAACTACAAATTTAAAACACGCTAACAAGTAGTGCTGTATTATACAAGGAATATAATTTAATACAACCAGGAAGGTGACTCAAGGAACACATGCATGTATGCATGGTCCTAAAATGTGTGCAAGGAGTCTATGGTTTGAAACAGCCTGAAGGTAAACTTTATCCGCCTCTGCAGATGCATTTTCTTTGAATGTGGGTTTCAATGCCATTTTAGTGAATGTGCAATTCAAGGACAGAGACGTTTACCATTAATGCTAAGTGTGCTTTCATGGTCAGTCTGTATTGTTTTTTAGTAAATTTCTATCAGTGTTTGTGCTATAAAATTTGAAATAAAAGTTTTAAATTAAATCCAAATATCTGTAATCATTGTACAAGTAAAGAGAAAATAGTATGCACAATCAGAGGTTTGAACAGTGTTTACAGTAAGCTGGGAGAAATAGCCAAGTAATGGAACACTAGAATGGCTGGGGGAGGCGGTGATGCTGTGTGTGTGGGGGGAGGGGCTGATCCATTACTCTGCCTAGGGCCCCATTTCACCATCATCCAACTATGAAGTAAACACTTTGTTTCTTCCTCTTGCGTGCGTTCTTGTGTCCATGCGTGAAAAATGGTACATGATTGGAGGTAACTCAGAAGGAGCTACAGACAGCAGTCACAAAAATTAACAGCAACCTTGAAGAAAAAGGGCTAATTCCATAAAAAAACAAATAAATAAATAAAAATAAAACCAACCAAATCCAGTGGGAAAAAAAGACGATCTCAATAACTGTAGCAGTGAGTTAACTTCTATATAAAACCCAGCAGCAGCAACAGAATAAAAGAAATGGCAACTTACCCGTTCAGAGATCGAAATGATTGGCCAGCCGACAGTTACAAGTCAGGAACTGATGAAGCAGGTGAGATTTAGTGCCAAGAAATTAAGACAATCTCAAGAGAACTTTCCTGTGCTTTGACATCTGGCAAAGATCTTCACACGGATGCATGATTTAAAGTATCAGAGTCATCTGAGCATTACATTTCAAGCTTTGAAACTCATATGGAACTAGACATCTGCCAAGAATGCCACAATGTACATTTTTTATTTATTTATTTACTTATCTGTATTTTGCAATTCAGGGTATTGTAGTCTGTGGTGGCAGTCTTCCCTTTCATGGGTTTGATCCCCTTTCCCACAAGAAAATCTCAGATCCAGCTATCCCGTTCCAGACTGGCAAAGTGATAGGCATGGATGGAGAGGACCAGAGATCCACCATGACTGCAAAAAGTAGGGAATGGCATATTGGCGTTGGAGTTCTATTTTCTTTTTTGCTGGCACTCTTCTGCATGCCAATACCTGTTATAAGGTATGACCTTATAGGAGCCTTGCTGACCCCACTTTGCCAACAATGATTAACCACACCTATCCACATGCCAAGCCCAGCAGCCATACTGAAAAATGGTCTCCAGCAGAAATTCCAAATGTGGCGCACTATACCCTGGTGGCATATCATCACTTCCCCCTGCTCAACAAAGAGGTAGGCAGGCAAAATCTCACTGATCCCAGAGAGATAGGCAGGCAAAACCTCATCGATCCCAGAGAGGTAGGCAGGCAAAACCTCATTGATCCTTTTGTCTTCCACACCAGTTGTAGCACACACTCAAGTTGATGGATGAACTCGGGTCACCTAGGTCATATTCAGAAATTTATTCCTTTATGCCAGCAGAACTGACAGTAAAATTTTCATACATTTTATAGTGTGTAATTATGTATTTTAACATAACTTTTGCACTTGGCTGAATGAATGAGTGCTGATTTGGTTTTATCTTCTGATTAGACTGAGCAGTGTGACAGAAATATGAACAGGAACAATATGTTGTGAGGCAGAGCACCTCGCTGGCCTTGTTCAAGAGAAATCTTGACCAATGGATGGGAGATCGCAGATATACCCCAGGGATAACCTCAGTGTCACTGCTCGACAGAGGCACAGCAAAATAATGGGTATAGTTCCCCATACTAAAGGGGTGGCATAAGCCACAAAACTATGGGCTAGGCTTGTAAATGCCCTCGGGCAGATAGCCTAGTATGAACCTATGAACCTATGTCTGCTTCTGTGCTCAGTTCAGAGGAAGGGAAGTTTGACCAGAAACAGTTTTATGTCATGTATCATAGGTTCCTCGATTCATAGATTAGTACTAGGCTAACTGCTCCTGCAAGCCATTTTAAGCCTAGCTAGTTATCCCTTGTGAGACTCAAACCCTGCACCTTGTGTTTGTAAGGCAAACACCTTAACCATTAGGCCACCCTCCCAATCCATGGCATCATATGTCAGACAAGCACTTGAGGGTAGAGTAAAATGCTGTGTTAAACAGTTATTCCATGCCTGTGTCCAAAACCCAGGACTCTGTCAGTCCCCATTCAGCTAAAGTTAATGGAGAATGCACAACCTTAACGCCCAGTCCCAATATAGGAAACGGGGATCCCCTTGCTAAAGCAGTTAAGCACTGTGTATTGGTGAAGGCTGCTAATGTGTGAGGCTGAAACGATGAGTAAGTTCATTGGCCTAAATAGATTCTTTCAGCAAAGAGAAGGCTCCCCTGTATATGGAATTAATTACTGCAGGCAGACCTGCTCCCACATACAGATGGAGCTGTACTGCAGTTTCTAGTAGTCAAATAAGGGGAAGCCATGGTATATGTACATGCATAATTGGGTGTAGTAAACTCCAAGGGAAATGGCTCACAGTTTTCTTTTAGTTAAAAAAAGAGATTACCTCTTGGGTAGTGTCCCTGTGTTGTCATGAACAGGGAGAATGCAGTCATGACAGCCCTGACGGTCTTCGTTTCTGCATTCACCAGTCCACCCTACAGGTGGAGTTCTTCCACTGTATGGACTCTTGGCTATATGATGGTACCTGTAGGCTAGGCTTGGTACTGCAGGCAGGCGTTCTGCCTGAAATACCAGCTCTAACATATAGGTGGAGGTGTAGAACAGGTCAACTTCCAGACTTGGTGGGTTTTACTTTTGTTGACCAGGTTAGTCCAACTAGGCCACTAGCCTCTTTTCACAGAAGTCCTAATGTCTTATTTATTCATGCTGCCTAGTGGAAATTTGGCCAGGGTACAAGGAAACTTACCCTATTAGGTTCATAGGTAGGTACTAGGCTATAGGCCCAAGGGCCTATGTAAGCCTAGTCAACAAGGTTCCCTGGCTTTTGCCACCCAATAAAGTTATTTTCCTGTGCCCCTGGCGAGCAGAGCCACAGAAATTATCCCCGGGGAGAATTTCCTATTCCCCATCCACTCATCAAGATTTTTCTTGAAGAGTGCTAATGAGGAACTCTGCTTGACATAGATAGGTAGCTTGTTCCAGAGTATGGGAAGTCTCTGGGACAGGAATCTATCCTTCCAGCATGTTCTGTTTATTGTAGTTACAAGGTTTAGGTCCCTAGAGTATGTATCTCAGAGGGATTGGGATTTCTTTAGGTGTAGCATGCCCAACAGCTTTGGGTTTGACATAGCTTTGTATGTCAGGCATAGATCACCTCGAAGTAGGTGATATGCTATGGAGTAAAGCGGGAATTTTTTGAGACAATCAGCGTAGGGCATCTGTTTGAGTTCCGTAATCCTCTTTGTGATGTACTTCTGTGTCCTTTCCAGCTGTTGCAGATGTCTTGTGAGGTACATTCCAAAAGGGGCATTGTACTCAGTAATGGCTCTAATGAGAGCTGAGTAGAGGAGAACAAATGAGAACCCTTTCATGATGAGGTGTGCCACATAGAAGGAGTTTCTGACTGCTGTGCTGATGTGATTATCAAAGGAGAGACTACTGTCCACCTGAGTCCCAATGTCTCTTATCACACCTTTGGCATTAAGTGGACTGCCACCTGTGTGGTAGTTCATGGGTACATGATTATCAAAGGAGAGACTACTGTCCACCTGGATCCCAAGGTCTCTTATCACAAATTGGGCATTAAGTAGACTGCTGCCTATGTGGTAGTTCATGGGTACAGAGTTTTTACCAAAGGGGATGACAATGCACTTTTTGGCATTGAACTTGAGGCCATGGCTCTGACACCAGGCATCTGCCTCAGTGAGGCCCTTCTGTAGGATGTCTACATCATTTGGGGACTCAGCTATGTCACCCAGTTTGCAGTCATCTACGAACTTCTTCAGCCAGAGGCCCTCTGTGTTAGCCCATACTTCAGAGAAGTAGATACCAAACAGGAGAGGACCCAAGACTGAACCCTGTGGTGCTCTACTTGTCACTAGTCTGAAGTCAGAACTGGAGTCTGCAACTTTTATTGTGTGGGTTCTGTCAATGAGCCAGTTGGCAACCCATCTTGTGACATATGGATTTATACCCAGTTTAGTGAGTTTATCTGTAATACCAGAATGGGGGATTGTGTCAAAAACCTTGGCGAGTTCAAGATAGGCTGTGTGAACTGACTTACCCTCATCTACAGCTTTGGTGACTGCTTCAAAGAAGTCGATCAGGTTCAGGAGGTATAATCTGCCTTTTGTGAACCCAAACTGGGTGGGGTCTAGAGTTTGGAGGTTACCAATGCCTTTGTTTATGAGTTCCCTGATGATGCGTTCCATGGCCTTGCAGACCAGGCTCGTCAAGCTAATAGGGTGATAGTTCCCAGGGTCCGCAATGGCTCCCCCTTTGTGCAGTGGTATAACTGTTGCTGTGCACGATTCAGTGGGTACAAAGCCTGACGTGAGGCTATGATTGAACATGGTGCTTAGGTGGGGGGCCAGTTTGTTCTGGCGTTCATGTAGAATGCAGCCTGAGATGTTGTCCGGTCCCATGGATGCTGTGTTCTTGGCTTTGGAGAGTGCAGTTTTTACCTGCTCAGTTGTGATTTCAGGGGCTCTGCATTCTTCAGGTATGGATAAGGGCCCTTTAGGGGGGGGTGAAAGGAGGGCAAAGTTAGCACTGAACCTATCATCCAGGATGTTGGCGATATCAGTTGGCTCTGTAATTTTTGTGCCATTGTGCTGTAACTCAGAACAGATCTGGGTGTTGCCATTGAGATTCTTGACATAGCTATAGAATATCTAACTAAGAATAACTAAGATGATGATTGGGCTTGTAGGTATAGCAAGCAACTTTTTCATCTTGACATGCTTAATAAGAGCGCTAAAGTCAAGAAAAAGATTTAATAAATATAACTTCGTTGTTTCATTAACTAGGTTCGATAATGAATAGGCAGATCAGTTATGATTTAGTGTCATTATATTATGTACATTATAGATGCAAAAATTATGTATGTTTATTATTTTTCACGTTCTGCAGTATCAGCCTGCATGTTTTGGTATATATGAGTATTGTTTCTTTAATAGCCTATAGGACCAGGAATGACGAATGGGAGTGATTTGAATCTTCGCATTCCAGTTTAATACATTGAGAACACCATTCAGTCACTAGATACAGTATGAAATTTGTTTACACCATTTTTTAGTGAATTAAGTTAATATTGATAGAAATATAGTATTTTTTATTTATATATTTATTTTTGTTTATTTCTTTGCATTTAATGTTGTCACAAATGGCTTCCTTTGAGAAGCATTGACATCGCAAGCTACGTAGGTTGAATAATTCTATCTAAACATGAATTCAGTTTGTATGATTGGAGTACAATGTTACTAGATCATAACAGCACGACAGTAGTTTGCAAACCATGAATGTTTATTCAATGCCAGTAGTTTGAAGTTTTAGTTGCTTGATACAATCTTTATTAAACATAATATTTAATATGTATATAAATGAACAGAAATACTATCCTACCAAGTTTACTTGTTTCTAGTCAGACACAAGCTTAGAGTTGTATCTACTAATAGAACAGTGTGTTTGACATGTGACTATGAAGAAACGACAATTGATCGTTATAACACGGTTGATCAAAAGTAACATTTCATAGTCTAGATTTTTTATCTAATTTTAATGACATTTTTGTTTTAAACATATATAGAATATAGAATTAATCAATTTTAATATGTAAGCAGCAATGAATTGTGTTCCGCCAGCAGTGATGTGCTTTTACTCTTTTCCTTTAACTCCATGCTGGCAATTGAGTTTTAATTGGGTAAGCTTTGTTATAGGCTGTGATTTGTTTTATAAAGCAAGCAGTTTGTGAATTCATTGAGATCTGATGAAGCGTGCATACACAGCACGTGAAAGCGCTTATCTTTTATATATTTTACATTGAATAAAAGAAATTGGAACTTCTCGTGGTGTGTCCAGCGGTTTTTACAGAATTTCTTGATTAGTTACGTTGCTGCAGGACACTTTAGAGATCGGAAACATTGTTTTTATTCAATAGCTATAGAATACTTTGTGGCTATCCTTAGAATCTGTAGCAATCTTGTTTTCATAGCTAGCTTTGGAGGATTTTATGGGGATCTTAGCTTCTTACTGAGGCTGACCAGGGAGCTCCTCAACTCATGAGTTTTTACTCTCTTTTGCAACAGTTTCTTCCTTCTGTAGTGGAGTTTGTTTATAGCAGGGGACCACCAGATTGACTTCCTTTTTTTGGAGGATAGTGTCTTGGTTCTGTTAGGGATAGCACAATCCATGCACTCGTGTAAGTGTTTATAGAGTGCATTTGTGTAGGATTCGGCAGTCATAACTGCATTATCCATCTGCATGGTGTCGTGAAGTTTGCCACTTCTGTCTTAAGAAGCATGATGTTGGCTTTGGAGAAATTGTTTACAGTAGTTTCCTTAATGGGGGGGGGGGTGGAGGCAGGATGTAAATATCGATGGTGATTAGCTTATGGTCGGATCTGACCAATGAGGAGTTAATTTCAGGTGCGGCACACCAGTCATTCATGTTGATAATGACTAGGTCTAGGATATTGCTGCTCCTGGTGGGGGTGTGGATAAATTGATCCAGGGCATTGGAGTTTATGAATTCTATGAAGCATTGAGTGAAGGAGTTGGTGTATGAGTCGGCCCATCTCAATACCGGAAGATTGCCAAATTCCGGTAATAACAGCCACACAGGTAAAAAACGCTCTCTGCAAAGCTAAGAATACAGCATCCATGGGACCAGATGACATCCTGGGCTGTGTATTACATGAACTATAAAATGAAATGGCACCTCACCTAAGTGTCATGTTTAATCATAGCCTCACCACAGGCTTCATGCCCACTGAGTAGCGCACAGCTACAGTTATCCCACTCCACTGGGATCCCGGAAACTACCGCCCCATCAGTCTGATGAGCCTAATCTGCAAGGCCATGGAACATGTTATCATGGAATTTATAAACAAAGACACTGGCAACCTTCAAACACTGGACCCCACCCAGTTTGGGTTAGTGAAGGGCTGATCTTGTCTCCTGAACCTGACTGACTTCTTAGAATCAGTCTCCAGAGCCATGAACGAGGGTAAGGTGGTCCACACAGCCTATCTGGACATTGCCAAGGCCTTCAATACCATCCCCCACTCTGGAATCATAGATAGACTTACTAAGCTGGGCATTAATCCCTACGTCACTCGATGGGTTGCCAACTGGCTTACTGACAGAACCCACACTGTAAAAGTAGCCGACTCCAAATCCAGCTCCAGACAAGTGACAAGTCGAGTACCTCAGGGTGCAGTCCTGGGACCTCTCTTGTTTGGCATCTACTTCTCTGAAGTACAGGCCAACACTAAGGGACTCTAGCTAACAAAGTTCACAGATGACTGCAAACTGGGAGCCATTATTGAATCCCCAAATGATGTGGATACACTACAAAAGGGCCTTACAGAAACAGATGCTTGGTGCCAAAGCCATGGGCTCAAGCTCAATGCCAAGAAATGTATAGTTATCCCCTTTGGAAAAAACATGTACCCATGAATTACCACATAGGTGGCAGTACACTAAACACCGAAAGTGTGATAAGAGACTTGGGGACACAGGTGGACAGTGGTCTCACCTTCGATAACCACATCGCCACAACAGTCAGGAAATCCTTCTGTAACATATCTCATCACTAAGGGCTTTTCATCCAGAAAAAAGGAGGTCATTGTCCCACTGTACTTCTCCCTCATTAGACCCATTATAGAATACAATGCCCTGTTTGGTATGTACCTCTCAAGACATCTGCAACCACTGGAAAGGCCGCAGGAATACCTCACTAAAAGAATCACAGGCCTAAAGCAGCTGCCCTACACTGACCGCCTTAAAAACTCCAGCTATACTCTGTCGCATATCGTCTATTCAGAGGCGATGTCTGCTTAACATACAAGGCCATGTCAAACCCAGAGCTATTGGACATGCTACACTTAAAGAAATCCCAATCCCTCAGAGCCACATACTCCATGGGATCTAAACCTTGTCATCACAATGAACAAAACATGCTGGAGGGATAGGTTCCTGACCCAGAGACTCCCCATACTCTGGAATAGACTGCCCATTCATGTCAAGCAGAGCGCCTCCTTGGCCCTCTTCAATAGGAACCTTGACGATTGGATGGGAGTTAGGAAATTTACCCAGGGATCACATCAGTTGCCCTGCTAGACAGGGTTCCAGGAAAGTAAATATTGTGGGAAGAAAAATCCAGGGAATTGTTATGGCTAGGCTTGTATAGGCCCTAGGACTGATAGCCTAGTACCAACATATGAACCTATGAACTGCGTGCATTGGATGATGAGGTCTTTTTAGTGCTTTGTTAAAACCTCGTGGATCAGTACATATTCTAATGTCATCTGAGATTTTCTTATGAGCTACCACCATGGAAGATACCCACTCTGCTGGAGTTGCAGCTGGACAAATCACACCTTGTCACACCATTTTATCTAGCTCAGCTTTGACTCTGTCCTGCATGGCTATTAGAACTTTACATGCTGGCCTAGTAATTGGACTGACCTCTGGGTCTAACTTCATGGCGTACACAACTGGAAGTTTGCCTAGTTTGTCTTCGTAAAGATCAGCATAGGTAGAAAAAATGTACTGGGCGAAATTAGAGCAGTGATCTTTTAAGCTAACTTGGTGGACTTCCTTATTAAATGAAAGCAGCCCCATTTTCAAACTGTCTCTGAGGCCTAATAATGACTGGACATGCCTCTCGACCACATAAAATAATAAGTCATAGCATATCCCAGCACAGTAACATAAAAACACTACTGGAAAAACATGGCCTCAAGCTGAATACATAAAAATGCATCATCATCGCCCTTCAGAGAGTGACATCCCCACAAATTATCACATTAATAACAATGACCTAAGCACGCAGTCAGTTGTGAGGGATTTGGGCAACCAGGTTGATAACAACCTGACTTTTGACCAGCATGTTGCTTCCATTGTACAGAAAGTTTTCTACATGGCCCGCCTCATAAGTAAGGGTATCTCATCCAGGGGCAAGGATGTCATAACATCCCTGTATTCTTCCCTTATAAGATCCATTATTGAGTATAACGCTCAGTTCTGCATGTACCTCACAAAGCACATGCAGCAGCTGGAGAGACCACAGAGGTTCCTCACCAGGAAAATCCAGGGCTTCAAAAATCTACTATACACAGATAGGCTAAAAGCTGTATCCCTCTACTCAGTTTCATACAGACTCTTCAGAGGTGACCTCTGTCTGGCATGCAAGATGATCTTGGACCACACCTTGATGGGACTGCTGCATATCTGCAAGTCAAGCTCCACTTGAGTAACCCTCGCACGTGGCCTCAACCTAGTCTGTGACACCAATAGAACTTGTTAACGGGACAGATTTGTGTCCCAGAACCTCCCCCATCTATGGAATAGACTCCATATCCATGTGAAGCAGAGTAGTTCTTTACCCCTTTTTAAGCGCAACCTGAATAACTGGATGGGAAACAGAAAATACATCCCTGGGATTCCACCTGTGTCCCTGCTGGACAGGGGCACTGGGTGCTAACTTGTCTAAACATGGGCTAAACACTTGGCTAGGCTTATAAGGGTCTCAAGGCCAATAGCCTAGTAACTTCCTATGATCTTATGATTCTAAGAACCTTCACTTTGAATTTCTTTACCTCCATATGCAACAAACTTTGCATACCTTGCCAAATTAAGCCTTTCACCATGACACACTCTAGCAAATGTTTCTGCTGACATAATATTGCACCTGGAACCTTTGTCAGCTTTGAGCTCTGTGGGTTTGCCAATTATTCGAACAGTACAAAATACTTCATTCTTTGCCCTTAAATCTACTGCATTAACTGTTTCATGAAACACTGACACATAATCAACATAAAGAGTAAGGTTGCAGCTCTCTAACTGATCAACTCATTACATAAAATCCCCTTTTAATATAAGAATGTGGGTTTTTTGATTTACAAAACCTTTTGAAATTATTTGACTTATTGCATTTGTGGCACTGCTGACTAAAAGCTAAAGATGTTTCTCTTTTAGCTTCATGACTTCCACCACAATTACAACAGTTGGCAATGAAACTAGGTTGGGGCCCATGCTTTCAGTTTGCTGACTCACTCTTATGCTTCACTGAAACTGTGCAAACTCTTGAATTTGCTGGAAAGTTCTGGGGTTTACCAGTGAGTGCTGCAGGGGATACAGCTGCTGCCATGTGCTTGGGCCTGTTTCTTTTAACCATGTGCTGCTTACTATCAACATGAGCTTTATCACTGTGCCTTCTAGAGCTGTTCTCATTTATAAGCATATCTGTGTGCTTTTCTGTGAGCTCATATATCTGACA
Organism: Protopterus annectens; assembly: GCF_019279795.1. Classification (NCBI taxonomy): domain Eukaryota; kingdom Metazoa; phylum Chordata; order Ceratodontiformes; family Protopteridae; genus Protopterus; species Protopterus annectens. The sequence continues at coordinate 59,332,859 of NC_056741.1, read as the reverse complement.
AATCTCAATGGCCTTATTCAAAGTTAAAACACTGTCACAAAGCAAAATCTTTCTCACAGCATCATCTTTTATACCACACACAATTCTGTACTTTATCAGCTTATCCCTTAAATCACCAAATCTTCACGTTTTAGCATTATTTCTAAGGTCAGTTATATATATGCTACAAACGTTTCACCAGGCTTTTGATCCCTTGTGTAAAATAAATGCCTTTCCATTTTAACATTTGTCTGAGGGTTACAAATTTCACTAAATTTACTTTTTAAGCCCTCAGGGTCCTCCCTTGACTCAGCCAGTAAAACAATATGATGGTTTCCCCCTCTCCTGTATAGATAGCAGGTGCATGCACAAATAAACGTCCCCTTTCTATGGCTTCTCACCCAGCTAAATTATGCAGGATAAATGCCTTTGTATGGTCATCTTTATCAGAAAATGCAGCTTACACGAAAATGTCATACTGTTGCAAAAACAGTCTCCAGTTCTCAGCAATATTACTATCAAACACAAGTGCACTGAGTTTTTGAAATCTGTCTGGCATGCCCACAAAGTATGTACAAACAAACTAAAAATATGGCCCGTGTAATTATGTGTGAACAAACTGTTCTGTGAGCTTGTAATAACATTTAAATGCACAATAAACTCTTTGGAATACTGTACTTTGTGAAGTATGACCTATAATCGCTGTATTCTGTGAAATAACTTTTCTGTAATGTTGCAAAAACATGCGAATACTTAATACACTTTTGATAACTCTGATAGCTTTGATTAATATAAAAATATATGGCTTTGCTAAGCATGTATTGAAAAATGCAGTCATTTCCTTTTATTTTATTCATTTTATGCAATTCGGACTTTAATTAAGACTTTCTCCATCGTAATTTGAATATTTTATCAATATTGTACATTTTGGTTTATGCTAATTTTATTTAGAATGTTCTGCATGCTTCATTTCATATTCTGTGAATAAGAAATAGTCCTGAGCAAGTTTTAATATCTGAAATTTGATTCTAACCTGTTTTCTGAAGTATATGTACAGTAGGTACGATTCACTCTTGTATATTCCACCAGTTCCAAGCAAGTGCCTTAAGTCGTTTTGGCCATACCACCTCTAACACTATGTTTTTTAGACATGCCACTTCTGGCACCATGTTCTTTAGACATGCCACTTCTGGCACCATGTCGCTCGTGTTTCTCTAACATAGATGACAAGCAGGCGGGCATTTCGTTTAGATGCTTTAATACATAGAAACACATCAGGATGGATTGCAGTATCATAAAATATAAACAAACTAGTTAACCGACAGACCTTACATACATACATGCTTACATCTCAACAGCTAACTACAAAATGGCAGTCAGGCTCACACATGCTCAGTATTTATACACTTGTGCACGCCCTTGGATACCTTCTTAAAGGTAAGTACACACACATTGATGTACACCTATATTCTAAAACTGATTATTTAGTATATTCCTGTTTTCTTTACGATGTGAAGGGGGCATTTTGGTGGTTTTTTTTCAGATCATTCTGTTGTATGGGGCACTTATTGCTTTCACAACGATTTTTTGGTTCCTTTCAGTAATGGTTTGAAAATATGTATGGCCTTTGGGTGAGTGAAGAGCCTTGCAAACATCATCTGTAAGAATTCAGTACAAGTCTTGGTGGAAATAAATTGTTGCTTAACAAGTTTGACTTCAGTTCTGCTCTTGCCTGGAGTTCCTTTGGAGATTTCTTGGTGTGTGTTCCAGCGTGCCATGTGGATTTAATTGGACTACTTGATGCATGGCTTTTAAACAGAAGTACAAAACTGATTATTGTAGGTGGAAAAAGTAGAGATGAAAATCTTTATAACATAAGTATGTAGAAGAAATCTGTGTGGTACATGAAAAACGGAACCTAGTGCACTGAATAAGAAACAAATGCTTGATTTATTAACTACACAATGCCTCCTTCTTCAACGTAAAAAGGAGATGGTTACATTATCACTTGGCATGTTTATTCAGCATGAATAAAATGCATTTGGGGGCTTGAAAGATGCATAAGGGAAGATGTGGTTGAAAAGACAACTAAGTTACATATAGTATATGTAACATATAGTACATGAGTATATGTAACATCTAGTACAAGAGTATATGTAACATTTAGTGCAAGAGTATTGTAACATATAGTACATGAGTATATGGAACATATAATATATGAGTATATGTAACATCTAGTACATGAGTATATGTAACATCTAGTACAAGACTATATGTAACATATAGTATAACATTATATGTAACATCAAGTACAAGGGTATATGTAACATCTAGTACCAGAGTATATGTAATATATAGTACATGAGTATATGAAACATATAATATACTACTATATGCAACATCTAGTATAAGAGTATATGTAACATATAGTGCATGAGTATATGTAACATCTAGTACATGAGTCTATGTAACATATAGTACATGAGTATATGTAATATATAGTACATGAGTAAATGCAACATCTAGTACAAGCGTATATGTAAAATATAGTACATGAATATATGTAACATATAATATATCAGTATATGTAACATCTAGTACATGAGTATATGTAACATCTAGTACCAGAGTATATGTAACATATAGTACCAGAGTATATGTAACATATAGTACATGAGTATATGTAACATCAAGTACAAGAGTATATGTAACATCTAGTACCAGAGTATATGTAACATATAGTACATGAGTATATGTAACATATAATACATGAGTATATGTAACATCTAGTACAAGAGTATATGTAACATATAGTACATGAGTATATAGGTTCATAGGTTCATAGATTAGTACTAAGCTAACTGTCCTTGTGAGCCATTTTAAGCCTAGCCAATTATCCCTTATGAGACTCAAACGTTGCACCTTGTGTTTGTAAGGCAAACACCTTAACCATTGTAACATCTAGTACAAGAGTATATGTAACATACAGTACATGAGTATATAGGTTCATAGATTCATAGATTAGTACTAAGCTAACTGTCCTTGTGAGCCATTTTAAGCCTAGCCAATTATCCCTTATGAGACTCAAACCCTGCACCTTGTGTTTGTAAGGCAAACACCTTAACCATTGTAACATCTAGTACAAGAGTATATGTAACATATAGTACATGAGTATATAGGTTCATAGGTTCATAGATTAGTACTAAGCTAACTGTCCTTGTGAGCCATTTTAAGCCTAGCCAATTATCCCTTATGAGACTCAAACCCTGCACCTTGTGTTTGTAAGGCAAACACCTTAACCATTGCAACATCTAGTACAAGAGTATATGTAACATATAGTACATGAGTATATAGGTTCATAGGTTCATAGATTAGTACTAAGCTAACTGTCCTTGTGAGCCATTTTAAGCCTAGCCATTTATCCCTTATGAGACTCAAACCCTGCACCTTGTGTTTGTAAGGCAAACACTTTAACCATTAGGCTCCACACCGGAGGTCAACCCCTCACTGGTTAGATCTGACCATGAACAAATCACTTTGGATATCCACATTCCACCACCAACCTCATACAAGGAAACCACCGTGGAAAACTTTTCAAAAGCAAACTTCACAATACTTAAGACCGAGGTGGAAAGTTTCAAAGCCCCCATGATGAAGGATAACACTGTCCAAGCTGCAAAATCCTTTACTAATGCTTTCTACGGGCAGCTACAAGAATGCATGGATCGTGCCATCCCAAGCAAAACCAAGACTCACTCCTCCAGGAAAAGGAAACCAGTCTGGTGGACTCCTGCCATAAACAAGCTATACAATAGAAGGAGGAAACTAGTACAGAAAAGAGTAAAATCCCAAGAAGGGAAGACATCCCTGATCAGTATCAGCAAGAAACTATGATCCCTCATAAAATCATCCAAGGCGAGCTTTGAAAGAAATATTGCCAAGGACTCAAAAGATAACCACAAGACATTCTTTAGCTATGTCAAGAATCTAAGTGGCAATGCTCAGATCTGTTCGGAGTTAGTGCAGAATGGCACAAAATACACTGAAACAACTGATATCGCCAACATCCTGGCAGACAGGTTCAGCGCAAACTTCACCACCCCCTCTCACCCCCAAAAGGGCCCATAACCATACCAGAAGAATGTAAAGTCCCTGAAATCACAGACAGTCAGGTTAAAACAGCCCTCTCCAAAGCCAAAAACACAGCATCAATGGGACCAGGCTGCATCCTACATGAGCTCAAAGGCGAACTAACCCTCACCTAAACACACTGTTCAAACTCAGCCTCTCCACAGGCTACATACCCATAGAGTGGTGCACAGCAACAGTTATTCCGCTCCACAAAGGTGGAGGCACAACAGACCCCAGGAACTATTGCCCTATAAGCCTGACTAGCTTGGTCTGCAAGGCTATGGAGCGCATCATCATGGAACTCATTAACAGAGACATTGGGAACCTCCCAACACTGGACACTACCCAGTTTGGCTTTGTTAAGGGCAGATCATGCCTCCTAAACCTGGTGGACTTCTTTGAGACAGTTACCAAGACTATAGACGAGGGAAAGGTGGTACACACAGCCTACCTAAACCTCACTAAGGCCTTTGACAGCATTCCCCATTCTGGTATTATAGACAAGCTCACCAGCCTGAACATAAACCCCTACATCACAAGATGGGTTGCCAACTGGCTCATGGACAGAACCCACATGGTGAGAGTTGCAGGAGCTAGGTCCGACTCTAAACCGGTTACAAGTGGCATTCCCCAGGGCTCAGTCCTAGGACCTGTCCTGTTCGGCATATACTTCTCAGAGGTACAGGCAAGCACAGGAGGACTATGGCTGATCAAGTTCACAGACGACTGCAAACTAGGGGCTATAATTGACTTTCCGGCTGACACAGACATCCTCCAAAAGGGTCTCACTGAGACAGATACCTGGTGTCAAAATTATGGCCTCAAGCTAAATGCCAAAAAGTGCATAGTCATCCCCTTTGGAAAAAACAAAGTACCCACAAACTACCACATAGGTAGTAGTCCCCTAAATACGGAAGACGTAATAAGGGATCTGGGGACCCAAGTAGATAGTAATCTCACATTTGATAATCACATTGCCAAAGTGGTTAGAAAATCCTTCTACGTGGCCCACCTAATCACAAAAGGGTTCACATCCAGATCAAAAGAAGTCATTGTGCCCCTCTACTCATCACTCATCAGACCCATCATAGAGTACAATGCCCCATTTGGGATGTACCTTACAAGACACCTGCAACAGCTGGAAAGACCACAGAAATTCCTCACCAAGAGGATCACTGGCCTCAAACAGATGCCCTATACAGCTCGACTGAAGAAACTCCAGTTGTACTCGGTTGCATACCGCCTACTCAGAGGTGATCTCTGCCTGACATACAAGGCCATGTCCAACCCAGAATTGATGGACATGCTCCACCTAAAGAAAACCTTATCCTCTCGAGCCACACGCTCTAAGGATCTAAACCTCACCACAACAATAAATAGGACGTGCTGGAGGGATAGATTCCTGTCCCAGAGACTTCCTATGCTTTGGAACAAGATCCCAATCTAAATTAGGCAGAGCTCCTCACTAACACTCTTCAAAAGAAACCTTGACGAGTGGATGGGAAACAGAAAGTTTACCTCGGGGATCACTTCATTGGCTCTGCTGGACAGAGGCACAGGGAACTAATCTAAGGGGACGGCGAAAGCCAACACATTCTGGCCAGGCTTATAAATGCCTTCGGGAAGATAGCCTAGAACCAACCTATGAACCTATATAGTAAAACAGTATATGTAACATATAGTATAACATTATATGTAACATCAAGTACAAGAGCATATGTAACATCTAGTACCAGAGTATATGAAATATATAGTACATGAGTATATGTAACATATAATACATGAGTATATGTAACATCTAGTACAAGAGTATCTGTAACATATAGTACATGACTATATGTAACATCTAGTACATGAGTATATATAACATCTAGTACAAGAGTATATGTAACATATAGTATAAGAGTATATGTAACATACAATACATGAGTACGTGTAACATCTAGTACATGAGTATATGTAACATATAGTATAACATTATATGTAACATCAATTACAAGAGTATATGTAATATCTAGTACCAGAGTATATGTAACATATAGCGCATGAGTATGTGTAACATATAGTATGAGTATATATAACATATAGTACATGATTATATGTAACATATAGTATAACATTATATGTAACATCAAGTACAAGAGTATATGTAACATCTAGTACCAGAGTATATGTAACATATAGTACATGAGTATGTGTAACATATAGTATAACATTATATGTAACATCAAGTACAAGAGTATATGTAACATCTAGTACCAGAATATATGTAATATATAGTACATGAGTATATGTAACATATAATGGGTCTAGGACATTTCACTGAAAGTAAAATTAGTGTGCACTTTTCACTGAAAGTTCAATTCACTGAAAACTCAATTCACTGAAACACATTTCACTGAAAATTATATAGCCTTTTTCTCACTGTAGTGCGACCTTGGAGTTAGTATAAATAGTAAGGGGGTGGGGGGCATAGCCACCCACATATTTTAAATATTTTTAACTATATACATGGATGCTTGCAATTCCAATATATTACTCTTTTCCGAACATAATATATACTTAAAATATGTGGGGGGCTACATCCCCCACACCCCACTTACTATATATATTAACTCCAGGGACACAATACAGTGGGGAAAACGCCATATATAACTTTCAGTGAAATGTGTTTCAGTGAATTGAGTTTTCAGTTAATTGTGCTTTCAGTGATTTGTATTCAGTCATTTGAGTTTCAGTGAAATGTGCATTCAGTGAAATGTCCTAGACCCCATATAATACATGAGTATATGTAACATCTAGTACATGAGTATATGTAACATCTAGTACAAGAGTATATGTAACGTATAGTATAAGAGTATATGTAACATCTAGTACATGAGAATATGTAACATATAGTATAACATTATATGTAACATCAAGTACCAGAGTATATGTAATATATAGTACATGAGTATATGTAACATATAAAACACGAGTATATGGAACATCTAGTACAAGAGTATATGTAAAATATAGAATAAGAGTATATGTAACATCTAGTACATGAGTATATGTAACATACAATATACGCATACATGTAAAATCTAGTACATGAGTTTATGTAACATATAGTATAACATTATATGTAACAGCAAGTACAAGAGTATATGTAACATCTAGTACCAGAGTATATGTAACATCTAGTACATGAGTATATGTAACATACAATACTTGAGTACATGTAACATCTAGTACATGAGTATATGTAACATATAGTAAAACAGTATATGTAACATATATTATAACATTATATGTAACATCTAGTAAAAGAGTATATGTAATATCTAGTACCAGAGTATATGTATCATCTAGTACATGAGTATATGTAACATACAATACATGAGTGCATGTAACATCTAGTACATGAGTATGTTGTTGTTGTTTTTGTTTGTCTTTTGGCTTTTCCAGGTTAGGGTCACCACAGCAGAACTCCGGTCCGCTAATGATTGGCAGTTGTTGTTTTTTTTTTTTTTTTTTTTTATGGTGTCGAGTTGCCAGCCCGATGCCCAACCTTCATTGAAGGCACACCCATTCAACGCATGTGTTTTGAACGCCCACTCGACTGCGGGGAGGACATGCAGACTCCACACAGAAGGCACTCTCAACCCAAGCCAAGAATCGGATGGGAGAACCTCTTGCTGTGAGGCAACAATGCCACCGCTGCACCACCAGTACAGGATCGAAGGCGGATCCCCTCTTGTGGAGTGGGATAACTGTAGCTGTGCACCACTCTGTGGGCATGAAGCCTGAGGTGAGGCTATGATTAAACATGACACTTAGGTGAGGTGCCAGTTCATTTTGTAGTTCATGTAGTACACAGCCTGGGATGTCATCTGGTCCCATGGATGCTATACTCTTAGCTTTGGAGAATGCAGTTTCTACCTGTGTGGCCGTGATTACTGGAATCTGGCAATCTTTTGGTATTGAGATGGGCCCTTTAGGGGGTGAGAGGGGGGTCAGGTTGGCACTAAATCGATCTGCCAGGATATTGGCAATATCCTTGGGATCAGTATATTTAATGCCATTCTGTTGTAGCTCAGAGCAGATCTGTGCATTGCCATTTAGATTCTTGACATAACTATAGAATGCCTTGTGGTTGTCTTTGAAATCTTTGGCAATTTTATTTTCATAACTAGCTTTTGAGGATTTTATGAGGGATCTCAGCTTCTTACTGAGGCTGGTGAGGGAGTTTTTTGCATCCTGGGATTTTCTTCTTTTCTGCAACAGTTTCTTCCTTCTGTTGTATAGTTTGTTTATAGCAGGGGAATACCAGATTGGCTTCCTTTTTTTGGAGAAGAGCATTTTGGTTCTATTTGGGATGGCACGATTCATGCACGAGTGGATGTGCTCGTACAGTGCCTTAGTGTAGGATTCTGCAGTCGAACTTTCAGATCCCGTCTGCATGGGTGTCATGAAGTTTGTCACTTCTGACTTCAGTAGCATGAGGTTGGCTTTGGAGAAGTTTTTTAAGGAGATTTCCTTACTGGAGGGTGGGGGTGGGATGTGGATGTCAAGGGTGATTTGCTTATGGTCAGACCTGCCCAATGAGGGGGTGACCACTGGTGTGAAGCATCTATCTCTCATGTTGGTAATGACCAGGTCTAGGATATTGGAGCCCCTTTTGGGACAATGGATTAGTTGATCCAGGGCATTGGAATTCATGAATTCCAAGAACCGTTGGGAAAAGGAGTTGGTACCCGAGTAGTTTTCCCAGTTAATGGCAGGGTAGTTGAAATCTCCCAGTATTAGGGTGTTTGGTTGTATCTTAATATTTTCCAGTATGTTTAGAAAGGTGTAGTGAGAATCTTGGGGCATGGTGGGGGATCTGTAGCAAGCTACAATTTGGATTGCAGTCTTACCTAGTGTTAGTTGCACCTGGAGAATTTCAGGTGCATTGTGTTGGGCAACTAGCCTGGAGGTGTGAATATCCTTGGTGAATATGGACACTCCTCCACCTTTAGTGTTTCGGTCTTGGTTTTGTGGCCAAAAAGTGTGGTAAGAGTTGTAGCCTGGTATTGCAGGGGTGCTCTCTGGAACCTTGAACCAGGTCTCAGTTACTGCACAGATATCAATGTTCTCCATTTTTAGGAGTGCCTCGAGAGAGTGCATTTTGAGGTTTAGACTTCTAGCATTGAGTAGCATTGCCTTCAGATTTTGCATGCTTGTATCTGTTACGGTGGTGGTTTTATCCCTTGAACCTTGCCTAAAAAAGGCACTATAGGGGTGGCAAGAGCTTTGGCCAGTAACCTGAATCCCAGGGGTGACAGGTGCAGACCATCTCTGGCAAAGCATCGTGGTTTGTCGATCATGTCTTCCCAGGCAGACAGATACTGGATCCCCTTTGAATGACACCAGAAGCTTAGCCAATTGTTGAAGTCAATCATTTTGTCCTTATACTGTGGTATCATTCTGGGTGAAGGCAGGATGCTACTCAGGGCTAGGGTCATACCTGCCTGGGCCACATGATCCAAGAGCTCTTCCATGTCTCTTTTCATGTAGTCCAGAGAGGTATGTCTCAAGTCATTCACTCCAGCATGGACAATGACAGAGTCGTATTTGTACTTGTTGTGGAGTGACTTGAGTGCATGCGTTATGTGGTGGATCCTGGCACCCGACAGGCAGCTGACTGTAATTTTCTCCTTGTTCAGCCTGGTGAGTGGAACATCAGTGTGCCTGACTATAGAGTCACCTTTGACTAAAGTGTTGGGTACATTGACTTGCCTTAGGGGCTGTTGTTGGGTGGCACACTGGTGTTGTGAGCTATGTCTCACTTTGGTTGTGACTGGTGTTTGTTTGTGTTTCAGCTTCGGAGGTCCTTGTTGCTTGGGCAGGTTAATGTTAAGGGCCGCTGCATATGTGGGTTTAGTGTTGCTATGTGTGGGTGTTGATGGTGTGGGTTTTGAAGGGCTATGAGTTGCTTGAGATGTAGTGCAGGTATTAACCTTCTCCTCTTGACTGTCTAGCACAATCTTGGCCAGAGAGAACTTTGCTTCCATGCTGAGTAACATACAATACACGCATACATGTAACATCTAGTACATGAGTTTATGTAACATATAGTATAACATTATATGTAACATCAAGTAGAAGAGTATATGTAACATCTAGTACTAGACTATATGTAACATTTAGTACATGAGTATGGGTAATATATAGTATGAGTATATGTAACATATAGTACATGAGTATATATAATATCTAGTACATGACTATATGTAACATATAGTATGAGTATATGTAACACATAGTACATGAGTTTATGTAACATATAGTATAACATTATATGTAACATCAAATACAAGAGTATATGTAACATCTAGTACTAGAGTATATGTAACATATAGTACATGAGTATATGTAACATATAGTATGAGTATATGTAACATATAGTACATGAGTTTATGTAACATATAGTATAACATTATATGTAACATCAAGTACAAGAGTATATGTAACATCTAGTACTAGAGTATATGTAACATTTAGTACATGAGTATGTGTAATATATAGTATGAGTATATGTAACATATAGTACATGAGTATATATAATATGTAGTACATGAGTATATGTAACATGTAGTGCATGAGTATATTTAACATATAGTATGAGTATATGTAACATATAGTATAACATTATGTGTAACATCAAGTACAAGAGTAAATGTAATATCTAGTACCAAATTATATGTAACATCTAGTACATGAGTATATGTAACATACAATACATGAGTACATGTAACATCTAGTACAGGAGTATATGTAACATATAGTACATGAGTATATGCAACATCTAGTACATGAGTATCTGTATCATATAGTACAAGAGTATATTTAACATCTAGTACACGAGTATATGTAACAGCTAGTACAAGCTTATATGTAACATATAATACACGAGTATATTTAACTTATATTACAAGAGTATGTGTAACATACATTATGAGTATATGTAACATAATATAAGAGTATATTGTGCAAGAGTATATATAACATATAGTACAAGAGTATGTGTAACATATAGTACAACAATATATGTAACATATAGTACAAGAGTATGTGTAACATATAGTACAACAATATATGTAACGTATAGTACAAGAGTATGCGTAACATCTAGTACATGAGTATATGTAACATATAGTGCATAAGTATGTATAATATATAGTATGAGTATATGTAACATATAGTACAAGAGTATATATAATATATAGTATAAGTAACATATAGAACAAGAGTATGTGCAATATATAGTAGGAGTATATGTAACATAGTACAAGAGTATGTGTAACACATAGTACAACAGTATATGCAACATATAGTACAAGAGTATATGTAGCATATAGTACATGAATATATGTAACATACAGTACAAGAGTATGTGTAACATATAGTATGAGTATATGTAACATGAAGTACAGAAGTATATGTAACATATAGTACATGAGTGGATGTAGCATACAGTACAAGAGTATGTGTAAGATATAATACAAGAGTATGTGTAACGTATAGTACAAGAGTATGGGGCTGCATTACATCATTCTGCGAGAAATACATCAGATTGCTCTTGGTCCCTGTCTCACTTTATTTCTGGTGTTAAGAGACTGATTGGGTGTGGCTAATATTATAGATGCTGTGTTACAGCAAGCCCATGGTCTGGGAATAGAACTTAGTGACTACTTACCTTTCTTCATCAAATCCACTGATACTGCTGAGTTCATGCTATCTTGGGCATAGGTAGTGACATTCATTAAGATAGCGTGTTACAGAATCCCATTACCTGCTCACACTAATACTCCCACCCAGAAAATATCATCACAGAGCAGGGTGTGACTGTCACTTTGAAGTTTCAAGAACATGATGGCAGAGGCTCTCTGCTTTGCAACTCCAGCTTTTTTTACAGTCTGGCTCAGCGTTCTCTTTTCCTGAGGAAATTTACCAAATTCAAAAAGTTCACACCAAGCCTGGTCACAGTACGTCTTCCCTGAACCTAAATATTATCACCAGTTAACTGCATGCTTGACAGGTTCTCAAACAATGGTGGCTTTCAATGCACATAAAATAGTAGCCAAGAAATGCTGAGAAATACAGGAAGGTCTTTAGTTTGTTGTGTGGTATTTATTTATTTTTTTAACATATGTTTACCGGGAAAGTCTGACTTGGAACAAACCAATTTTCAGCAAAGGCCTGGGGAAAAACACTCCAGATGCATGTCTTTGTAATGTGGGAGGAAACCGGAGCACCCAGAGGAAACCCATCTGCAAACAGAGAGGACATGCAGACTCTGTGCAGAAGGCACCCCAACTAAGAATCAAACTGGAGAACCTCTTGCTGTGAGGTGACAGCAAAAACCGCTCCACCACTTCACCATGCAAAATATTTGACATATTTGACATTTGTTTACAGGGATGATCCGACTGGGACAGAATGTGTCAATTTTCAGTGGAGGCCCAGGGAGAAAAGCTCCAGTTACAATCATATATATACAAATTATATAAATGGCATAAAAAAGAGTTATATGCAATTATAGATTATTATACAGGATAGCAAAGCATTACATGAGTTGCAAGTAAATAGTTGCAATGAATGCATAAGGAAAGAAAGTATTTAAATAAACATCAGAAACAATGGAAGCAAAGGCTGAAAGAGGAGATTAGCCTGGGCCAGAGCAAGGGCATTATCGTTTGTGGTATGAGTATTGCTCTGGAACTTGGTATCATAGGAGGTCACTAGGCTAATGGCCATAGAGGCTTTTTAAGCCAGCCATTCATGCCCCAGTTTTCCTAATAATTATCAGTGCCTACTGGCTAGATTGGCTTAAGTATATGCTTGTACCTTTGTGCATCTACAAACTGTCCTTGTTCATAGGCTACAAGCCAGTGTTGAATTTGCCATTTCCCATCCATTGGTACAATCTGCATTTGAATAGGTAGGAAAGAGCTCTGTTTCACATGAATAGGGAATCAATTCCAGAGAAGGGTTAATCTCTGAGACAAATACCTGTCATTCCAAAATGTTTTGTTAATGTCACAGACAAGGTTTAGATCCATAGATTTAGTAATTCTAATGCTGTTTATTTTGTCAATGTGTAGCAGATCCATCATAGTTGGATCACAGAACACCTTTTAGGTCAGGCATGGATTGCCCATCAGTAGTCTGTAGGAGACCAAGTACATGGGCAGAGTTTTGAGGTGGTCTGCATAGGACATATTAGTTACGCCTTGTATTATTTTAACTTGGAACCTCTGTGGCCACTCCAGCTATTGTAAATGCCTGCTCAGGTACATGTCAAAGGGTGCAGTGTACTCGATTACTGCTCTAATGAGGGCTGAGTATAGTGGGACTGTGATCTCCTTAGATCTAGACGCCATGTCCTTACTTATAAGTTGTGCCAAGTAGAAGGATTTTCTCATGACCATGGATACATGGTGACCAAATTTCAGGTTACTTTCAACCTGAGTTCTCAAGTCCCTTACCACTGGGTATAGTCTTAAGGAAGCATTATCAATGCTTTAATTTTCAGGGGTGGTCATCTTCCCAAAGGGTATAATTATGACATTTTTTGCATTGAGTTTTAGGCCAGTGTTCTGGCATCAGTTATTTCACTGTGTCAGACCCTGCTGGGCAATATCTACAACTTTGGAGTATTCAACAATTACACCCAACTTGGAGTCATCAGCAAATCTGGTCAGCCAAAGGCCCTCTACACTTGTTTTGATGTCAGAGAACTATATTCCAAACAGGAGAGTTCCCAGTACCGAGCCCAGTTGGACACCACTAGTAACAGGCCTATTGGTGGAGTTGGAATCTCCCACCATAACTTCAGGTGTCCTATCTGTGGGCCATTTGGCTATCCATCAAGTGACATAGGAATTTATGGCAAAATTTGTGAGTTTGTCTATAATATTTAAATGTGCTATTATGTCAAATGCCATTGCCAGGTCAAGGTAGGCAGTAAGTACCATTTTGCCCTTGTCCATGGCTGTAGCAACCTTCTCAAAAAAGTCCACCAAGTTTAGTAGGCATGACCTGCCCTTGACAAAACCAAACTGGGAGGGAAGTATTTAAAGATTTCCTATATCTTTATTTATCAGGCCCATGATAATTCTTTCCATGGCCTTCCATAGAAATCGGGTCTGTTGATGGTCTTTCGCTGAATAGAGAGATGATTGTTGCAGTTCTCCACTCTCTAGGGCCTGACAGATCACATTTCAAGCTATTTAGAAGGAATCCTGGAATATTATCAGGATCAATTGATGCAGTACTTTTAGCTCTTGAGACTGCAGTAAGGACCTGTTCTTTAGTGATAGTTGGGAGAAAAATAATAGAGAGTATTTCCTGGGGGGAGTGGAACTGGGGGTGATAGAGGAGTCAAATTTATCAGCCAGAAACATTTGCTACATCTCCCACTTAGGTATAGAAAGCTCCATTTACTATTAGTTCAGCACATTGCTGAGTATCTCTTTTAAGGCTGTCTACATAACTGAAAAATGCCTTATGGTTATCCTTAGCTTGGGAGGCTACTTTTGCCTCAAAGTTGGCTTTGGTGGACTTGATTAGCCCCCTCAATCGCTTGTTGAGACTGATGAGGGAGTTTTTTTGTCTTTTGGGATAGGCCGTCAACTTCTTTTGGACAAGATTTTCTTTCTTTTGTTGTATAACCTACTGATATTGGAGGTCCACCAAAGTGGCTTGTTTTTGGAGTTTGTTCTAAGTTTATTTTGGTTTGGTACTGCTGTTTCTATGCAGTTGTTTACATGCTTGTACAATGATTCTGTAAACAATTCAGCATAAACCACAGTGTGCTCTGAGTATGAAAGGCTTGGAATTTAGCTATGCCATCACTTAATAGAAGGTAGCAAGCCTTGAGAAAGTTCTTAGAGGTTCTGGAGTTTGCTGGAAGTTCAGCCTTTATATTTATTTCAAGGGTTACCACTTTTTGATCTGAGTACATGTGTGATCTGGTGGATCCTTGCTCCTGCTTTGATCTGAGTGCATGTGTGATCTGGTGGATCCTTGTTCCTGCTTTGATCTGAATGCATGTGTGATCTGGTGGATCCTTGCTCCTGCTTTGATCTGAATGCATGTGTGATCTGGTGGATCCTTGTTCCTGCTTTGATCTGAGTGTGTGTGCGATCTGTTGGATCCTTCCTCCTGCTTTGATCTGAGTACATGTGTGATCTGGTGGATCCTTGCACCTGCTTTGATCTGAGTGCATGTGTGATCTGGAGGATCCTTGTTCCTGCTTTGATCTGAGTGCATGTGTGATCTGGTGGATCCTTGCTCCTGCTTTGATCTGAGTGCATGTGTGATCTGGTGGATCCTTGCTCCTGCATTACTTATTTGTTCTTTTGCTGGCCAGGATACTCTGGGTGAGCAATATAAGACCACTTTTCAGCAGAAGCCCTGGGAGAAAAGGTTTATATTAATACTGATTTGGGGTACAGAATTCATACTACTATATGATGTGTCTTGTCACAACAGTATGTTATAATGCACATCAGTTAGTGTGTGTCTCAAATTGGGGGGGGGGTTCAGCTAGTTTGGTGTGTGTGTGTGTGTGTGTGTGTGCGTGTGTGCGTGTGTGTGTGTGTGTGTGTGTGTGTGTGTGTGTGTGTGTGTGTGTGTGTGTGTGTGTGTGTGTGTGTGTGTGTGTGTGTGTATCCAATGAGGGGGGTGAAGCTACACTGGGGGCTACAATAGTCTAAATGTTCATGTACAGTTATAACATTCCTGGCTATGTCCCTGCATTGAAACACTTGAAATGTGAAATGTTTATACGTCTACAATTAGTATATACGGATATAATGTTTGCAAAGTAGGAAGCTTTTTTAAACAAAAAAGGGTATTAGGCTATTCCTCCAAGACATATCAAGCTCAATACTAGAAAACATAAGGCAGCCAGAATCAGCGAGCCAAAACCCATCTCCTCAGGAAATGAGAATCATCCAAAAAAAAAAAAAAAAGATTCTGATCTCCATTTCCTGAACCGGAAAGACAGGTATGAAACAAAATGGGGATCAGGTTCTAAATGTCTTGTCCTGCCAATAAAAAAGGCAATGCATGTAACACAGAAACCGGCATATGCCACATTCTACGACATACAGGTAAACTCCCCCAGTGAAAGAAATTTCTTCCATTTAATAATGTAGCTTTCCCTGTCATTTTAATGGAGCTACATTGCTAGCAAAAAACACAGGGAAATGCTCCTTTATTTTAATGCAATATTTAACATATGATTTATTAAACAGGTCTTTAAAATTAATACAGCTTTTACTGATAACATAAGGCTTACTGACTACTATTTCTTGAACAATGTCATTTGAGCTGAATTGTTTTGAAAATTATTATAAATTGTGTATTCGGCATCTCACTATATGTATACTATTGTACTATCTAATTATTGTAGTTTGCTTATATTTCTGTGGAGCTTTTCTCTCCAGGCCTCCGCTGAAAGTGAGCTTCTGGCCCCGACATACTTTCCTAGTAAACAAATGTAAATAAATAAATAAATGCTTTACTTTATTGCAGAAGTATCAACAGTGAATGGTAAAATCACTGAACAACATTCTTATCACTATGATTATTATTATTTAACGGTATAAATTCTTCTTCTGTAAAAATAACTGGCTTATATCTACAACTGATATTCAAAATAACTTCCCCACATATATCACCAATTAAACAGCAATGATAACTTCTTATTGAAAACTTATATTTACGCTCTCTTAATTCTTCCAAAAAGTAATCATCAGATGCTGTTAATCCGCTCACTCTAATTATTTGACTTTTAACAACATTTCTTATAAGATACAGAGGATGCATACTATTAAAATATAAATAATTATTGTTTGGTACCTCTTTGTTTTTAAAAAATCTTAGTTAATAACAATTATCCTTATAATTATCAGATGTGCAAGTAAAAGACAAATGTGAATTAAGCACATTTGGTGGGAAATGTAAGTGACAAACGTTTTTGTTGTAGATAACGTCTCAGTAATACACAGAGTGTAATGATTATTCTCTGATATTTCAAAAAAGATAAATCAGTTATGCACTACGATAGTGGGAGCCTCAAACTAACAAATGTTAAGCAATCCCCTGCTTAATTTGTTAAGATCAGATTTCACTTTGGGCAGACAAATGTGTCATTGCTGACCAGTAAAGAACAGCAACACTTTGTTTTGCCATGCTATCTGTGCTGGTGACAGATCCCTGACTTATATAAGTTTCATAGGGAAATACTAGTCTATCAGTCTGCAGACTACTATAAGCTTAGCCAATAACCAGAGGTCAGAGTCAGTTGTGAAAATCTGCCAACTGAGAGGCATGGAAGGAGAGTACAGACATAAAAGCCTGAGTTACACTTTCTTTCTGATGGTGCTAAGTACTTTACAGGTTTAAAAGCCAGCAAAGCACTTAGTGCTTTTTTTTGTTACAGGTAGTACATGGAGCAGATAAAGCTCCTACAAAGAATTATGATTGGGTCTACGATCATAACCCTTAATTATGAGTTTTCAACATGAATGCCAAGATTCATTTCAAGAACAAATTTCTTGTATGAAGCGTAAGGCGTACAACAAAGGAAAAATGGGACTTGTGGAAACTGTCTAAGCTGTTAGAAATTTTAAGTAACTGCACCTTTGAGTCCACTAATCTGATTACTCAAGAAACTACTACCATGTGCAGTTTGGTGCTACAGAACCGCATGGCACTCAGTTTCACCCTCACTTCTAAAATGAACTCATCAAAATGGAGCGCTCCTTGTTTGTCCCTGATAATAATGTTGCTATTTGTAGTAGTCTAGAAATTATTCAATAAGTTGCTGAATTTTCACATGCTAAAGAAGCTGATGGTTCCTAATGGATATGCTTAATTTATCTTTTCTCAGGTTGTGGAGGAGGTATTTTGAATTTGTTATGCTTATAGCTATTGCAATTCTATTATTAGGCCTTATTTTATTTGTGTTAAAAGCTTGTATTTTAAAACTATTACAGTTCAGAATAGTATCAACTTACAAATCGATCAGTTTAAATCAATGCCACTGACCACATCAGATAAAAATCACAGTAAATTAGAGGATGAAAATAAAGCGTTGCAAGATATTTTCATGATTTTGGGGGATTTTTGTGACTGAGCTCATCAATGAACTTTTAAGACAACTATTTTTTTCAGTTTTCTTTTTATAATATATATATATATATATATATATATATATATATATAAAAGGGGGTTGTAAAAACAAATGTGAAAGTGAAAAATATACAACTGAAAATTCTTTACAGTATTCATATTGCGTTTTTATTCGATCAAGATGTAGGCATGTTTTTGTTCTAATAAGACCCTATTTTTGAAACAACAGTATAGAAATTTTTCAGGGACGGAAGGGAATTGCATGTGAAGAGTGATATCAAGTGAAAATGTGTCCACTCATCTGAAAACCTGTGGTCATTGTCCAGTCATAAAGAATGACATGATTTGAGTGAAGCTTTACAGTATCAGATGGGAGAATGTGAAGCGTGAGGCATGCGGAGAAGGAAAATGTTAGCGTGTGCAATTTATTTGAAATATGCTTTCATCTCATGATGGATTCCTTAAAGTTTTTCAGTTTGTTTCTGATGGTTTACTTCCTACCGAATATGAAAAATACTAGCATGGTAAAGTGTAGAAAGTTTTGTTCTTTCTAGAAAGTTCTTTTATGGAATTCGGAACTCATGCCTAATATGAAAGTCCGGAGATCTTATCAGAATTAATGCTGTAGTGTTCATTTTTAATTCATCAGTAGTTGTTCTATGACTGTTATAATAATGTTGCTTTTAATCAGTAAAGGTATAAAAAATGTATAAAAAATAAAATAAAATAAAATCCACTGCTCAGCAAGCAAACTCTGTAGTTCCGTAGAGTAGATATAATGTAAGTCACAAAGAAGGCGGAGTACAGCAGAAGTAAGAACAAAACTCCAAATTTAATTCCAAGAATGTGCACTTATAACATACGGATGAGCGCTTTCACCATTACAGCTTCTTCAGATCCTTGTATAAAAGTCACAGTAGACCTCCCCTTATATAAGCAGCTCAATTAATCAATTAAAAAATTAACCAATTAAAAACAATTAAAAGCAATGCTGGAGAATTTAAAGAACTCTCCCATATTTAAACATGTTGGTGTAACATAAGACAGGAATATGTAAAACGTACATAATGACCTAAAAACATGTAAATAAACATTCTGTTAAGTTAATAATGGATAATAATTCATTTTATGTTCCTGCGTTGTCTCAACTTAGGTTTTATAGAAGCTCTATCATTCAACCCATGCCCCCTATCAGCTTTCAAACGAATGATCCAGTCAGTGTCCTTAGATGCAGTAAGATTCATAGTATTACCACCCCTCTTATTCACAACAATTATCTCTAGGACCCGGAACAAAAAAGTATGATTATTGTCATTGGTGGTTATATGTTTTGCTAAGGCATTGTGTAAGGTGCCCTTTCTCATGTGGTAAATATGCTCTCTCATTCTATCCCTTAACGGCCGGTTAGTTTTACCAACATAGAAACTCGGGCATGCCTGACAAGTAGCTAGATACACCACATTAGGTGTCATACAATCTGCATCTGCCTTGATAGAGAAAATGGTGTGTAAATCCAGGTGTATAAATACCTCACTACTATCAATAAATGAACAGAAGTTGCAGTGACCACAGGGTTTAGTGTGACCAATGTTCTTCATATTCCTATCATGTCTGGGGTGACAAAGCAATCGCTTCAGGTTGCTCTTATTCCGAAATAGGAAACTTGGTGTCTCCCCCACAATGCGTTTCAAGTCATCATCAACCAGGAGAATATCCCAATGTTTGCTAATAATTTCCTTTAACTGATGTTGATCAGAAGTATACAGAGTAGAAAATTTAATAGATCTATTTAACATATGATCTCCAACGGTTTGATCTTGGACCCTGGGTCCAAAGTATGGTGCACCTGAAGTGGTGCGTGACATGTGTGCTTCCTCCATGTATGGTATAATCTCATTGTCCTTGTATCCCCGGGTCAGTAATCTATTTCTCAGATTGTCTAATTCTGAGATAAACCCCTGTTCAGTGGGGTTCAATCTCGAGGCTCTAATGGCCTGTCCTTTCATTATATTCTTAAAAACAAATTGTGGGTGCATACTGGACCTTAATAACAATGAATTGCAGTAACATGCCTTGCGGTAGACCCCCGTGTTTATCATATCATCTGTTAATCTCTCAATATATAAGTCTAAAAAATCAATTCTATGTGTAGAATGATTCATGGTAAAAGTAAGGAATGTAGTTAAGTCATTCATAATGGATAACATTGATTCCAGCTGTTCTGATGTTCCATTCCAATGAATAAAAAGGTCATCGACAAACCTTCTATAGAACACCACATGTTCACAGAAAAGTGCATTCTTAAATAAAACATGTTCCTCCCAATGTGCAAGGAACATGTTGGCGTAGCTATTTGCACATGGAGCGCCCATAGCTACGCCATCACGCTGTTTGTAGATCTTGTCTTGGAACATGAATAAGTTGTTCTCCAAGACCAGTTCTAGAAAATGAACTATAAGGTCTATCAATACTGCAGTGTAAGTAGTGTGTGCTTTCAGATAATTCAACACATAATCAAGTCCTATATCGTTAGGTATTACAGTAAATAGAGATTGAATATCAAAAGTCACAAAAGTACAACTAGAGATTCTATCATGGTGTTCAATACATTCATACAGATCAATCAAAAATTGCTTGGAATCCTTCAAGACTGTAACATTGTCATTCAATACACATCTCAGATGTTTCTCCACAAAAACTGAAAGATGTTCAGTTACCCAACCACGGCCAGAAACTATGGGTCTCATGGGTGGGTTCTTCATATTTTTGTGTACCTTGGGGAGACCTTGTATAATTGGTATAGTGGGTGTATAAATCATAAGGTATCCATATAGCTCCTTATTTATTAAATTACTTCTAAGAATGTCATAAAGCGTGTCATGAATATATCTGACAACAGAGTGAACCTGTTCCGTAGAAGTAGGTTCATAGAACCTGTCCTGTAACATGGAGGACATAGCCTCCGTATAAAATGACATATCCAGGACTACAACATTCCCACCTTTATCAGCTGGCCTAATTATAATGGTAGGATCATTCTGCAATTTCCTCAAACACTGACATTCCGGAAAGCTCAGATTGTCCTACCTCTTCTGTTTATGGGGTCCCAATGGAGTATTATTGTAACTATAATTCCTCCTCTGTTAACTTAAGGAATGCTTCAACTAATGGGTGGTGAGTTGGTACAAAATCACTTAAATTCTTAAAAGCAAACTTCCTGCTCTGTGCTGATTCTTTCTCAGAATCATTATAAATGAATCTAAGCATTACATTCCTACAAAAAAGTTTTAAGTCCACCATTGTATCAGTCAATTTGCTCTGACTTTTAGGAATAAAATTCAAACCTTTGTCTAATAAACTGGTATCATCATCTGTTAGAGTAATGTGGGACAAATTGTAAATTAACGCTTGTTGTTGCACACCTAGGAGTGGGTAGACACCCTCTGACACATATCCATGCACACCTAGAAGTTGGGTGGACACCCTCTGACACATGCCCATGCACACCTAGGAGTGGGTAGACACCCTCTGACACATGCCCATGCACACCTAAGAGTGGGTGGGCACCCTCTGACACATGCCCATGCACACCTAGGAGTGGGTAGACACCCTCTGACACATGCCCATGCACACCTAGGAGTGGGTGGACACCCTCTGATACATGCCCATGCACACCTGCTGCACACCTACATCTACTACACTGGGCAGTATCACTGTGTTGTGGGGAAGAGTCAATATAGCCAGCAGACTCAACATAGGCTGTGATGCATAGGCCTCTTCCTGTCCACCATCTGATGTCCCCACATTGTCATAATGTCTGAACATGTTTTCCTCCACATCTGAGGCTACAGCCTCATCCACATGACTGTCACCATCTGGGCTGGACTGTATCATCAAGTTTGTGTCCTGTGTGCCAAGAGCTGTGCTACCATAGTGAGACACATCAGATCCCATGTTCGTTTGTCTGTAGGAGTAGATGGACACCCTCTGACACATGTCCATGATAAAGATACTGATGGGACCCCCCCAATCAGATGATATTACATGTTTAGAATATGTCAGGCAAAGCTAGATTAACAGTAATAAATTTACACCAGCAAGTTTTAGTTACCAGGTTCAGTCAACCAATGTTCAAATGAATGTGTAAATGTTTGTATGCATAAAGGTGGTAGAATGGATGTTGTATAAATGAAGATATAAATGAAGTGTGATTTGTTTAGCTTGTAAATTACAATTTCCTTAATTTGAAATTACATCAAGTTAAAATGTCAACCAGATTACAGAACAGTTTGATGCGGTACAATATGACCAGCTGAGTGTGATACACCATACACAGTTCACAAAGAAAGGGCTCTATCATTCTCCATTTGGCATATGCTATTGGAGACTGGTGAAGCCCTACACCCAATTATTTATTTAACATTTGTTTACCGGGAAAGTCCAACTTGGAACAGAGCCAATTTTCAGCGTAGGCCCAGGGAGAAATGTTCCAGATGTATGTCTTTGCAATGTGGTAGGAAACCTACATGAATGCAGGGAGGACATAAAGGCTCTGTACAGAAGGCACTCCAGCCAAGAATTGAACCTGAGAACTTCTGGTTGTGAGGTGACAATGATACCACTGTACCATCCAATTCTAAAAGTAGAGTTGGAATTGGCTGCTCCACATTGAACTACAAGGTCAAATCAGTGGTGAAGCCAACTGAAATAAATAAATAAATATAAATAATGGGCTTCTCCACGTGGCAGAAAATACACCTGTATGTGAAATACTTCTTTTTACTTTTGCATCATCTTAAAATACTCAATTGTATTTATTACTGCTTGGTGTAACTCATTCTAAGCCTTTTGGTTTAGACACTTGGGCTTCGGACCAGTTAGTTGTTTTGCACTGAGAGGGTTTGTGGTCTGCACTGTTGTGGCAGAACAGGTAGCTTACATCCTTCTAGGTTGAGAACTGCTGATTGAGGGCTCAGTGTCTGTTATTCTAAAAGTGTATTAATTCTGGTTTAAGCACTTGGGCTTTCAAGCCAGTTATTTTACATTAAGAGGGTTCGTGGTCTGCACTCTTGTGGGAGGAGAGGCTGGACTCTGCCCTTCTGAGCTGGGAATTTCTGGTTAAAGGCTTATAGTGCATGCATATCTGAACTGTTCCTTACTGAAGTTGGTGCCTTGTTTGCTGTGGCATAGACTGGATTCGGGCCTGCTGGATCTAGCTTTGTTTGTGTAACTTGAGCACTAATCCAGACATTCTCTAAAGTATTCAATGGTATTTATTACTGCTTGGTTGTAACTTGATTAAAGTGTAGCTATCATTCAAGTCTTTTGGATTAAGCACTTGGGCTTCAGAACAGTTGTTTTACATTAGGAAGGTTTGTGGCAAGCACTGTGGTGGCAGGACAGGTAGCTTTCATCCTTCTAAGTTGGGAACTGCTGATTGAGAGCCCAGTGTCCAAGTGTATTAGTTCTGGTTTAGGCACTTGGGCTTCAGGCCAGTTATTTTACATTAAGAAGGTTCGTGGTCTGCACTCTTGTGGGAGAAGAGGCTGGACTCTGCCCTTCTGAGCTGGGAATTTTCTGGTTAAAGGTTTATAGTGCCTGAATATTTGAACTGTATCTTACTGAAATTGGTTCACCTTGTTTGCTCTAGCATAGACTAGATCCAGGCCTACTGAATCTAGCTTTGTTTATATGCTTGTTGTTTGTTTGCTTGTTATTTCCCTGGAAGCTAATTCCACCTAATACGCAACTTCTCAGCGCTTCTGTGGATCACTACTGATATCTGCATTGCTTACTGTACTTATTTCCTTGTTTCACTTGAAAGAAAGTTACTGTTTGTCGTTTTTGCATTTAAAAAGTAAAAAGGTTGCTAAAGGCTGGATGACACAAAACGATAAATCCTCAGCTTGGACACACAAAGTTTATTCCAAATCACAATGTTACTATTCGTTAAGCGCTTTCATCTGAATACCAGACTTCTTCAGAACAAATTCCTCAGTTCATTAATTGCTTATATACAAGTCATCTGACTCAAAATTTGGCGCCAAAACATAATTACATATAATACTGTTAAAAGATATATTTCATAAATTCCTGCAGTGCTGTAGTCAATAAACTATACTACAAAATAATGTATAATACAGTATATGAAATTATTATTATTTAAAAATGTATACTTATAAATATAATTATATATAAAATTTACATTATACTTAAAATATCTATATTATGATATCTATATTAAAATATATACTTGTTTGAGCTCTAAAATGATGTTGCCATTCTTAAAAAATAATACTGCCTTATCTATAAACAGTAGCTTAAATGTTATAGATATTACTTGGTTCAACCTTATATGTACAGTAATTGATGCTGATGTTTTGCAGAAAAACATTTTTGTGTATATGTATACAACATAACAATATTAAAAAATATGGTAAATTATAAAAACTCGTCTGACACTTCACATCATTCCTACCTAATATGGTCAATTCATGTTTTCTAACTTCCTACATATAAAAATGGCTTGATGCTGATATTATCATTAATACCTGGAAAATTTGTAGCATCCAAAATAATCTGCCATCTACTTTCTTTTAATCCCAGTAATATTTTCATATTGCCTCCATATGGTGTGTGTTCAACCTTATCTATAATATAAAACATAAATTTGTGACTATAATTTGTATTCACCATATGTCTATATAATGCATTTCTACTATCTTTTTTGCTTATGGCATATTGATGCTCATATATACGTCTTTTAAACAATCTCTCTGTCTTGCCTATGTAGAATGCTTGGCATTCTACACAGGTAGCAGCATAAATCACATATGTAGAGCTACAGTTGCCACTAATACTTGGTAAGAATGTACAATTAATGTTCTGTAACCTAGTACCTTTGCATACTTTAATATATTGACATTGTTTGCAATGTCCACATTTGGTTGTGTGTTTGTTAGTTCTTACTACTGTCCCTTTAGACCTTTCCAATAATTTCTTAATGTTGAATCCTGTTTTGTAGACAATTTTCATATCCATCCCTAATATGGACATGCACTCTCTATTTACTACAAACTGGTTCCATCTCTCCTTTAAACATGCTTCGATATCCATAACTACCGGAGAATATGTCAATACACATACTCTTGAACTGTGCTCCTCTGATCTTTGTTCTCTTAGAATATTGATATTATAATCTCCCAACACTGGTTTGTACTTCTTACCCCATTCATCTATAATATAATTATTTATTCCTTTAAGAATTTGTTTTGGGTATCCACGATTCAAGAACATTGTATTCATAAGTTCGATTTCTCTCATCATCATTTCTTTAGTAGAACACATCCTTGCTGCTCTTATACATTGTCCTTTATATATGTTTTTGAATACATGTTTGGGATGATTACTAGTAAAGGACAAATAATCATTGGAAAATGTTTCTTTTCTGTAGATACATGACTTGAAACCTGTGTCCCCATGACTAATGAATGTATCTAAATATGCTATTCCTTCATTATTTATAGCATATGTAAATCTCAAAAATTCTGTTGTGTTGTTAATGTAGTCTATGAATTTGTCTATTTCCGCTCTGGGTCCTTCCCATAAAATAAACAAATCATCCAGGAATCTGGTATAATACCGAATATGCTGATAATATTCTGATTTGAATATAAATTCAGATTCCCACTCTAACATTACCATGTTGGCAAAGATAGGGGCGCAAGATGCGCCCATTGCCACACCTCTAGTTTGTTTAAACATTTCACCTTCGAACCTGATGTAATTGTTCTCCAGTATGACACCCATCATTTCAGTAATGAGACATATTCTGTCCCAGCTCATGTTGGTCCACTTTCTTAAACTATTAGAGAAATATTCTAACCCCATATCCTTGGGAATACATGAAAATAAATCTATCACATCGATAGTTACAAAAATCAATTCCTTGTTCCAAATCTGGGGGGTTAGTTGTGATAAAACATCCAGGAGTCCTTTATGAGATGAGGTGTGGCCTCATAAACTGGTTTGACCCATGTGTCAATAACTTTGCCTAAGGGAAATGTTTTAGACCTGCTACCTGAGATAATAGGTCTGAATGGTGGTTTCTCTATATTTTTATGCACCTTGGGAATTCCCACTATAGTCGCAAGAACCGGATGTTCAACTTTCATAAACTCATATAACTCTCTGGTAATTCTTTTGTCAAGTAAGTATTCTTCTAATAATAAATCCACTTTTTTATGTCCTATATTTATTTCATTAAGTGAAATTCCTTCATAGTTGCCTGAATTGTTTAATATATGCCTAATTTCTCTTATGTAATCTTCAGTGTTGAACATAACAATGCCCCCCCCCTTGTCCAGTTTCATCAATCTAATTTTTTTGTTTTCAATTAATTCTGTCAGACATGCTTGCTCTACCCCTGTAAGATTGGATTCAACATTCCATTCCTTTGCTTTAATTTTGTACATGTCACTACATGCTGTTTTTTCAAACAATGAAATGTTGGGGTGACTGGGTGGTATGAACGTACTTTTCCTTTTCAAAACACTATTTGTGTTGAATTCTGTCCTTGAAGGCTGTTGATCAAAATGTAATGCTAAATTCAATCTCCTACAGAATAACTTAATTTCCAAAATAGTATCCACAATATTGAAACGTACTGTAGGTATGAATTTCATCCCTTTGGAGAAAACACTAAAAAATTCCTCTGTAATGCAATGGTTGGTGTAATTAAAAACATTAAAACCATTTCTGATGAAAAGTATTCCATCTTTTTTGTCAATATTGTTAGTGAGAGATGCTGTGTGTTCATACTCTATGTGGTCTGTCTTGTTGGTTGTACTAACTGCATCATTCCTGACTATAGTCTCTATCTGTGTTGTGTTAGGTTTATCCACACCGGGCACAGTGTCAAGATTCTGCTGTGTGCTGTCTACAGAATAGTCTTTTATCTCCATTTCCTGTATCTTCCCCCTTCCAAGTTTTTTGATGTCACATAGTCTCCCTGCTGGTGTATTTCATTGTAGTCCTTCTCTTCATGTTCCCTATTCCTATCTATATGTTTCCGTCTCCTATCCTTCCGATTAGGCCAAATGTACGCTCTATTGTTGGCATATATTTCTACATCTCTGTTTAATTTCCTTTCCTTCCTTTGGTGTATGTCAATTGCTTTCCTGTCTGCTTCAACAAATTGCTTCTCATATAAAACATTCCATTGATTAAACAACCCATCATTCAAAATTTCACCATTAAGTTTGTCTACTTCATTGATAACAAACAATAATTTCTCATCATTTTTCTGAATCAACATCTTCATATATTCAAAACCGAAATTGTCAAAAAGCTTGTTAAAATCATTAATGGTATCGTCGTTTAGTTCGTGTCCCATAGGTATTTTGAAAAACCTTATGCCTTTGGGTACAACATGTAAGCTCAAACACTTGCTAAAATATGCATTTTCGATTTTAATACTTTTGATGGTTACCAACTTTTTACCCAAAGAGTATATTTTCTCCTTTATACTATTCCTAGCAATATACTCGTTACCACTCTCATTTCTGTTTTTTTGTCTACCACCATATTTATTATATCTCTCGAAGTTATAATCATCATTTAAAAATTTATCAAATGCATCATTATTGTCATTATTGCATCTTTTTCTGTTGTCATGTACATTGCCGCAAACTGTATTAATAACAAAAGGACTTGCATTTAAATCGATACCTTTGTTAGTGTCCAAAACATTTTTAGTACTTGCTGCATATGTCCTTTTAGGCGCAGTCCTTTTGGGATGGGCACCCAACCGATCCGTGTCATCCCTTAACTGAAACATGCTGAAGTCAAAAGTGAAGTCGTCCGATAACGACTTACTATCTCGCTCCCTCCTCGTTTCCATGTCTCTTTGCTTAGCCATAGAATTAGCATGGTTGTTGCCCATAGGACTACCTTGTCCATTCGGTATAGTTATCTGCGTGCTCGCATCAATCCTAAGGGCTCCTGATGTGTTGATACAAACATCTCTTTCCAAACGTTCCTCACTCGGCGTAAGGGAAGGTTGTCTGCACCGCAGAGAACATTTGGCGCCAGTATTGCTTAAAGCGATAGTACGCCCCACTAGTTCCATAAGCTTAGTCATCTCCTCCTTCAGGGTACTTAGTTCGTGTCGGATAGACGCTATTTCATTCTGGTCCGATGGAGCCTGAGTACCGTCAGTGTTTTCCATACCTTCAGCTGCAACAGAAACTTCCCAAAACTCTGACAACTTCTTAAAAAGTAAAAAGGTTGCTAAAGGCTGGATGACACAAAACGATAAATCCTCAGCTTGGACACACAAAGTTTATTCCAAATCACAATGTTACTATTCGTTAAGCGCTTTCATCTGAATACCAGACTTCTTCAGAACAAATTCCTCAGTTCATTAATTGCTTATATACAAGTCATCTGACTCAAAATTTGGTGCCAAAACATAATTACATATAATACTGTTAAAAGATATATTTCATAAATTCCTGCAGTGCTGTAGTCAATAAACTATACTACAAAATAATGTATAATACAGTATATGAAATTATTATTATTTAAAAATGTATACTTATAAATATAATTATATATAAAATTTACATTATACTTAAAATATCTATATTATGATATCTATATTAAAATATATACTTGTTTGAGCTCTAAAATGATGTTGCCATTCTTAAAAAATAATACTGCCTTATCTATAAACAGTAGCTTAAATGTTATAGATATTACTTGGTTCAACCTTATATGTACAGTAATTGATGCTGATGTTTTGCAGAAAAACATTTTTGTGTATATGTATACAACATAACAATATAAAAAATATGGTAAATTATAAAAACTCGTCTGACACTTCACATCATTCCTACCTAATATGGTCAATTCATGTTTTCTAACTTCCTACATATAAAAATGGCTTGATGCTGATATTATCATTAATACCTGGAAAATTTGTAGCATCCAAAATAATCTGCCATCTACTTTCTTTTAATCCCAGTAATATTTTCATATTGCCTCCATATGGTGTGTGTTCAACCTTATCTATAATATAAAACATAAATTTGTGACTATCATTTGTATTCACCATATGTCTATATAATGCATTTCTACTATCTTTTTTGCTTATGGCATATTGATGCTCATATATACGTCTTTTAAACAATCTCTCTGTCTTGCCTATGTAGAATGCTTGGCATTCTACACAGGTAGCAGCATAAATCACATATGTAGAGCTACAGTTGCCACTAATACTTGGTAAGAATGTACAATTAATGTTCTGTAACCTAGTACCTTTGCATACTTTAATATATTGACATTGTTTGCAATGTCCACATTTGGTTGTGTGTTTGTTAGTTCTTACTACTGTCCCTTTAGACCTTTCCAATAATTTCTTAATGTTGAATCCTGTTTTGTAGACAATTTTCATATCCATCCCTAATATGGACATGCACTCTCTATTTACTACAAACTGGTTCCATCTCTCCTTTAAACATGCTTCGATATCCATAACTACCGGAGAATATGTCAATACACATACTCTTGAACTGTGCTCCTCTGATCTTTGTTCTCTTAGAATATTGATATTATAATCTCCCAACACTGGTTTGTACTTCTTACCCCATTCATCTATAATATAATTATTTATTCCTTTAAGAATTTGTTTTGGGTATCCACGATTCAAGAACATTGTATTCATAAGTTCGATTTCTCTCATCATCATTTCTTTAGTAGAACACATCCTTGCTGCTCTTATACATTGTCCTTTATATATGTTTTTGAATACATGTTTGGGATGATTACTAGTAAAGGACAAATAATCATTGGAAAATGTTTCTTTTCTGTAGATACATGACTTGAAACCTGTGTCCCCATGACTAATGAATGTATCTAAATATGCTATTCCTTCATTATTTATAGCATATGTAAATCTCAAAAATTCTGTTGTGTTGTTAATGTAGTCTATGAATTTGTCTATTTCTGCTCTGGGTCCTTCCCATAAAATAAACAAATCATCCAGGAATCTGGTATAATACCGAATATGCTGATAATATTCTGATTTGAATATAAATTCAGATTCCCACTCTAACATTACCATGTTGGCAAAGATAGGGGCGCAAGATGCGCCCATTGCCACACCTCTAGTTTGTTTAAACATTTCACCTTCGAACCTGATGTAATTGTTCTCCAGTATGACACCCATCATTTCAGTAATGAGACATATTCTGTCCCAGCTCATGTTGGTCCACTTTCTTAAGCTATTAGAGAAATATTCTAACCCCATATCCTTGGGAATACATGAAAATAAATCTATCACATCGATAGTTACAAAAATTAATTCCTTGTTCCAAATCTGGGGAGTTAGTTGTGATAAAAACATCCAGGTTAAACTAGATATTTTAAGTATAATGTAAATTTTATATATAATTATATTTATAAGTATACATTTTTAAATAATAATAATTTCATATACTGTATTATACATTATTTTGTAGTATAGTTTATTGACTACAGCACTGCAGGAATTTATGAAATATATCTTTTAACAGTATTATATGTAATTATGTTTTGGCGCCAAATTTTGAGTCAGATGACTTGTATATAAGCAATTAATGAACTGAGGAATTTGTTCTGAAGAAGTCTGGTATTCAGATGAAAGCGCTTAACGAATAGTAACATTGTGATTTGGAATAAACTTTGTGTGTCCAAGCTGAGGATTTATCATTTTGTGTCATCCAGCCTTTAGCAACCTTTTTACTTTTTAAGAAGTTGTCAGAGTTTTGGGAAGTTTCTGTTGCAGCTGAAGGTATGGAAAACACTGACGGTACTCAGGCTCCATCGGACCAGAATGAAATAGCGTCTATCCGACACGAACTAAGTACCCTGAAGGAGGAGATGACTAAGCTTATGGAACTAGTGGGGCGTACTATCGCTTTAAGCAATACTGGCGCCAAATGTTCTCTGCGGTGCAGACAACCTTCCCTTACGCTGAGTGAGGAACGTTTGGAAAGAGATGTTTGTATCAACACATCAGGAGCCCTTAGGATTGATGCGAGCACGCAGATAACTATACCGAATGGACAAGGTAGTCCTATGGGCAACAACCATGCTAATTCTATGGCTAAGCAAAGAGACATGGAAACGAGGAGGGAGCGAGATAGTAAGTCGTTATCGGACGACTTCACTTTTGACTTCAGCATGTTTCAGTTAAGGGATGACACGGATCGGTTGGGTGCCCATCCCAAAAGGACTGCGCCTAAAAGGACATATGCAGCAAGTACTAAAAATGTTTTGGACACTAACAAAGGTATCGATTTAAATGCAAGTCCTTTTGTTATTAATACAGTTTGCGGCAATGTACATGACAACAGAAAAAGATGCAATAATGACAATAATGATGCATTTGATACATTTTTAAATGATGATTATAACTTCGAGAGATATAATAAATATGGTGGTAGACAAAAAAACAGAAATGAGAGTGGTAACGAGTATATTGCTAGGAATAGTATAAAGGAGAAAATATACTCTTTGGGTAAAAAGTTGGTAACCATCAAAAGTATTAAAATCGAAAATGCATATTTTTGCAAGTGTTTGAGCTTACATGTTGTACCCAAAGGCATAAGGTTTTTCAAAATACCTATGGGACACGAACTAAACGACGATACCATTAATGATTTTAACAAGCTTTTTGACAATTTCGGTTTTGAATATATGAAGATGTTGATTCAGAAAAATGATGAGAAATTATTGTTTGTTATCAATGAAGTAGACAAACTTAATGGTGAAATTTTGAATGATGGGTTGTTTAATCAATGGAATGTTTTATATGAGAAGCAATTTGTTGAAGCAGACAGGAAAGCAATTGACATACACCAAAGGAAGGAAAGGAAATTAAACAGAGATGTAGAAATATATGCCAACAATAGAGCGTACATTTGGCCTAATCGGAAGGATAGGAGACGGAAACATATAGATAGGAATAGGGAACATGAAGAGAAGGACTACAATGAAATACACCAGCAGGAGACTATGTGACATCAAAAAACTTGGAAGGGGGAAGATACAGGAAATGGAGATAAAAGACTATTCTGTAGACAGCACACAGCAGAATCTTGACACTGTGCCCGGTGTGGATAAACCTAACACAACACAGATAGAGACTATAGTCAGGAATGATGCAGTTAGTACAACCAACAAGACAGACCACATAGAGTATGAACACACAGCATCTCTCACTAACAATATTGACAAAAAAGATGGAATACTTTTCATCAGAAATGGTTTTAATGTTTTTAATTACACCAACCATTGCATTACAGAGGAATTTTTTAGTGTTTTCTCCAAAGGGATGAAATTCATACCTACAGTCGTTTCAATATTGTGGATACTATTTTGGAAATTAAGTTATTCTGTAGGAGATTGAATTTAGCATTACATTTTGATCAACAGCCTTCAAGGACAGAATTCAACACAAATAGTGTTTTGAAAAGGAAAAGTACGTTCATACCACCCAGTCACCCCAACATTTCATTGTTTGAAAAAACAGCATGTAGTGACATGTACAAAATTAAAGCAAAGGAATGGAATGTTGAATCCAATCTTACAGGGGTAGAGCAAGCATGTCTGACAGAATTAATTGAAAACAAAAAAATTAGATTGATGAAACTGGACAAGGGGGGGGGCATTGTTATGTTCAACACTGAAGATTACATAAGAGAAATTAGGCATATATTAAACAATTCAGGCAACTATGAAGGAATTTCACTTAATGAAATAAATATAGGACATAAAAAAGTGGATTTATTATTAGAAGAATACTTACTTGACAAAAGAATTACCAGAGAGTTATATGAGTTTATGAAAGTTGAACATCCGGTTCTTGCGACTATAGTGGGAATTCCCAAGGTGCATAAAAATATAGAGAAACCACCATTCAGACCTATTATCTCAGGTAGCAGGTCTAAAACATTTCCCTTAGGCAAAGTTATTGACACATGGGTCAAACCAGTTTATGAGGCCACACCTCATCTCATAAAGGACTCCTGGATGTTTTTATCACAACTAACCCCCCAGATTTGGAACAAGGAATTAATTTTTGTAACTATCGATGTGATAGATTTATTTTCATGTATTCCCAAGGATATGGGGTTAGAATATTTCTCTAATAGTTTAAGAAAGTGGACCAACATGAGCTGGGACAGAATATGTCTCATTACTGAAATGATGGGTGTCATACTGGAGAACAATTACATCAGGTTCGAAGGTGAAATGTTTAAACAAACTAGAGGTGTGGCAATGGGCGCATCTTGCGCCCCTATCTTTGCCAACATGGTAATGTTAGAGTGGGAATCTGAATTTATATTCAAATCAGAATATTATCAGCATATTCGGTATTATACCAGATTCCTGGATGATTTGTTTATTTTATGGGAAGGACCCAGAGCGGAAATAGACAAATTCATAGACTACATTAACAACACAACAGAATTTTTGAGATTTACATATGCTATAAATAATGAAGGAATAGCATATTTAGATACATTCATTAGTCATGGGGACACAGGTTTCAAGTCATGTATCTACAGAAAAGAAACATTTTCCAATGATTATTTGTCCTTTACTAGTAATCATCCCAAACATGTATTCAAAAACATATATAAAGGACAATGTATAAGAGCAGCAAGGATGTGTTCTACTAAAGAAATGATGATGAGAGAAATCGAACTTATGAATACAATGTTCTTGAATCGTGGATACCCAAAACAAATTCTTAAAGGAATAAATAATTATATTATAGATGAATGGGGTAAGAAGTACAAACCAGTGTTGGGAGATTATAATATCAATATTCTAAGAGAACAAAGATCAGAGGAGCACAGTTCAAGAGTATGTGTATTGACATATTCTCCGGTAGTTATGGATATCGAAGCATGTTTAAAGGAGAGATGGAACCAGTTTGTAGTAAATAGAGAGTGCATGTCCATATTAGGGATGGATATGAAAATTGTCTACAAAACAGGATTCAACATTAAGAAATTATTGGAAAGGTCTAAAGGGACAGTAGTAAGAACTAACAAACACACAACCAAATGTGGACATTGCAAACAATGTCAATATATTAAAGTATGCAAAGGTACTAGGTTACAGAACATTAATTGTACATTCTTACCAAGTATTAGTGGCAACTGTAGCTCTACATATGTGATTTATGCTGCTACCTGTGTAGAATGCCAAGCATTCTACATAGGCAAGACAGAGAGATTGTTTAAAAGACGTATATATGAGCATCAATATGCCATAAGCAAAAAAGATAGTAGAAATGCATTATATAGACATATGGTGAATACAAATGATAGTCACAAATTTATGTTTTATATTATAGATAAGGTTGAACACACACCATATGGAGGCAATATGAAAATATTACTGGGATTAAAAGAAAGTAGATGGCAGATTATTTTGGATGCTACAAATTTTCCAGGTATTAATGATAATATCAGCATCAAGCCATTTTATATGTAGGAAGTTAGAAAACATGAATTGACCATATTAGGTAGGAATGATGTGAAGTGTCAGACGAGTTTTATAATTTACCATATTTTTTAATATTGTTATGTTGTATACATATACACAAAAATGTTTTTCTGCAAAACATCAGCATCAATTACTGTACATATAAGGTTGAACCAAGTAATATCTATAACATTTAAGCTACTGTTTATAGATAAGGCAGTATTATTTTTTAAGAATGGCAACATCATTTTAGAGCTCAAACAAGTATATATTTTAATATAGATATCATAATATAGATATTTTAAGTATAATGTAAATTTTATATATAATTATATTTATAAGTATACATTTTTAAATAATAATAATTTCATATACTGTATTATACATTATTTTGTAGTATAGTTTATTGACTACAGCACTGCAGGAATTTATGAAATATATCTTTTAACAGTATTATATGTAATTATGTTTTGGCGCCAAATTTTGAGTCAGATGACTTGTATATAAGCAATTAATGAACTGAGGAATTTGTTCTGAAGAAGTCTGGTATTCAGATGAAAGCGCTTAACGAATAGTAACATTGTGATTTGGAATAAACTTTGTGTGTCCAAGCTGAGGATTTATCGTTTTGTGTCATCCAGCCTTTAGCAACCTTTTTACTTTTTAAGAAGTTGTCAGAGTTTTGGGTCGTTTTTGCATTTAGTTACTTGTAACACATTGCACTCAAGTTACCTGGCACTTGCTCACTAAAGCAATTATATAAGTCAGCACTAAAAATTAAAAGCACTACACCCTCACTCCCCACTGGCCCTTGTTTTTAATTAAGGATTTCCCAATATTATTCTAGCATGTCCAAAGGTCAGTTGTCAATCTCCTCTCCGGTCCAGCTGGTGAATCTGGGAATCTTGAGGCAATGTTATAACTGCCTCATGTACACAGACAACCCTCTCCTCCTCCCACATAACACAAATACTTGTGAGAGATGCAGCTATTTAGCCAAACTGGAGGCTGAGCTCTCTCAACTCAGGACTGGCAAGACCAGACAGGAGGAGAAGGCAACTACACACACCACAAAACCAGCCTCACATAATGCTACCACTCCACTGAATCAAACACATAAACACACAAAGACATACTCGGAGGCTCTGAGTAAAATTTACCTAAACAGCAGAGGCCTCCAAAGCAGACACCCAAACAACTGCTACCTCAAGACACCCCACAAGCAACACATAAACCACAAAAGCAGTGTGCAAAGCAGTCACAGCCCTTAAGGCCAAATACAACACCAAACATACTTGTCATAGGTGACTCCATAGTCAGACACACTGACGTCCCACTCACCAGGCTGAACAAGGAGAGGGTCACAGTAAGCTGCCTATCGGGCTAGAATCCGCCACATAACACAAGCACTCGGGTCACTCCATGGCAAGTACAAATATGACACAGTCATTGTCCATGCTGGTGTGAACGACCTGAGACGTACCTCCCTGGACTACATGAAAAGAGACATAGAGGAGCTCTCTGATTATGTAGCCCAGGCAGGTATGACCCTAACCCTGAGCAGTATCCTTCCTTCACCAAGAATGATGCCACAATATAGAGACAAGATGATCAGCTTTAACAATTGGCTTAATGTCTGGTGTCATTCAAAGGGGATCCAGTGTCTGTCTGCCTGGGATGACATGCTTGACAAGCCACGCTGCTTCAAGGGACGGCTTGCACCTGTCACCCTGGGATTCGGATATTGGCTAAGGCTCTTGCCACCCCATAGTGCCTTTTTAGGCAAGGCTCAAATTCTAAACCTACCACCCTAGAAAACAAAAATGGGAAGAAACTGAGGGTAATGCTGCTCAATGCCAGAAGTCTAAATCTCAAAATGCACGCACTCGAGGCCCTTCTCAGTATGGAGAACATCGATGTCTGTGCTGTAACTGAAACCTGGTTCAAGGCTCCTGAGAGCACCCGGCATTATTAGATTTTACCTCATATCATGCGTTCCGGCACCAAAACCCGGACCACACCACAAAAGGAGGGGGTGTATCCATATTCATAAAGGATACTCACACCTCCAGGTTGGTGGCAACGCACGAAGCTTCGGAAACCATCCAGGTGCAACTAACCATAGGCAAAACTGCTCTACAAATTGTAGCATGCTACAGGCCACCCTCTCAAACTCAGGAACCCCACACAGCCTTCCTGAAGACACTGGAGGGTATAAATGTATCTCCAAACACCATCATATTGGGTGACTTCAACTACCCGAATATAGACTGGGAACATTACTCAAGCCCTAACTTTCTAGCCCAACGGTTCCTGGAGTTCATAAATTCAAATGCCATGGAACAGCTAGTCACTGTTCCCACGAGAGGAGAAAATATACTAGATCTCATTGTCACAAACATGGGGACAAAATGCTCCACACGAAGTATATCCCTCATTGGTGAGATCTGATCATAAACTAATCTCACTGGAAATCTACATCCCGCCCCACCCCAAGCAAAAAAAGACCATAGTGAAGAACTTCTCTAAAGCAAACTTCACACTACTCAAGACTGGTGTGGTATCCTTCAAGGCCCCTGAGCCAGAGGAAACCACAACCCAAGCTGCGGAAGCCCTTACAAATGCCTTCTATGAACACCTCCAGGACTGCATGGATCAGGCAATCCCAAATAAAACCAAGACTCTTTCCACAAAGGGCAAACGTCCAGTCTGGTGGATCCCAGCCATTAACAAACTTTACAATAAGAGGAGAAAGCTATTACATGATAGAACAAAATCCATAAAAGGGAAGTCACCCTGATCATTATTAGTAAAAAATACGAGCACTCATAAAATCAACTAAGGCCAATTTTGAGAGAAAAATTGTCATGGATTCAAAGGACAATCATAAGGCCTTTTTCAGCTATGTTAGGAACCTGGGTGGAAACTCCCAGATATGCTCAGAATTAGTCCAAAATGATACAAAATCACTGAACCCACAGACATTGCCAACATACTGGCAGACAGGTTCAGTGCAAACTTCACCCCTCTCCCCTAAAGGAGAGATAACTATCCCAGCCGAGTGTAGCCTCCCGGACATCTCAAATGCGCAGGTGAAAGCTGCTCTCTCTAAAGCTAAAAACACAGCATCAATGGGACCGGATGGTGTCCCCGGCTGTGTGCTACACGAGCTAAATGAGGAATTAAACCCGCATAAGGCAGCTGTTTAATCTCAGCCTTACCACAGGATACATGCCCAAGGAGTGGCGTACGGCAACTGTGGTCCCACTCCACAAAGGCGGTGCCTCTACGGACCCTGGTAATTACCGCCCCATAAGCTTAACAAGTCTAGTCTGCAAAGCTATGGAGAGGATCATAATGGAGCTCATAAACAAAGATATAGAGGACTTGCAGACATTGGACCCGACCCAGTTTGGCTTTGTCAAGGGAAGATCATGCCTTTTGAACTTGGTTGACTTCTTGAAACAGTCACCAAGGCCATTGATGAGGAAAGGCAGTCCATACAGCCTACTTTGACCTTGCAAAGGCTTTCGACACAATACCCCACTCGGGTATTGTAGAAAAACTTACCAGCTTAAATGTAAACCCATATGTCACAAGATGGGTTGCAAACTGGCTTAAGGACAGAACCCACAGGGTTAGAGTTGCTGGCGCTGTGTCAGACTCCAAGCCAGTCACAAGTGGTGTCCCACAGGGCTCGGTCCTTGGCCCCTATTGTTTGGCATCTACTTCTCAGAAGTACAGGCCAACATGGGAGGACTTTGGCTGACAAAGTTTGCAGGCGACTGCAAACTGGGCCATAGTGGAAAGTGCATCGGACACGGATATCCTTCAGAAGGGACTCACGGAAACAGATAGCTGGTGCCAGAGCCATGGCCTGAAGTTAAACGCCAAAAATGTATAGTCATACCCTTCGGGAAAAACAAGGTAACCCCAAGCTACCATATAGGTGGCAATCCACTAAGCACAGAAGAGGTTATCAGGGACCTGGGGACCCAGGTTGACAGTGGCCTTTCTTTTGACACTCACATTGCTAAAGTGGTTAGAAAGACCTTCTACATTGCCCACCTGATCATGAAGGGATTCACATCCAGATCTAGTGAGGTCATTGTTCCCCTGTACTCTTCACTTATCAGACCAATGATCGAGTACAATGCCCCATTCGGGATGTATCTCACCCGACATCTGCAGCAATTGGAGAGACCCCAAAAGTTCCTCACCAAAAGGATAAAGGGACTCCAAAATCTGTCATATGCTGCCAGATTGAAGAAACTCCAGCTCTATTCAGTCGCATACCGTCTGCTCAGAGGTGACATGTGCCTGACATACAAGGCCATGTCCAACCCGGAATTAATGGACATGCTCCACCTCAAAAATCCAAATCCACCAAAACCACTAGAGCAAGCGACTTAAACCTTAGCACGGATATAAATAGGACGTGCTGGAGGGATAGATTTATCACTCAGAGACTCCCTATGCTGTGGAATAAAATCCCGGTCCATGTGAGGCAGAGCACCTCGCTGACTCTGTTCAAGAGAAATCTAGACCTGTGGATGGGAGATCGTAGGTTTACCCCAGGAATCATCTCTGTGTCACTGCTGGACAGAGGCACAACAAACTAATGGGCACAGTATTTTTTCATATAAGGGGTGGCGTAAGCCACAATAATTTGGGCTAGGCTTATAAATGCCTTAGGGCAGATAGCCTAGTATAAACCTATGAACCTATGAACCTATGAATGCGGGTACTGCAAACAGTACCAAATGGGAAGCTGGACTGCCTACAGAATTTGATTCCAGATACAGATGGGCTGCCTGTGAGCTCACATATGTGAAGCACTGGATAGTATGAGCTCTCCTGTTACCTACTCAAGGATGACTTTTATAATTTTTGTTTTAAAAAAAGATGTATAGCCCTGGTGTTAGATTAGCACCATACCCAATTCCAACCTCCTGGATTTGGTAATCATGCCTGCATTCATCTGTACACCCTACAGATGGAGCTGTGGTGCTGAATGACCTTGGGGCAGAACAGCTCTACCTGTATGACAAAACTAGTACTGAAGGCAGGCTGCCTTCCACCAGTATACAGATATAATGCTCTGCCAAAGAAATACAGCCAGGTAGCTTTGCAGTATGATTAGACATGGCAATGTGGATCATTATCATAGACTGTTTCTGATTTATATTATTCTGCCTGAGCATAGCGGTTTCCTACTGAATTCAATATCTTGGTGCGGATCCATTCATGCCCCTTGTGATGATGTCAAACAGACTGCATGTTGAATTTTAATATTTGGGGTAGTGAGGGTGAGATGGCAAAGACTACAGTCAATTTTCTTTAAAATAATGGAGGCGAATCCTTTCACTGACAATGGC
This sequence comes from Protopterus annectens, assembly GCF_019279795.1. Classification (NCBI taxonomy): domain Eukaryota; kingdom Metazoa; phylum Chordata; order Ceratodontiformes; family Protopteridae; genus Protopterus; species Protopterus annectens. The sequence continues at coordinate 59,292,657 of NC_056741.1, read as the reverse complement.
ATACTGATGTTTTGGAATATAACTCCAGGCTGTGAGATCCTGAAAAGACACTGACACTGACACTGCAGTGTTAATGCTCCTGCATCTGTTAGTGCAACCCTGCTGTAATTAGAAATCTCTACCGTTCCCCTAAATAATACGGAAAAGCATGTGCACCTCTCATCATGTCTGGGCTGTGAGACAGTTCCTTTACTTTCTCTTCTGTAAAACTACTATAAATGTATGTATATGTGTGTAAGTATGTGAACGAGTTGGTGGGGGAGGGGGAGGGGCTCTCCCAGCAGTTTGGAATACTGGTTGTGTTAAAAATGCATAAGTAAGTAAATAGGAAAAATCTATGGAGGCAAGGTGTTCGAAGAGTTATTCAGAAATCTAAAATTACTTATAAGACTTCAAAAGTACAATTGTAAAACAAAACTTAATATAGATAAGTATGATTGTGTTTCCCTGGACCCAGTAATGCTAAGTTATAGATAATCCAGCACTGTTAGTAAGCTTCTGAGCAGTGCCAAAGTCTGCTCTTCAATTTTTCTCTTAGATCTGCTAGTTCTCTCCTCTCCTGCACTTTTACTAGCTTATTAGTCTAGCACTTTACCAGACTTCTTGTCACAGTTATTGTAGCACACAAAAGTGCTACCAGTACTAAATGTTCTACAAGGAAACAGCTCCAGCACTTATTATTAATGCCCACCCCTCCAGGCATGTCTAAAGGTCAGTTCCCTGTGCTTTCTCCTATTAACCTGGTGAACTTCGGCATCCTGAGACAATGTAGCAACTGCCTCATGTACACTGACAACCATCTCCTCTTACCTCCCAACACTCAGACTTGTAAGAGATGCACTTATATATCCAAACTGGAAGCCACTCATTCTCCAAACAAGACTGGGATAGCTGGTCAAGAGGAGAAGGTCAACACTTGCACCACACCACATGGAATACATAGCCCTCCAGAACACACACCAGCAATGCCTTCACATAAAAATATAAACCACACATCCACTTTCGTGGAGGCTCTCAATAAAAATATACCCAAACAGCAGAGACCTCCAAGGCAGAAACGCACTCGACCACCACAAGACAACACTAATCACAAGACACATGACTCTCCTAAACTGTGTACCACTCAACCAAAGCCCCTAAGGTAAAACATAATACCCAGCACACTAGTCATAGGTGACACGATAGTAAGGCATGCTGATGTCCCACTCACTAGGTTGAATAAGGAGAAAGTAACAGTCAGCTGCCTGTCAGGTGCCAGGATCTGCCACATAATGCACACACTCAGGTCCTTCAACAACAGGTACAAATATGACTCTGACATTGTACATGTGGGTGTGAATGACCTGAGATGTACTTCCTTGGACTACATGAAAAGAGACATGGAGGAGCTCTTGTATTATGTAGCCCAGGCGGGTATGAACCTAGCCCTGAGCAGCATCCTACCATCACCCAGAATGATACCACAGTAGAAGCAGAAAATGATTGATTTCAACTATTGGCCAAGTTTCTGTTGTCATTCTAAGGGGATCCAGTATCTGTCTGCCTGGGATGACATGATTGAAAGACCTCAATGCTTTGCCAGAGATGGCCTGCATCTGTCACCCTTGGGCTTCTGGATACTGGCCAAGGCTCTTTCTAATCCTATAGTGCCTTTTTTAGATGGTGTTCCAAAGACCAAATTACCACCATAACAGCTACAAACAAATGCAATCTGAGGGTCATGCTGCTCAACACTAGAAGTCTAAATCTCAAAATGCACTCGTTCAAAGCACTCCTTAAAATGGAGAACATCGATATTTGTGCTGTAACAGAGACCTGGTTCAAAGCAGCAGAAAGTACCCCTGCACTACCAGGCTATAACTCATTCCACACCTTTTGGCCCCAGAACTTGGACCGAAGCTCCAAAGGCGATGGTGTTTCCATATTCATAAAGGATGCACACATCTCCAGACTGGTAGCCCAACATAACGCATCAGAGATACTTCATGTGCAGCTAACATTGGGTAAGACAGCGATTCAGGTCACAGCCTGCTATAGGTCCCCAACCATGTCCTGGTTAACACGTACAATATTAGTGTGCAATTTTTCCATCTCCACTTCATTGTTTTTAATTATAGTTCTCATTATTTCAAAGCCACACTTATCAAAAGCATTCAATAAATCGAGGTGAAAATCCGTACCCTCTGATACATTATTTGGGTACTTACACACTCTAAGGCCTTTCGGCACAATGTTTAAATGCAAAATTTTACATTTTTCAAATGTTTTTAATGATGTTATGACATCTTTTTTCTCATTGGTAATACTTCTAATTGGTTCAATTAGCTAGTATATAAATTGGGAAGCTAGTGACTTCTTACTTTATCTGATGAAGTTGAAGACAAAAACGTGATTGTATGTGCTAAGCATTAAAGTGTTGGGTCCATTTATTAAACTGTTTGTGTACATCCAACTTGATTCGTGGTGCTTATCTCATTGCTAACTGAGAAATCTACTCATGTACCAATGCAATTGCCCAAAGTTTCCTGGAATTCATTAATTCCAATGGCCTGGACCAGCTCTTTCTTACCCCCACTAGAGGTAGCAACATCCTTGACCTGGTCATTACTAACATGGGCGACTGTTGCTCTACACCAATAGTCAACTCCTGCCTGGTTAGATCCAACCACAAACTAATCAACTTGGAAATCCACATCCTGTGCACCCCACCCCACCCCACACACAAAGGTAACCACCATGAAAACTTCTCCAAAGCTAACTTTGGGCTCCTAAAAACAGAGGTGGCTAACTTTATGGCACCCATGCAAATTGAGAATATTTGCATGACCGCCAAATTACACACCAATGCACTGTACACCAATGCATGGATCTCACCATACCCAATATAACCAAGATGCTCCCCTTCAAAAAAAAGGAAGCCAATCTGGTAGTTCCCTGCCATGAACAAACTCTACAACAGAAGGAGGAAACTGATGTGGAATAAGGTGAAGCCACAAGATTGGAAAAACTCCCTTATCAGCCTCAACAAAAAGTTGAGATCCCTCATCAAATCCTCTAAAGCCAGCTATGAAAACAGAATTGCAGCAGATAGTAAAGACAACCACAAGACCTTCTATAGTTATGTAAAGAATCTCCACAGCAATACCCAGATTTGTTCTGAGCTACTACACAATGGTAATTCCTATACCAAACTAACAGATATTGCTAATATACTGGCCAACAGATTCAGTGCCAACATTACCCCTCTACACCCCCAAAGGACCAATCACAATACCAGTAGATCACCAGGCACCCAGTATTACTGCTGCACAGGTTAAAACAGTTCCAAGGCCAAGAATATAGCTTCTATGGGACCTGACAATATCCCTGGCTGTGTTTTACATGAACTACAGAGTGAACTGACACCTCACGTGTGTGCCCTGTTCACTCACAGCCTCACCTCAGGCTTTGTCCCTACTGAATGGTGCACTGCTATAGTCATCCCTCTCCACAAAGGAGGAGTGACTACAGACCCTGAGAACTATCACCCCCATTAGCCTGATGGTCTTATATGCAAAGCTATGGAACGCATCATCATGAACCTAATAAACAAGAATATAGGGAATCTCAAAACTCTGGATCCCACACAGTTTGGTTTTGTGAAGGGTAGATCATGCCTGCTTAACTTAATCAACTTCTGTCAGTCAGTCACCAGAGTTGTGGATGAAGGCAAGGTGGTTCATACAGCCTACCTTGATCTGGCCAAAGCCTTTGATACCATTCCCCACTCAGGAATCATAGAAAAACTCACTAAGTTAGGCATCAACCCCTATATCACTATGTGGGTTGCAAACTGGCTCACAGATAGAACCCACAGTGAGAAAGTAGCTGACTCCAAGACCTGTCATGAGTGGAATCCCACAGGGTTCGGTCCTGTGTCCTCTCCTGTTTGATATCTACTTCTCTGAAGTCCAAGCCAGCACAAAGGGACTCTGGCTGACAAAGTTCACAGACAATTGCAAGTTGAGAGCTATTATTAACTCATCCAATAAACACCCAAAGCAAAATATTTCCAAAAAACACAAATCCCACGAAAGAGGATCACTCCAAATTAGACAGGATTAATTAATTTATTGATGCTTCTGGTACCTCGGCCTTTCGCCTTCTCATGGAATGATACACTGATAGAATTGATAATTAATCCTGTCTAATTTGGACTGGTCTTCTTTCATGGGAGTTGTGTTTTTTTTGGAGCTATTATTAACTCCCCAAGTGATGTTAACATCCTGCGGAAAGGCCTCACTGAGAACAATGACTGGTGTCAGAACCATGACCTTAAGCTCAATGCCAAAAAATGTGTCATCATCCCCTTTAGGAAAAACTCGGTTCCCATGAATTATCACATCGATAGTAGTCCACTGAACACAGAAGGCATTATAAGAGATCTGGGAACACAGGTTGACAGCAACCTCTCTTTTGACCACCACATTGTCACTGTGGTCAAAAAGTCCTTCTATGTGGCACATCTCATTATCAAAGGTTTTGCATCCAGGAAGAAAGAGGTCATTGTCTCCCTCTACTCTTCCCTCATTAGGCCAATCATCGAGTACAATGCCTCATTTGGCATGTACCTCACTAGACACCTGCAACAACTGGAGAGGCCACTGTGAGAAAATTAAGACAAGATAAAATAAGTTAGCAACAGTTCACTGTATTCCATTTTACTTTGTAAAGTCATGGATCTCACCATCACTATAGTGGAAAACAACAAAGTAAGCAAGGATAAAACGGTTATATTTGAAATGTAATGACTGTCATCTTAAAATTATGCACTAGTTTAACTAAAAGCTGTTTTATAATTGTATAATGGAGAGCAAAAGCCGACTATATTAAGTTCAGTAATTGTAAAAGGTAAATTATTATCTAATTAGTAGATGTTTATGCTAAGCAGAGCTATCCAAGGTCAACTAAAAGCTTTCCAGCAGCTAAGAATGTGCATGTTTAAGAACCATACTTAGACATTTTAAAATGTTCAGTAAATCTAACAGCTTATATGTAACATAATTTACAGTTACTGTTAATATTCATAACCATACTGCTAGAGTCGAGTAATAAACTGCATTTCATTATTATGCAGTTTTGTTTCACATTCCTACTCAATTATTAAAACAAATTTCTGAACGTCATACTTATTAGAGACTATAAACTCTTATATAAAATATACAAATTTACAACATATAAAGAGAAATACAATGTCTACAAGTTGCACAAAGTAAGATAAAGATAAAGCCTTAATCAAGAGAGTTACTGCTGTAGACAGCAAAGTTAAGCTATTTAAGCAAAGTTTCTGAAATAAGCATATTATTTTCTTGAGTAATGTATTCCTTCAATTTTTAAATTATAAAATGTTATCTACAAAGCTTATTTCATTAGGCAATTTCATTAGGCTGTGAGCAATTTATAAAATTATTTCACACGAGTAGATACAAGGCATCCTCTGACCCATTACTGATTGATTTAATGTACACCAAGTGAAATGTCATCAGAAATACTCAGTCTAGGAATCTAAACCTTTTCTGCAACATCAGCAGAACCGTTTGGAGGGACAGGTGTATTTTAGAGAAGATATCACTGCTCTTATTTTAGAGAAGATATCACTGCTCTGGAACAGACTCCCCATCCATATAACACAAAGTTCATCCCTGTCCATCTTCAAGCGCAACTTAGATCTATGGATGGGAAACAAAAAAAATTACCCCAGGACTGCTTCCTGTGCTACTAATGGACAGAGGCAACTCCTAAATGTTTTATCCCATGTATGGGTCTCCTTAAATTATCTATGGTATGATCCCATTTATTCGCATTCTGGGGTAATATATAATTATCAACTATGGAATGGGTAAGGCCAATTTAAAACCAAATGGGATAGGTTATTTCGGCCATAAAAAGGGAAATTGGCTAGGTTCAAGATGGCCCATAAGGGCAGTTAGCCTAGTACTTACCTATGAACTAACAAAATAAAGAGAAGAGTGCTCTGATTGATGCTTCACTGTTTCTGAGAGAGGTAAAGGTGATTTAGGTCTGGATTCCAAAACACTCTGGTATAGTGTAATATGCCTCATTGAGCTATTATGCCATATCCAGTTTCAGAAGAAAGGGCTCAGCCATTCTCCATGATGTGTATGCTAATAGGGAACATTGGAGCCCTACACCAAGTTCCAAAGGGTGAGACAGGTGCTCTGTATCAAACTAAATGAGCATTGTAAAACCAACAAAACGAAACGGACAAGCCGCAAACTCAAAATAATGAACTTAACACAGCAAGATGAACACAGGATACAATAGAGGCAGATGTAGCTTCGGCACCTCTTTATGACATAAGACGCTCCTGCTTGGGTTCCCTGTCTTAACCCCTTCATGAACGTCACGCTTGTTATTCCTTTGTAGACAGTCAAACACTATTTTAGTAATAGTGTGTACTAATGCGGAGTCCACATCCGGAGTGTTGATCCGCTCTTCAGCTCGATCCGCTCCTGGTGTGGAGTGTATGGTTAAATCCAGTAAAATATCCGAGGAGGATGCCTCAGTAGCCATGTTATCACCAAGCACTGTGTAATCCAAAAGCAACAAAGCGAAGCGGACAAGCCGCAAACTCAAAATAATGAACTTAACACAGCAAGATGAACACAGGATACAATAGAGGCAGATGTAGCTTCGGCGCCTCTTTATGACATAAGACGCTCCTGCTTGGGTTCCCTGTCTTAACCCTTCATGAGCGTCACGCTTGTTATTCCTTTGTAGACAGTCAAACACTATTTTAGTAATAGTGTGTACTAATCTGAGTCCACATCCGGAGTGTTGATCCGCTCTTCAGCTCGATCCGCTCCTGGTGTGGAGTGTATGGTTAAATCCAGTAAAATATCCGAGGAGGATGCCTCAGTAGCCATGTTATCACCAAGCACTGTGTAATCCAAAACCAACAAAACGAAACGGACAAGCCGCAAACTCAAAATAATGAACTTAACACAGCAAGATGAACACAGGATACAATAGAGGCAGATGTAGCTTCGGCGCCTCTTTATGACATAAGACGCTCCTGCTTGGGTTCCCTGTCTTAACCCCTTCATGAACGTCATGCTTGTTATTCCTTTGTAGACAGTCAAACACTATTTTAGTAATAGTGTGTACTAATGCGGAGTCCACATCCGGAGTGTTGATCCGCTCTTCAGCTCGATCCGCTCCTGGTGTGGAGTGTATGGTTAAATCCAGTAAAATATCCGAGGAGGATGCCTCAGTAGCCATGTTATCACCAAGCACTGTGTAATCCAAAACCAACAAAACGAAACGGACAAGCCGCAAACTCAAAATAATGAACTTAACACAGCAAGATGAACACAGGATACAATAGAGGCAGATGTAGCTTCGGCGCCTCTTTATGACATAAGACGCTCCTGCTTGGGTTCCCTGTCTTAACCCCTTCATGAACGTCACGCTTGTTATTCCTTTGTAGACAGTCAAACACTATTTTAGTAATAGTGTGTACTAATGCGGAGTCCACATCCGGAGTGTTGATCCGCTCTTCAGCTCGATCCGCTCCTGGTGTGGAGTGTATGGTTAAATCCAGCTTGTCCGTTTTGTTTTGTTGGTTTTGGATTACACAGTGCTTGGTGATAACATGGCTACTGAGGCATCCTCCTCGGATATTTTACTGGATTTAACCATACACTCCACACCAGGAGCGGATCGAGCTGAAGAGCGGATCAACACTCCGGATGTGGACTCCGCATTAGTACACACTATTACTAAAATAGTGTTTGACTGTCTACAAAGGAATAACAAGCGTGACGTTCATGAAGGGGTTAAGACAGCGAACCCAAGCAGGAGCGTCTTATGTCATAAAGAGGCGCCGAAGCTACATCTGCCTCTATTGTATCCTGTGTTCATCTTGCTGTGTTAAGTTCATTATTTTGAGTTTGCGGCTTGTCCGCTTCGCTTTGTTGGTTTTGGATTACACAGTGCTTGGTGATAACATGGCTACTGAGGCATCCTCCTCGGATATTTTACTGGATTTAACCATACACTCCACACCAGGAGCGGATCGAGCAGCGGATCAACACTCCGGATGTGGACTCAGATTAGTACACACTATTACTAAAATAGTGTTTGACTGTCTACAAAGGAATAACAAGCGTGACGCTCATGAAGGGTTAAGACAGGGAACCCAAGCAGGAGCGCCTTATGTCATAAAGAGGCCAAGCTACATCTGGCTCTATTGTATCCTGTGTTCATCTTGCTGTGTTAAGTTCATTATTTTGAGTTTGCGGCTTGTCCGCTTCGCTTTGTTGGTTTTGGATTACACAGTGCTTGGTGATAACATGGCTACTGAGGCATCCTCCTCGGATATTTTACTGATTTAACCATACACTCCACACCAGGAGCGGATCGAGCTGAAGAGCGGATCAACACTCGGATGTGGACTCAGATTAGTACACACTATTACTAAAATAGTGTTTGACTGTCTACAAAGGAATAACAAGCGTGACGCTCATGAAGGGGTTAAGACAGGGAACCCAAGCAGGAGCGTCTTATGTCATAAAGAGGCGCGGCTACATCTGCCTCTATTGTATCCTGTGTTCATCTTGCCGTGTTAAGTTCATTATTTTGAGTTTGCGGCTTGCCGTTTCGTTTGTTGGTTTTGGATTACACAGTGCTTGGTGATAACATGGCTACTGAGGCATCCTCCTCGGATATTTTACTGGATTTAACCATACACTCCACACCAGGAGCGGATCGAGCTGAAGAGCGGATCAACACCGGATGTGGACTCGATTAGTACACACTATTACTAAAATAGTGTTTGACTGTCTACAAAGGAATAACAAGCGTGACGCTCATGAAGGGGTTAAGACAGGGAACCCAAGCAGGAGCGTCTTATGTCATAAAGAGGCCAAGCTACATCTGCCTCTATTGTATCCTGTGTTCATCTTGCTGTGTTAAGTTCATTATTTTGAGTTTGCGGCTTGTCCGCTTCGTTTTGTTGGTTTTGGATTACACAGTGCTTGGTGATAACATGGCTACTGAGGCATCCTCCTCGGATATTTTACTGGATTTAACCATACACTCCACACCAGGAGCGGATCGAGCTGAAGAGCGGATCAACACTCCGGATGTGGACTCCGATTAGTACACACTATTACTAAAATAGTGTTTGACTGTCTACAAAGGAATAACAAGCGTGACGTTCATGAAGGGTTAAGACAGGAACCCAAGCAGGAGCGTCTTATGTCATAAAGAGGCGCCGGCTACATCTGCCTCTATTGTATCCTGTGTTCATCTTGCTGTGTTAAGTTCATTATTTTGAGTTTGCGGCTTGTCCGTTCGTTTTGTTGGTTTTGGATTACACAGTGCTTGGTGATAACATGGCTACTGAGGCATCCTCCTCGGATATTTTACTGGATTTAACCATACACTCCACACCAGGAGCGGATCGAGCTGAAGAGCGGATCAACACTCGGATGTGGACTCCGCATTAGTACACACTATTACTAAAATAGTGTTTGACTGTCTACAAAGGAATAACAAGCGTGACGTTCATGAAGGGGTTAAGACAGGGAACCCAAGCAGGAGCGTCTTATGTCATAAAGAGGCGCCGAAGCTACATCTGCCTCTATTGTATCCTGTGTTCATCTTGCTGTGTTAAGTTCATTATTTTGAGTTTGCGGCTTGTCCGTTTCGTTTTGTTGGTTTTGGATTACACAGTGCTTGGTGATAACATGGCTACTGAGGCATCCTCCTCGGATATTTTACTGGATTTAACCATACACTCCACACCAGGAGCGGATCGAGCTGAAGAGCGGATCAACACTCCGGATGTGGACTCCGCATTAGTACACACTATTACTAAAATAGTGTTTGACTGTCTACAAAGGAATAACAAGCGTGACGTTCATGAAGGGGTTAAGACAGGGAACCCAAGCAGGAGCGTCTTATGTCATAAAGAGGCAGAAGCTACATCTGCCTCTATTGTATCCTGTGTTCATCTTGCTGTGTTAAGTTCATTATTTTGAGTTTGCGGCTTGTCCGTTTCGTTTTGTTGGTTTTGGATTACACAGTGCTTGGTGATAACATGGCTACTGAGGCATCCTCCTCGGATATTTTACTGGATTTAACCATACACTCCACACCAGGAGCGGATCGAGCTGAAGAGCGGATCAACACTCCGGATGTGGACTCGATTAGTACACACTATTACTAAAATAGTGTTTGACTGTCTACAAAGGAATAACAAGCGTGGCGTTCATGAAGGGGTTAAGACAGGAACCCAAGCAGGAGCGTCTTATGTCATAAAGAGGCTCGGCTACATCTGCCTCTATTGTATCCTGTGTTCATCTTGCTGTGTTAAGTTCATTATTTTGAGTTTGCGGCTTGTCCGTTTCGTTTTGTTGGTTTTGGATTACACAGTGCTTGGTGATAACATGGCTACTGAGGCATCCTCCTCGGATATTTTACTGGATTTAACCATACACTCCACACCAGGAGCGGATCGAGCTGAAGAGCGGATCAACACCGGATGTGGACTCCGCATTAGTACACACTATTACTAAAATAGTGTTTGACTGTCTACAAAGGAATAACAAGCGTGACGTTCATGAAGGGGTTAAGACAGGGAACCCAAGCAGGAGCGTCTTATGTCATAAAGAGGCGCCGAAGCTACATCTGCCTCTATTGTATCCTGTGTTCATCTTGCTGTGTTAAGTTCATTATTTTGAGTTTGCGGCTTGTCCGTTTCATTTTGTTGGTTTTGGATTACACAGTGCTTGGTGATAACATGGCTACTGAGGCATCCTCCTCGGATATTTTACTGGATTTAACCATACACTCCACACCAGGAGCGGATCGAGCTGAAGAGCGGATCAACACTCCGGATGTGGACTCCGCATTAGTACACACTATTACTAAAATAGTGTTTGACTGTCTACAAAGGAATAACAAGCGTGACGTTCATGAAGGGGTTAAGACAGGGAACCCAAGCAGGAGCGTCTTATGTCATAAAGAGGTGCCGAAGCTACATCTGCCTCTATTGTATCCTGTGTTCATCTTGCTGTGTTAAGTTCATTATTTTGAGTTTGCGGCTTGTCCGCTTCGTTTGTTGGTTTTGGATTACACAGTGCTTGGTGATAACATGGCTACTGAGGCATCCTCCTCGGATATTTTACTGGATTTAACCATACACTCCACACCAGGAGCGGATCGAGCTGAAGAGCGGATCAACACTCCGGATGTGGACTCCGCATTAGTACACACTATTACTAAAATAGTGTTTGACTGTCTACAAAGGAATAACAAGCGTGACGTTCATGAAGGGGTTAAGACAGGGAACCCAAGCAGGAGCGTCTTATGTCATAAAGAGGCGCCGAAGCTACATCTGCCTCTATTGTATCCTGTGTTCATCTTGCTGTGTTAAGTTCATTATTTTGAGTTTGCGGCTTGTCCGTTTCGTTTTGTTGGTTTTGGATTACACAGTGCTTGGTGATAACATGGCTACTGAGGCATCCTCCTCGGATATTTTACTGGATTTAACCATACACTCCACACCAGGAGCGGATCGAGCTGAAGAGCGGATCAACACTCCGGATGTGGACTCCGCATTAGTACACACTATTACTAAAATAGTGTTTGACTGTCTACAAAGGAATAACAAGCGTGACGTTCATGAAGGGGTTAAGACAGGGAACCCAAGCAGGAGCGTCTTATGTCATAAAGAGGCGCCGAAGCTACATCTGCCTCTATTGTATCCTGTGTTCATCTTGCTGTGTTAAGTTCAAATGAGCATTGTAGACTGACAACGCTTGCCACTATACAAGGCCGAATCAATCACAAATCCCACTGAAATTAACTGGATTCTAAGATATAAGAACTCCATCTTTACTTAGTAAAGGTACAGCAGTTAATAACGAGTATAAGTGTGGAGTTACCACAGTAGCTAGATAGTCATATTGATAGAGCTATACTTCAGGTAGCTGCAGTTGTGGAGGCTGCCTACGGTCTTACTCATGTGTGAGCTATTCCATAACCTCCACTGATGATGACGCATTTCACTTTGTTTTTAAAAAAACATGTAATTCCAAGGTAGTAGTGAGGTCCCTTACCTTTTTCCATCCTCCTCATGGGCATGGTAAATGCAGGCATCATGGCCAAATTGGATGTCATGCTTGTATTTATGTTCTATGTACTGTGTTCTTCATCTGTAACTATGTTTGTAATTGTTAATTGCTATGTTCATCAAATTGTTAATCGCTATGTAAATCCAATGTAACTACTGTCTGTATATTTTAACTGTGGAGCTTTTCTCCCTGGGCCTCCGCTGAAAATGGACCTACGCCCAGTCGGACACTCCCGGTCAACAAATGTAAATAAATAAATAACTAAAATAAAAATGTATCTGGACACCCTACAGGTGGAGCTGTGGAGCTGAATGGTCTTGCAGTGAAGCAGCTCCACCCATAGGACAATACTAGTAATGCAGGCAGACTCCCTACCTGCACCCACCATCTCCTTCATACAGATTGACCAGGCATATTGTAGGTACTGAGAAGAGCTCTCTTCTCTAACATTAAAGGCTGAAGCAATACTCATTTCATAAAGCTTAATCATGCTGACTTAGGAATAGAGTCCATCCCTGTCATGGTATTAGAAACCTAAAATGTTTGGAGAAATAAAAAAAATGGAGCTGATCAGCCAAAGAACTGCAACTGGACTCATCAAATTCCACAGGTAGCTTCACACTATTCCCAGAAAAGGTAAAGCAAATCATTAACATATAATATTTCTATACCTCGAAATCTCCAAGCATTAAAAATCATAGCACTGACTTTTAAAAATAATTGCAGAGGGTCAAAAGGAAAAGCACTTTCTTTTTTCGCAATAGTAGGTCTTTATATCCATCCATGCAAAGCCCTTTTCTCCCACATAAGGTTGGGGGTATCACTTTAACAGTGACAGTCATCTAGAGCCAAGGTTCATACCACCAGGTGGCTAGCCTTGCCGCAGTTCTTCTTCCATACCACTCGCACATACTGCCAATTTATAATGTTCAGTGCATGTAATACATACCTTTGGGAGGAAACCCACATGAACACAGGAAGGTCACACAAACTCCACACAGAGGGAAACCCAGACAAGAATCAAACTGGAAAACCTGTTGCTGTAAGGTGACCACACTGTCCTTGCCCCACTGGGCTACCCATTAGGAGATTTTTATATACCAGCCCATATATAGTTAGTGATTGTGAATCTTTGTATAGACTTGGTTTATGTATTTAATAAAATATGTAAACACAAGTCTAACCTCACGAGGAACATCATAAATCTAGCAGGATTAAACATAAATATTGGGACAAAATCATAGTGCTATGCCTAAATCATAGCAGTTGACAGGTATGAATATCTCGACATCACATTATTTTTCTTGAATGTAGCAATATAGAATTCAGTACCTTGACACAACAAGGTACTGCATTCAGTGGTCCTGTCTTCAAAATGATGTCATCCCAGAGGAATGAGTTGAATTTTAAAATGTGGAGTAACAATTGTGGAACAGCATAAGCCACGTGTGGCCACTACTCAGATGCTTCAGAATCCAGCCCCAGGTGTCTCTATGTCAGTGAAAACACTGCTCATTAGACCTTGCTTTGAAACATCTATGTAAAGTAGCACTGCTGCATAAAATGGTGTCTGCAGTTTAAAATAAATATTAAGGATTGTTTATAAACAATGGAGGAGACTATAGAAGTTGTGCATGCACTTTGGGTACAAAAGCAACACATGAGCTCTTAGCACCATATACACTGTACAAACAGCTAGCAGCTAAGAGGACTAGGGCAAATGATGAGCCTTTAGCAAGTTAGCTGCCAGTGGAGAGCAACAACAAAGTAAGAATGTTAAAGTGCATGTAAGTTGCAAACCCTTTTAGATAGATATAATTTCCTTATCATATTGAATGACAAATTATATAGTTTTGGGTGCAAAAGTGTGTTGTTTTTTTGCATTTCTTCTGTCAAAAAGGATGGCATCCTGAAATTTTTACTGGACCTGAAAATCCCTTCCATGACATCATGAATGACTGATCCCACAATGCTTCAGTACCCACATTAATATATAGACCACTGTATTTCCATGTTAAATGCATCAGCAGGAGTTTCTTACTTCCTAGAAAGACAAGTTAACACAAGGTGGAACACATTACTTTAAAAAATAACACGTGATAATGTAGCACTAACACCACAATGCAAGTAAGAAGGTGTTCTCCTAAAGAAGCAAAGTACAGTATAGTTGCTTATACTATATTATACTTTATGTGAAGTCATATTTTGAGGAAGAATTGAATATGGAAAAACAATTCATACTTGATAATTTTCAGTTTTTGTAAAATAATTTTTAGTCTTAATCTAATGAATGTAAAGGGCAATTGCTTTAATAGTTACATGCAGAAATTTCAGAACATCACAGTCTAATGTGACTACAATGTAAGTTTTGACTTATGAGTCAGTCTGTCTAATGATATTTATTTAATGGATTCTGTCGTCATATGTGGGGATAAGGGAGAGATCTAGCCTATTTTCATTTGCAGTAAGGTTTAAAATGGGTTTCATTTGTAAATTCTTGATAGGGCAGGGGAAGACTTTCACAGCCAATGCATGAGCGGCCCTGCACAACTGATGTAATAGATGTGGATGATATAGACCCTGGATTCTCCAGGGCTGTCCTTCAGTTAACGATTGTCTGTCTCCAACCTTTGGGGTCAGTACACAAGTTGTAGATATTTATCAATCTTTCCATTTTATTGCATAAACTGTACTGTGCAGTTTCAAAGGGAAATGCAAATAGCAAACTCTAAGACTGATGTAACCTCTTTACCATGTAAAAAAAAACAAATTATACAGTTTTCAATGCAAGAGGTTTATTGTGTTTGCACTTAATTTTTTTGATAAGGATGGCTGCTTGAAAAGTTTCTTGAAGTTGGAAACCTCCATGACATCATGGGTAGATTCCCAAAGAAAGATGCGGACACTGCAGCACCCCAAAGGAAGATGCAGACACTGCAGCACCCCAAAGGAAAACATCAGTGCGTCAGTAGTGGATGCGATTTCGTAACGTGTGCTAAAACAAGACCAAGTAATTATCTTTTCAAAGTCGAATAACTGCGGACTCCATGCATGCCCTCTGGATTCCAAAACAAAATGGGCAGGCCCAACACAATTTAAATGAGACACAGTACTTCATCGACAACTTTCTGAAAGCACTCAGCAGAGGTCGTATGTACTTAAGTTTAATGTGACTATATCCTGCCTGCAAATTCCTAAGGAATCCAGCGGATTCCACAAATATAACTTAAAAAAATGCAACTGGCATTTAATGCACTACAGCTGGCTGCCATACTGCAAGCCATAATTTATTTATTTATTTATTTTACATTTGTTTACTGGAAAAGTCCGACTGGGCAAGGTTGGCCATTTTCAGCATAGGCCCAGGGTGAAAAGCTCCATACATTATGTTAAACCATCAGTGTACAAAATTTAAGAAAAGAAATATACAAAATTTGTTAGACAACCTCACAAGAGTATAAGTAGTACAGGAAGAAACCTAAATATACAAGACATAGTTATGTATAACGACATTCATCAAAAGAGTAACTTAATACATAATACCAGCATCCGTCAGAAGAGTAACTTAATAGAGGATGATCTCCAAATGCATCCCAAGAGTCAGCCAGTTCTCTGACCAGGAAATAATAGACAGATGCAGATTAGCTGGAGAGCTGGTGCAAGATGTGTGCACCACACATATATGCTCGTAGTCTTTGGGTAACCCAGTACCGGAAGAAACAAAAGTATGCCTGAGTCTAGGTATACTAGCCTCTGGGATATTTCAGTGCAGCATTTTGGAGATGCGTAAGAGTGTTCCAAACACTTGCCACTCACATTTTTGCACAGTTCCTAGCAGCAATGTGTACCAAGGAGGTTGAATATACCCATTTCAAACAAAAGCCATGGAGCTCAGAAATGTCATGCAATAGTTCTACACCATAGCCAACTTCCACATGCCCTTGATGCAATAGACTGCACCCACATCCCAATCACAACCCCATCTGTACCTGACACTAAACAATACATCAATAGAAAGGGTTGCCATCATTCAGTTGCCAGTTGGTGTGCTCTGCAGATGGCCTCATTACTAATATCATGGCAACACACCCTAGCAGTATGTATTATGCAGCAATATGTAGGGAAAGAGCCTTGAGGTTTGCATTTCAACATGGTGAAATAATGTAGGGATTCCTATTAGGTAAGTACATGGCTACTGCTATAAGGTAAGCAGTCGCCAGACCTTACCACAGGCAGCAAGAAGAAGAAATATTCCTTATTATTTTATTTATTATTTATTATTGACATTTGTTAACCAGGTATTGTCCGACTGGGCCAGGAGCCCATTTTCAGCAGAGACCTGGGTAGAAAGGCTCCACAAACTAATGATAAAAGTTATTAATACAAAAACTCCAGTAAGTAATCATAATAATACAGTACAAAAAAAACAAAAACTCCAGTAAGTAATCATAATAATACAGTACAAAAAAAACAAAAACTCCAGTAAGTAATCATAATAATACAGTACAAAAAAAACAAAAACTCCAGTAAGTAATCATAATAATACAGTACAAAAAAAAAAAAAAACTCCAGTAAGTAATCATAATAATACAGTACAAAAAAACAAAAATTCCAGTAAGTAATCATAACAATACAGTACAAAAAAAACAAAAACTCCAGTAAGTAATCATAATAATACAGTACAAAAAAAACAAAAACTCCAGTAAGTAATCATAATAATACAGTACAAAAAAAAAACTCCAGTAAGTAATCATAATAATACATTACAAAAAAAACCAAAAACTCCAGTAAGTAATCATAACTAAATAACATAAATAACACAGTACAAAAAAACTCCAGTAAGTAATCATAATAATACAGTACAAAAAAACAAAAACTCCAGTAAGTAATCATAATAATACAGTACAAAAAAAAACTAAAACTCCAGTAAGTAATCATAATAATACAGTACAAAAAAAACAAAAACTCCAGTAAGTAATCATAATAATACAGTACAAAAAAACAAAAATTCCAGTAAGTAATCATAACAATACAGTACAAAAAAAACAAAAACTCCAGTAAGTAATCATAATAATACAGTACAAAAAAACAAAAACTCCAGTAAGTAATCATAATAATACAGTACAAAAAAACAAAAATTCCAATAAGTAATCATAACAATACAGTACAAAAAAAAAAACTCCAGTAAGTAATCATAATAATACAGTACAAAAAAACAAAAACTCCAGTAAGTAATCATAATAATACAGTACAAAAAACAAAAACTCCAGTAAGTAATCATAACAATACAGTACAAAAAAAACAAAAACTCCAGTAAGTAATCATAATAATACAGTACAAAACAACAAAAACTCCAGTAAGTAATCATAACAATACAGTACAAAAAAAACAAAAACTCCAGTAAGTAATCATAATAATACAGTACAAAAAAAAACAAAAACTCCAGTAAGTAATCATAATAATACAGTACAAAAAAAACAAAAACTCCAGTAAGTAATCATAATAATACAGTACAAAAAGTACATTTAACAGCGTTTGTAACAATCAGTATGAAGTTAACAATGGCAGACTATGAAATGTAATGAAATATAATGTAAACGTGCAGTTAACAGAGAAAGTTGAAAGGTCAGGACATGAAAACAAAATCTGAAAGCCAATCACATTGCTGATTACAGAGATGTTGACCATTTCAGTACATGAAAATCTACCTGTGCTTGTGCCCAAAGTTTAAAGAAAAAGAACTCCAGTGGGGAGTCAAAAGGAAAAAGAGCTGGGTAGTGGGATGAGGAGGTGGGTAGGTAGTAGGAGGGAGGGAGATTGACCAGGAGTAGTACAGAGGCAGATCCGTGTGGTTTTGAGATATTCTTTTATTTGTGTTTTAAAGGTAGAATAGTTGGAACATACTTGTATGTGTTTGGGAAGAGCATTCCAAGCCTTGGCAATTTTGTTTGAAAAGAGGAAGTCACCATGGTAGTTGTTTGACTGGGTTATGTTTAGCTGTATTCTGTCTGAAGACCTAAGAGACCTGGTATTGACATGAGTTTGGACCAGGGAGGAAAGGGCAGGGCAGTGACTGGGGTAGTGAATGATTTTGTGGGTGAAGGTAAGTTGGTTTAACATTATCAGGATGGGGAGTTCTAGCCAGTTTAGTTGTTGGAGAACAGCACAATTATGAGTTTTATGGGGCTGGTTGCAGGCAAATTTTGCTATTTGTTATAGCAGGAATCTAGGTTGTTTAGGTCTGCCTTGTGCAAGTTTGTAAAAAATGTGAGAGCAGTAGTGAAGGGTAGATAGAAGTTGAGATCAGACTGTGGCTAATCTAGCTTAGTATGTTAGAAAAGGTCTAGCCTGTAGAGAGACCCAAGTTTGGCATGGAATTTTTTGATTGTTTGAAAATATGTAAATCAAATTTCAGCCTGTCATCTATAGTTACACCTAGGAGTTTGGTGTAATTTGTAAGCTCAATTTTAGTACCATTTGTGGATTGAATATAGAGTGAAGGAGAAAGGGACTTGGTGGGTTTGCTTGTGAAGTACATCAGCTTAATCTTATTTGGGTTTAGGATGAGTTGTTGGTGTGATAAATAAGACTCTATGTCCTGCAATGCTTTTTGAGTCCTATGTTGAAGTTCAAGGTTGGTGGGGGCAGAACAGATAAGAGAAGTATTGTCTGCATATTGTATAGTTGTTGCCAGTTGGGTAGCAGTATTTAGATAATTGGTAAATATGTTAAAGAGGAGGGGTCCAAGTATGGACCCTTGGGGTACACCAGTACAGACTGACAGAGGAGAGAGAGTGTTCGCCCATTTGGTGGCCTGTTTATGGTTAGATAGGTAGCTGAGAAACCATGTAAGTGCTGATGAGCTGAGATTGTGAGTGCCAAGTTTATTACGTTGGAGTTGATGGCAGACAGTGTCAAACGCTTTTGACATGTCAAGGAAAGTAGCTGAGACTACTAGACCACTGTTCATAAGGTGATGAATAGTGCCAGTAAAGGATATTAAAGCTGTATTAGTACTATGTTTAGGTCTAAAACCGTGCAGGGCATGGGACAGTAGATTATTGGAGGAAAGGTGAGTTTGGAGCTGTTGGTGAATGCATTTTTCAAGTACTTTGGCTATGGGAGGAAGGATGGCAATGTGTCGGTAGTTAGAAATATAAGAAGAGGCACCACCCTATTGGAGGGGAATGATGTGGGAGATCTTCCAGAGGTGAGGTACATATTGCTCAGAGATAAAGCAGTTTATTAAGATAAAGATGGGATAAGTGATAGATGGAGCTGCTATTTTTAAGAATTAATTTGGCAGGTGGTCAGCAGCTGGGCAGCAGGTTTCAGTTCGGTGAGCAGCTTTTTTAAGTATGCAGTTTAGACTGGTTTGAAGAAAAGAGTCAGTGGTTGTGGGGGGGGGGTTGTGAGTGGTAGATTGTGTTGGTTGCCTAGGAGGGAGGTGATAGAGTTAATAAAATGTGTATTGAACTGGGATGCTTGGTTTAGAGGAGTTGAATGTGGAGGGAGTGGGGGGTAGAGGTTTTGCCAGGGTTTCGGAGGTAGTTTATGGATTACCAAAACTTTTGTGGGTTGTGCAGAAATTTTTATTTTATGTATTCTTTTTTTGTTTGGTTTCTTAGGTACTGATAAGAGGTAAGGTCATCTTTGTGTTTGGTGGTTTGGTATAGGGCTCGGGCTCTGTCTCTTTGTTTAATAAGGAACTTAGTATTATCATCATCATCATCAGCAGGAGCAGCCCCCTTTTTCCCATTTTTCTACATGGGGTTGGGGTATCGTGTTAACTGTCATCAACTCTCTTGATTCAGTGCCACACTCCTGCCTTCTTTAACACTTATGCCTCATTGTTGGAGATCTTTCACACAGTCCATCCACCTCTTTGGTGAATACCCTTGTTTCCTTTTGCATTCTTTCTGTCTGTCCCAAATCTTCTTCACCAGATTGTCTTCTGCTTTTCTACATGTGTCCAAATCACAGTAATCTGTTCTGTTTGATCTTTTCTGCAATTGGAGCTACTTTGGCTTCTGCTCTTATGTCCTCATTTCTTCGTCTGTCCCACAGTGTGCATCCTACCACCTTTCTCAGGCACTTCATTTTCATCACCTCTACCTTCTTCACCTGTTCTGACTTTACTACCCAGGTTTCTGTACCATACAGTAGTACTGGTCACACCACTGTCTTGTACACCTTACTTTTCAGTTTCTTTGGCATTCTTCTGTCATAGACTACACCTGATACTCTATGCCAGTTGGCTGCAGCCCCTCTGATTCTAGCTTTGACCTCTTCATTCAGACTACCCTTCTCCTCAACCACCCCTCCCAGATACTTGAAGCTGTTTACATGTTCCACTATCTTCCCTTCTATCTCTATTCACAGCTTCTTCTGATTTCCCCAATTTGCTGCAATTACCACCATCTTATCTGTGCTTAGTTTCCTCCCATATGCCTTCAGATTTTCATTCCATTCTCCTATCCTTTGCTGAAGTTCTAGCTCAGCGTCTGCCTGCACTGCCACATTGTCCGCATACAGCAGATTTGTTGATCCCTCCCCTCCAACCTGTTTGCTAATGTAGTCAACCACCAGTATGAAAAAAAGTGGGCTCAGAGCTGAACCCTAACGTACACCCACTCCCACTGGGAACCCCTCTGTGAGGCCAAACACTGTTCGTACTTGAGTCATTGGGTCCTTGTACATAGCCTGCACTAATTCTACCAATGTTTCTGGGACTTCAAACCACCGCAATACTGCCCAGATCAGCTTTCTTGGGACCTTGTCATATGCTTTATCCAAATCTAGGAATGCCCAGCTGGACTTTCTCCTCATCTTTAGTTTCTTCTCATGTATCTGTCTCAATGCAAACATCAGGTCAATTGTGCTGCATCCTGATCTGAATCCATACTGCTCATCTCCCATCTTACATTCTACTACTCTGTGTATCCATTTATCAATCACCTTCTCCAGAACTTTCATGCAATGTGATAGGAGTCTGATGCCTCTGTACTGCCCACAGTTGTGGATGTCCCCTTTGTTCTTGTACACTGGCATGAGTATGCTTATTCTCCAGTCATCTGAGATACGAATTTCTCTTCACACTGCTATTAGTACCTTCAGGAGCCATTTCTCCCCTATCTCACCCAGCATCTTTATCATGTCTGGTGTGACCTCATCTGAGCTGTTCTTAGTTCTTCTAGGGTGGGCTCCTCTCCTTCTCTCATCATAGGCTGTTTCTGGGGCAGTACAGCTTCTGTAGGGTTTTCTTCATTCAGAAGCTGCTGGAAATATTCCTTCTATCTGCCTTTGATGTCCTATGGACTAGTGAGCAGGTTGTTTCTGGCATCTCTTATGAAGAGTGTCTGACTATCTTCTTTATCTTTCTGTCTTTGCCTTGCAACCTGATATAGTTTCTTGGTTCCCCTTACTGAGTCACTTTTCAAAAGTTGGTAGAGTACCTCAGATGCCCTATTCTTTGCTATTGCAACTCCTTTCCTGGCTTCTTTGTTAGCCAACCAGTAGTCCTTCCTAGCTTGGTCAGTCTTTTCTATCTCCCATTTCTTCCTGCACTCCTTCTTTCTTTTGATAACTTCCTGGACTTCTGCATTCCACCACCAGCTTTCCTTATGTAGCTTTTTTCCATACCACATATATTTTCTGTAGTCCTAACACATGCTGTTTTTAGGCACTGCCATTCTTCTTCCACCTATTTCCTCCTCTTCTTGGGGTGCTAGAGCCCTGAGTAATTCCTTGAACTGTTGTACTTTCTCGCTAGTCAACTTCCAAGTCTTCAGCCTGGTCACTGTTGACCTTAGAGCCTTCTTCAACCACTGCTTGCAGCTGATTGTGGCAACTAGTGGTTTATGCTGTGGGCTGACTGTTTCACTGGAGATGACTTTGTAATCATGGATTCTACCCTTGTGCCTTTTCCCTACTAGGAGGAAGTCTACCTGAGTTGCATGTTGACTACTCTTGTATGTGATCTTGTGACTGTCTCTCTTTCTGAACCACGTGTTGGCTACTATCAAACTATTTGCCAGATAGAAGTCTAGAATGGCTTCTCCTTCTTTATTCCTGTTGCCCCACCCATGTGGTCCCAGGCAGTCTTCATATCCTGTTCTGTCTGTCCCGATATGTGCATTCAAGTCATCCATTATCAACACCAATTCATGTTCTTCTGCTTTATCTAGTAGGTCATACAACTGCTGTCTGAATGCACTCTTTTTCTCACTATCACAACCCTGCTGTGGGGCATAGGCTGAGATTATGAATACTTCCCTATCATTACACTGGAGTCTAACTGCCATGAGTCTGTCATTAATTCTGATGATATCCCTCACTGCATTCTGAAGTCTCTCTCTCACCACAATTCCTACACCATTTCTAGCCTGCCCTCCACCTGAGTAGTAGACTCTGGATCCCAAGCCAAGTGGCTTCTCTGCACTGCCCTTCCATCTCATCTCTTAGATATTTAGGATGTCCAGCCTCCTATGTATCATCATATCATCCACTTCCAAGCTGTGTCCTGTCAGTGAACCTACATTAAGCATAGCAATTTTCAGTTCATGTTTGCAGGTTGGTTGGTTTTACATCCAGCTTTCACTCAACAGAGCTATCCCAGGTAACCCAGGCTGGGCAAGTAAACACTGGCCAGCCAGTAGCTTATTGACCCAGGGCTGTTGGGCTTTATGGTGGGCACACACTAGCCAATAGGGTACATATACCCCTCCCACCATTAGCAAGGGTCCCTGGTGTGGGTCAGAGTAGGCCGGGTCCTCAACCCACTTATCACAGGTAACTACCCATGCCCATTTTTGGTGACATTAGTCAACATGACTGAATCACCTAGAGCCATATTTTACACCATTGAGTGGCTAACCCAGCCACAGTGCACAGTCTGTGATCCATGTTCTCCTATCTTGAGGATACTGCACACCACAGTAGATGCCAAAAGTGGTTGGTCTGTAGAACTCTTCCCCCTATAGGGCAACATGTAGCATCTGTGCTGCTGCCCACAGCTCTGTTCATTGGTGACTTTGAGATGTAAACACTCAGCATGTTTTTTGGACATGGGAGAAACCCCATGGAGCCACAGGGAAAACATGCAAACTCCAAACAGGCATTGGTCAGAGGACAGGCTCAAACCTTGCACCTTGTGCATGGGAGGTGAAGACCTTAACCACTGAGCCATCTGGAGCTTAGTATCATTGTCATCTCCATGAAAACAAGTGACTGTGAAAAAAGCATCACAGA
The DNA here is from genome assembly GCF_019279795.1 of Protopterus annectens. NCBI lineage: Eukaryota > Metazoa > Chordata > Ceratodontiformes > Protopteridae > Protopterus > Protopterus annectens. The sequence continues at coordinate 59,269,264 of NC_056741.1, read as the reverse complement.
TGATCACCATGTGTGCTATGTTTCATTGCATAATAACATCAAAACATGGTGGCCTGCCAGCTGCAGGTGTGGGTGACCTACACCAGGGGTGTCATAGGATGATGAGGAGGACACAGGGGTAAGAAAAAATAGGCATGAGTGATGGAGGATGTGGCCATATTTCCCAGCTTAGGCAACATGGCAGTGTCTGACACACACCTTTGAGTCATGACAAACCACATTTACAAAGTTCACATCTTGACCCTCAACAGCAGCATAGAGTATGACTGATGGAAAGCCCCCTTAATTGTCCACATTTATCATCATACACAACAGAAACATATGATATACCTGTAACAATATATTCTCAACTCAGCAAGGATCTCATCTGGATGTATACAGAGGAAACAACAAGAAGCCACTCTGCAAGGCAAATGTGTGGCACGCATGAGGTGTGCACAGCAGAAGGTGTCATAATGCAGGCATAATATCATCATACAAATAACTAGCATGGTAAGGTAGCAGTAAAATAGCCAGTACCACAAAAATCTAGATCTATGCAGTGTATGTACAAACATAAAAGAAAAGCAGGGGCTAACACTGATGCAATGCACATAGCATTGTGTGATGTGTAATAGAGTGTTACAACACAGTAAACAGCATACAACAGCATGAGTAATTACAAACATCCTAAGGACAGGCTAAAATGAAGAAACAAAAGCCTCACATCCCATGCCTCACATAAGGCATCTCTTTCATGCACAGGTTATTGGTGAAAACATGTTCAATCATGCAGGTCATTAATGACAGTGACTACACAGCAGCCACGGAACATGCAGCAGTGTTGGGGATACAGCAACATAGGTATATATATGTATATATGTAGAGGTGCATGTGTAATCAGTGAGATATAGGAAGGTACACATAGGAACTACATGTCAGCATAGGGATACAAAGTGGAAACAGATCCACAGACATGCAGTATGTGCTATAGGTCAACTAGAAACTAATGCAAACATAGAAGTATGGAGACTGTCACACAGAGCATTGCTGTTGTTAATATCTGTACTAACATATACTAATGATAAATAAGTACTACATATCACAACTTGAAGCTAGTCACCTGATCAGAAAAACCCTGTGATATCAGAAGTTTGAAAAAATACCTATAGATTGATTAGTCAGTGGTCAGCACAGCAATCACCATTCCCACAGGGTCAGAATGACACAACAGGACACACACTGGATCAAGCATTGGTATTACTCTAATGTGGTCTAAGGTGCCCATGTTGATGGCTCACACCGAGGTCCTGGATGCCCTTGCCAAGTCCATAAACACTGGAACCACGATAGTGTACCAAGGATCTGGATGTGGTAACACAACATTGTGGGAAACAGTGTGGGTAGAACTAGTAGTGCAATGTGACTATTTGGACATGACAGCTGGGCTCACAGTTGAATGACCAACAGCAGAAATGCAACACATTGCAGCACAGATATTGATGTCTGAGGGCTATGAGTGGGTCTAATGAGAGGGGGTCTACCTCTCCCCACTGGTGGTGATCTGCTTAGTACAGTTAGGCTATGTAACACCCTATTAGTACTACAGCACTGCTCTAGCACAGCCATAACAAGGCTTTCAACAGAGCATGCAACAGATATCATGCTGTCATGCTGTATAGCCAGTACTACGATGACCTCTCCATGCATGTAGCACCCGGTTAGTACTACAGCACTGTTCTAGCACAGCCATAACAGGGGTTTCAACAGAGCATGCAATAGATACCATGCTGTCATGCTGTGCAGCCAGTACTGCAATGACCTCACCATACATGTAGCACTTGTCAGTACTACAGCACTGCTCCAGGACAACCATTACAAGGCTTTCAACAGAGTGTGCAACAGATACCATGCTGTCATGCTGTGCAGCCAGTACTGTCATGACATCCCCATGCATGTAATACCGTGTTAGTACTACAGCACTGCTCTGGCACCACTGTAGCAAGGTTTTCAACATAGTGTATAACAGATAACATTCTGTCTGTATTCCTGACCTTCATGTAACACATACAGCTGGTGCGCTACATGATTGGTGGCATAAGCAAGTACATGCCAGAAACATGACATCATTCATTTCCCTGTAGTAGGTGGACACCCTCTGGCATGCATCATTGCATATCAGCTGCACTCCATGTATAGTCTGATAGACAATAGCTGTGTGTCCTGGGAATGATTCACCATTATTACTAGACTGGACATGGGCAGTGGGTCACGGTCATCATCACATCCATTATCAGATTTCCCCACATCATCAGTATGGCCCAACACATTTATTTCCTGCCTTCAGTTGACATTCAAGGTGATATTCATACTAACAAGGGGCATTTTCAACAATGACTTGGTCACAAAGTACAAATAGACATAGAGCAGGCCATATACATATAACTGTCACAAAAGGAAATATTGTCAGCCTAGCTATATGGGATTTTGTAAATAACTATATGCTATTTGAATATTAATGTGATTTATATAGAAGTGTGACAGAGGGAGATGCCACCAGCATGGCTGTCTGGAATTTTGTAAATGGTTATGTGTCATTTGTGAATATCAACATGATTCACATGCTTGTGTTACAAATGTATTAGAACTGTATGTCATATAAGATGGTATGTACAGAATGTGCTGAAGAGATATGTTATAGAGTACTCAGCTTAGAGATGTATCCACAGTGCACCCCACTGGAAAAGAACAGAAATGTACATAAACTATTGTAACTGTAAATGTATATGTTTTAATAGTGGGAACTGGCACATAGAAGGTTAACTTGAAAAACTTCACAAAAAATAGTTGAAATTAAATTATTTTATAACCACATAATAAAAGAGATGTTATCTTTCAGTTTCAATGCAGCAGGAAACATAATGTCTAGCACTAGAAGTTTTTTGTATTGTCTTTAAATGTGGCAGAATGCAAATTATTTTACAACTTCCACCATTTGCCAAAAGATCTAAGGTCTATGTGTTTTTGCAGGTAGATCAATGGTTGTGAGCCTGGGAACTGATAGTCATATGACAAGAAGTGATTTCATGCTACAAGTATCCCAGCAGCAATATCTGAGATATTAATTTAAGAACTCTCTGAGAGAGGTAGAGCATTTTGTATTTGGTCTTCGACCTGGCAACATCAGCTGGAAAATCCACTCACCACATCTGTCTTGCCTTGCTATGAGTAAGAAAGTCTAGAGTACAGTAATTTCTCTTAGATACAGTTAGAAATATAGTGAAGTATAGCTTAGATGTATTCTTTATTTATTTGAAATTGTCCTGCAATGTTGTTTTAAATATTTCCTGTGATTTTGAACTCTGAAGTAACTGTGATTATTTACTGAGTATTTTCTTGTTCTTTTATTATTTATTATTAAATATATTTAAACCTTTCACTGAGGCTGGTCTGCCTTGAGATATTTAAGCTCTTAGAGTACTTGCATATCTATTTGGTGACACTGTGCAGGCCACTCTAATAGCCTTGCTCTTGGTCAAACTACCATTTGGATTAATAGTAACATTACACAGTAAGATTGGACACCCTTTGTTAAGGGCCTTAAAGTAACTGATAAAGAGTTGTTTGGTGGCAGTAATAACTACCTTATAGTCTGGGCAAAAGGGGCACAGCTAGTAAACCTGTGCAAGCCTTTCCCAGGTGTGTGTGTGTGTGTGTGTGTGTGTGTGTGTGTGTGTGTGTGTGTGTGTGTATCAATCAAATCTCAAAGAGTGTGTGCATCAGCTACTTGAGTAGAGACATGAAGCACTGGTTGGACAGAGAGGGGCTTGAGGTCTTGGCTTGGCTACTCAGCTGAAATCTCAACTCCATAGCTGTGCCAGTGGGGAGTCTTACTGGGGATCTGGAGAAAGAGGGAGAAACCAACCCCAGACTGACTGTGGTCTTTGTGTGCTCTTAAGGGAAATTGCACTTTACTGCATGTGTACTTGTCATCCTCTCAGTGTGTACATCCCCCACTGTTGTCAGTGGTGAGGATTGAAGCTCCTTGATTATTGGGCCAGTGGTGGGGCATCACAACAATGAAGCCTAAAACATAATTATGGTAGTTCAAAAAAAGACATTAATGTGTGTTTAGATACAACCCCCCAAAAAACAAAAACAGCTATTAGGGTGCAGGTGTGTGTTTAGTAGAAAAAAAGAATAATTATTCTGCTTATATTTTATATCATTTTTGTCAATTTTATTTTTTAAACTTTTTTAAACTTGTGCTACTGAGTGGTCTTATCCCACAATCCATTTGGAAACAGTCAGTTATGCTATCATGCGTGTTAACTTATGAAAATTAGCTGTCCAGATTTTTTTTCTACATCTACCTATTTTTCAAGAGTCTTTGTCCAGATTTTCTATATTTGCAGATTGAGGAGTATGACAGAAAGACTCCTGTGTAACATCTGTTTTACTAAAAAATATGTTACGCTAAAAAAGTTTCAAAACTGTTACAGAATCTCTCGCTTACTGAGGTATTGCATATTGTGAGAAAATGTTAAGGTATTTAATATCACACTTATTACAGTGGTCCAGCAGTGCCCTGTGGACATTGGTAATCCAGTCCTGTAGTCGCTGAAGCACCCTCTGGTGAAGATCACCATATCTATGGTGGACCTGGATGTTCCTGTCTGTCTGAAAAACTCCTGGGCAGTAGTTTTCCATACATCAAACAGCAAATGTCCACTGGCTGTCTTGCATCCTGCATTCATATACAGTGTACTCATGGAGGAAGTGCAGGGTCTCCTGATCTGTCCAGTTGGGCACTCAGATGCCTTGGTCTCTTCTCAGTCAACATTTCTCAAAATCCAAGTAAACACTCAAATGGAAACTGCTCACTAAGGTATTACTTAGTTCACAGGTAGAAGTGGCACATGCAGGAACATTCCTTGACTCGTTTTTATTTTATTTTTTTAATCTGGCACAGTTGAAGTGGGTGCCATTTATGCTACCATGTTACAGACATGCTATGTAGCTTAACATACACTGAGCTATAGGCTTGTATTTAAACCTTTAGCTGTTTGCACTGGCACATGCTGATGTGATTCTGAAATATTTCATGCAAATGACACTCATTTATAATGCTGGATGCAAAACATACTTAAGACAACTACTAACAGTGTTCTTACCTAGGCTATCTTCGGAAGTAGTTTACTTTCCAGAGATATGTCTCTTGACAACCCTAAGGCACATAGGTTCATAGGCAAATACTAGGCTAGTTGCCCTTTTGGACCATTTTAAGCCTATTCAGCTTCCCTTTCAAGGTTATGGATCAAACCCTGTACCTTGTGTCTGAGAGGTAAATACCTTAACCAGTATGCCAAACCTCAACTCCAACCTTGTTAATTTATATATATATATATATATATATATATATATATATATATATTTTTTTTTTTTTTTTTTTTGTATGTGTATTATTTGCAGTATCTCTCATGGATGATGGTGACTGTTGTACCACATGACTCGCATATTACTGTACTAGATAAGGAAGCTTGTATACATTCTTCCGGAAATATAATGCATTATACCAGGGAAGTTGGAGCATGGGTTTGCTTGACAGACTTGGTGGGTGTAGGTTTTCAGAGTTTGTGTTTTGAACCCAGCATCTGTCATGTGTATGAAGGTGTGTTACTTGTGCATGTCTCTTTGTATATGTGTAACACCCCTTGAGTAGTGTTTATCATGTGATGTGTCTCCCAGTACCACTTCATAGAATCCAATTTGCTATTTTGAGAGAGTGGCTGATCTTTCATTATAAAACAAGGTATGTTGTCCTGAAATGACCTGACGATGCATAGCCTGTGCATGCATATGCAACTGTATCGTACAAATAAGCACTGTTTTAGGTGTACCATAAATGTTCAGACTCTTCACACACATGTTTGTATATTATAAATGAGTCTATCATACTCCAGGAAGGAGAACCTCTCCTCCTGTGAGAATTAAATACTTATCAATTTCCTATGGGAGCATGTCAGAAATTTGATAGGAAGGACAGGTGATATAGGGTAGAGGGATAAGACTTGGAATGATATTGCCAGCATAGTCAATGTTGTGGGCAGCTATAACAGGATTTAGAGGGAATACAAACATCAATGCACCAACATGATACTTCATGCTGCTAAATGTGTCTTCTTCTGCAGACAGTACAATACCATGGGGCCCTACAATTCCGGCACCCACAAACACATACTTGTTTCTGACATCCCATCACCACCTCTGTTGGAGTCAGCATATAGCAGGTGGTGGCACTGAAGTTGGCCTGATGGAATTGATGTTGGGCTACCTATATTCCATGGTAATTAATTAATTAAGCTACCTTCCATTTTACAGTGCAGTGACCATATGTGTCACACATTAATGACAGGTTACAAGGTTATACTTCTGCAGCTTCATACACTAGTAGGAGTCATCATGCATCCAGTGATGATGCCATGCCAGTAAGTGTTACCCCATCTGCTGCCATGTGCCATGTTACAGGACCATCACATGCTGTGAGGCCACAGCCAAGACAATAGTGTACATGTTGCGTTAGGATTCAGTAGGCTGAAGAGGTATAACAAACTGATAGTCATGTGATGAACATTGTTCCGTTTAGGTTATATGTGTCACACATTAACAAATACTGCATGCTTATGCCCACTGCAGCTTCACATTCTAGTAAGAGTCATCATGTCTCCTTTGATGATGACATGCCAGGTAAGTGTTCCCCTATCTGTCTTATTAGTCTACCTCTATCATTCCTGGTCTCCTTGGGTTTACTTTGCCCACCCCCAGTGGTGACAGCCCTGTAGCCCAGAGTATAACTTCTGATAGCAGGGATAGTGCACCCAGCCATTCTGCTGTTATTGCTGCATCAGATACTGGTCAAGAAGAATACCTTCAGCCACTGTCCCCACGTGATTCTGAGAGTGGTGATAAGACAGAGTCACAACATCCAGCTGAACTCTATAGTACAGAACTGCATGTGCCTAAGTTGTGGTAAGGTGTGGATGTGTGTCTGAAGTTGTATGCCTGCTGTTATAGGCACATGATCAGTCACAGCCCCATCATGGCACAGAGCTGTCTACACTTGCTCATGCAAATGACTGTGTGGCACACTACATCCATGTGTTGCATAAGAGTCAGGAGTGCAGGTATAGCAAGGACATGGCAGTACTGGCTAAACATCATGACCGTGGGTACCTTATTTCTATACTTGGCTCAGCCCCAAATATGTTCTGTAGTCCTCATGCATGCTATTTTGAGGTGCAGCCTTTCTTCTTCAACTCCACCTTCGTTCTCTTTTTCCTGATGATGATGATGATGATGATGATGATGCTAATATCGCAGCTTGTTTCAGCTGTGCTTGTGCTATGCTACAACAGTAACTGGCTCATATGTGTCCTGTCCTGTATGATCAGTATGGCTTCACAGGGAGACCTTCTGTTGCATAGCCTACCCATAGCATTCATTCATCCATAGCAGACCTCTCAGTTGTACAAATTTTTGCAGAATGTCCAGATTTTAGCATAATATTTTGGTCCATTTTTCATAAAATTGTAGTTTTCTGGCAAATCATTAAAGATTGATGTTAGAAAATAATGACAGACATTTGAGTTTCAGACTTCATACCCTTCAGAAAATTTGTGCTAATGCAAAACCTGTTATTCTATCAACTTTCTAAGTTTGTAAGAGCAATATTTAAAAAATGTCCCTATTTTTGGGCCTTTGTCCCACTTTTTTATGGCTTTGTCTGGATTTCTTGCTCAAAGAGGTTGAGAGGTATGATCCATAGTGCCTGTGCTGCAATGTGCACATACAGCTGTTGTGGGTTGCCATGATCAGACCTAAAACTGACATGTCATGTCACACACACACCATGTGCCACTGCACAGACCCCTGTGGTGTCCCACCCTATACAGGGTACCACCACAGGATCTGCAGTACAACACCATGGGGCTGAGGTTTATTCTTGTGGCAGGGTCACCCAACACTGCAGTGCAAGCTGTCCATGTGAGCGACCTCATCTCATCAACATTAATGCTACTATAGCAGGTATCCCAGTGTGTGTGTGTGTGTGTGTGTGTGTGTGTGTGTGTGTGTGTGTGTGCACACGCATGTGCGTGTGTGTAGTTGTTTTGTCAGCCTGAACCTATGGCAATAATGACCACTGTGCTGACTATGATATGCTGTGCATGTTACTGGTCTTATAATACTTTTTTTATTATTGTCCGAGGTCTCATGGCAGCGTAAGGAACATGTCATATTGTGCTGTGCATGATTTTATGACTACAGTGATTAACATTCTGCTACAACTGCATTATGTGTATCATCACATACTCTCATGCTGACACTGGATATTATGTAACTCATTACTGGACTATGACTACAGTGATTAACATTCTGCTACAACTGCCTTCTGTTCACATCACATACTCTCATGCTGACACTGGATATTATGTAACTCATTACTGGACTATGACTACGGTGATTAACATTCTGCTACAACTGCCTTCTGTTCACATCACATACTCTCATGCTGACACTGGATATTATGTAACTCATTACTGGACTATGACTACGGTGATTAACATTCTGCTACAACTGCCTTCTGTTCACATCACATACTCTCATGCTGACACTGGATATTATGTAACTCATTACTGGACTATGACTATGGTGATTAACATTCTGCTACAACTGCCTTCTGTTCACATCACATACTCTCATGCTGACACTGGATATTATGTAACTCATTACTGATGAACTGCTCATTTCTGCCACAAGTGGATGCACAGGCATATATGAACAGCATACCTACATCTGCCAGTCTGTAACTACTGCCAGTGGTTATACTTCACAACAACATGACATATACATTCCACAGTCTAACAGTACGATTGTGTAATTTACAGAACCATTTACATATAACACAACATGCAGACAGGATCCATATGAGGCACTGATACATTTTCCAACATGCATAGTACCCTTATCACCTAACCTGTGTGTTTTTTCCTTACAGTTTCACTTTGCATTGTTTTTAAACCCTGCAATCACATTTACATGTGTATCAACAACAGTTATTTAGGTGTCTCACTGAAAGTCCCAGACAGTGGTTTTAGTTGCCATGGAGTTCCTGGCTGGGATGTTGCATGCCTATCCTGTCACTGCTGCACCCTGCATGGCACATGTCTAGCATGATGTTTGCACATTTCACATTTTGTCTTGGCACAGAGTGCAACCTGCAGTATGGTATCAGTATAGCCACATCATGATGGTAATGTGTCATATGAGTTATGTCTATCAAACTTCAGTTTTGCACCCTTGTCCACTTACTGTAATCTGCCATGCCCCTACCCACATCCTGACAGCCAGCCTCATGTCCACACTGTGCCACATACATGCACTACAGTCCACATATGCAATGAATGTATTTTGGTCTTATGTCTTATACTGACATCGACAATTTACAAGATATACACATGTGAGCATGTCCACAGTAGTTGCTGTAATAGTAGTACATTTCTCCATCTATAGCAATTGTGTAGTTTGCTACAAGCATCCTCACGGGATACTTTTAGTTGTTACCACATGCTATGTATATACTGCAGCAAGGCACAATTTAGATACTTGTGTGGCATGTATGAAGTTCCATATGTACAGGTCACAGATGTATTACTGTGGTTGTCACGTGTGGCATTGATATACCGTCACCGATGGGTACATATCACATTTTGATTTTCATACATCCATATATCTGGCATGTTATGACTCAAAATTCTGAAACAGATGTTGCCATGTTGCCTGAGCCAGCATTTATGGCTGCAGCCTTCATCATCCACTCCTGGATGTTCCTTCCCTTGTGTCTCCTGATCATCCTGTGAAGCCTGTGATAACCCCTCTTCAAATATAAGGGTTATTGGGATACATCACCCACACCTAAGGCTGGCAGACCACCATGTTTTGATGTAATCATATTTTGCTGCATAGCACATGTGGCGACCATTTATGAAGCATGTTTGTGGTGTGTACTGCAGTGCACACTTGGATGTGTCTAGACATCTGAATCTTGATTTCAGCACCCCAAGCAGTTGCTCAAAGGTATTTCTTGTCATAGTTTTTGTTTTGTTACATGCATCCTCATGTACTGAAGGGGCTCTGTATGGTGTCATGAGCCAGGGTTCCAGAGGATAACCACAGTCAATTGTTGATATAAATGGAAAGAACATTAGCATGTTTGCATCACACACACACACACACACACACACACACACACACACACACACACACACACACACACACACACACACACACACACACACAATATGGAAGCACTGAACATATTTGCTGTATACAGGAATGCTTACCAAGCAGTTGCCACTCAGGGATCACACTCTCATGGAATAATTCCCTTCGGGCTCTCTCTCCAAATTGCAGCATCATGGATACGACTGGGGATGCATTGCTATCAGATTGATGGTGGGGCCATCTGCTGAGAACAATACCAGACAAGTGAGTGATGGACACCCTTTTCTGTTGAAGTACAGTTCTCCACTTTCTCCAGAAGGGGGTTTGATTGGTATATTTGTGCAATCAATTTCACCAAGGACATGGGGTAAATTAGCAATGGCAAAAAAAAATTCTATGACAGCTGGACACTCCCATGGTGCTGTTGGGAAGTTGATGACCTCCTCTGCCGTACTGCACATGACTGCCAGGAACTGTCCAAGTATCCAACTAGCAGATTACTGAGACTGTCCTAAGGTTTCAGCCATGTGCAACTGGAATGTTCCAGAAGCCAGTATACTAAGGCTCAGACACATCCTTGTTTCTGCTGGGATAGGGTTACCTCGCAGGTTGCATGAGGTCATATGGGGTGCACACATCCCACACATGTAGCCTGCACTTACCTGATCTGTATTGGCCAATCATTTCTTAACTGCAGCCTGGTTCACTGCCATGGTGGTTGCTTGCAGATAATAAGACATATCTGCAGATCATGCTCCAATATCACATGTAAATCCTCAGCTTGCTGTAGTGCATTTACTGCATAATTCATTTTTGTAGATTCTTCTGTGGAATTCGCAATAAAACATTTCAATATTATATAATTTATAAATATATGATACAAGCATACGTGGCCTCTGCTGAATGCTGGTCATAATCTAATGGCGTATATCTTTTAAACTGTTCCATCAATTTTTATTGACACTGAGTGCACACAATAATGTTTTGGAATTGTGCAAAAGTGAACAGAATCTGTGATTAGCATATGCCATACTCATTAGCATTTCAGGGGGACTTCAGCTTATTTTTGGTTCATGGGCTCATAGGTTGTTACTAGGCAAAGACTACTAGGGCCCTTACAAGCCTAGCTGCTCACTCCAAACCATTTGGGTCCCAAGAATCATGGGGAGGGTAGAATGTTAGTAGGTAGGTAGCTCAGGATTTGTAGGGGGTGTTAAGATAATACTTTGCTTATTGACGGCCTGTGTCCATAAGGGACATGGGTGCCAGACCAGGGATAAACCTACAATTTTCCATTTAATTCTCAAGGTTTTGTTTGAATATGGTCAGGGATTAACTCTGTTTTACATGGATGGGAAGCCTGTTGCATAGTGGAGGGATCCTTTGAGACATATATCTGCCTCTCCAGCACATTCTGTTTATGTGACAAGTGAAGTTCAGATCCCTGGAATCATGTATGCCTTTGGGGCACCATGCCACACACCATTCTACTTTGGAATCTGGTCCCTAACACTACTTCATGTATTGTTATGGTTCGAGCAGGAATATTTTAATAATATTATTTTAACCAAATGAACATTGTTGCAGCTCACTTCGGACTGACCTTAGAAAGAATTCAGCTCTAGGGTTTTCAGCATATTATTACAAAAAGAATAACTTTACACTATTTTATGCTGTTTGCTTCAAAACTTTTTTACACATTTTATAAAAGTTATTATGGGGCAGTAAAATGAATACATTAACCTAAATGACATCTTACCAGGATTCTGTACTGAAGGAGTGTAATTACATTTTTTATTATTTGAATGCGCAGACATTAAACTCATTATAATGTTACATTGAACAACCTCAGCTGTGCCTGTGCTAGAACTGAAGCCCTTATTTAAAACACTATGAGCTTTTTCTGCCAAGACATTACTTATCTGAGCATTTTGCATAGTTTACTCAGCTAAACAATTTTCACTGCCAAAATGCAATACCTTGCCTTTAGAAATATTAAAGGTTGATGTTTTTTCATTAGTCCCCATCTGAATTTGCTTAATATTTGCTTGCAGACCTTAGATTTATTTAGTATCATTAACAATGGCCCTCAGTTTGCCCTCATCAGGGCAGATGTATAGCCAGATATCTGTCTTGAACTTTTCAGTTCCAATATTAATATATTAAAAAGTGCAGGGATTAGAACAAAAAGAATCCTGAGGGACTGAACTTGCAACCTTGGCCTATTCAGATGACAGTCTGTGATGTTTTTTGTTTGCTTCCTGCCTAGAAGCAAAGTCTGGAGACAACTAACAATAACGCAATTGAATTTGTATTATTTCATACACTGATAGTAATGTGTATGTATGTACAGGTAAAACAAAAGCGTTTCTGGAACTAAAGAAAGTAATATCAACAGACTACTCATTGCACTTGTCTACAACCAGCTGGCTCAAAAAATGAACTAGCTATTAAGAAATGTTTTGGTGTTTTTTGTGACTCCTTCCTATAGCCAGCTTCCTGGCTCATGTCTTTTAAATGACTGCAGATTGTAACTATTATTTATTATTATTTATTTTTTGCAAGAAGCTGCACATATTTAGTATTATGCATACAGGTCTGGTATTAAAATATTACAAACCATGAGAATTTTATCTATCACCAGGAAGAAGTACAGAATTAACTCAAAAAACAGGCCACCTTGGTGGAATCACAAATCAGTAGGGTGTATAACAGAAGGAAGAAAATCCTGGCAAAAGTTAGGAGGTCCAGCAACCAGCAGAATAAAAACACTCTCATCAAAGTAAACAAACAACTCAGAGGTCAAATAAGGTCTACCAAAGCCATATTTGAAGTAAATTTGGCATCCCAGGCCAAGGACAACCGCAAGGCATTCTTTAGCTACGGCTGCAGCCTCAAAGGCAATACACAATTGTGTGCAGAACTCATTGTAGATGGAACCACCTATATTGAGCCAGAAGATATAGCAAACCTCCTGGCTGATAAATTCATCTCCAACTTTACTCTTCTCTCCCCTCCCCTCACCCTTCCCTCAGAAAATATCATCAAATATAACTCCCCTGTTATCACTAGGGAACAGGTCCTTAATGCTCTGTCTAAGACCAAGAATACTACATCAATGGGCCCAGACAATATCCTAGGATGCCTTCTAAATAGCATGAAACATGACCTATCAGGGCCTCTGGGATTACTATTTAAATGTAGCCTCCATGCCTCATGAATGGAGAAAGGCAACAGTCATCCCGCTGCACAAAGGTAGGCCATCTACAGACCCTGGAAACTACAGACCCATAAGTCTCACTAGTCTTACATGTAAAGCCATGGAAAGAATTATCATGGAGATGATCAATAGAGATATAGTAAACCTCTGGACACTAGACCCAACCCAGTTTGGTTTCTTCAAGGGCAGATCATGCTTACTCAATCTGGTGGACTTCTTTGAGAAGGTCACCAAAGCAATGGATGAGGGCAGACTGGTTCACACTGCCTACCTTGACCTGGCCAAGGCATTTGACACAATACCCCACTCAGGCATTGTTGACAAACTCAAGAGGTTAGGTGCAAACCTGTATGTCACCTGCTGGATAGGCAAATGGCTCACAGACAGGACCCAGGAAGTTAGAAGTGGGGAGTCCACCTCTACAAAGAGGCCAGTCACAAGCGGAGTCCTTCACTGATCAGTCCTTGGATCGCTCCCTTTTGGCGTTTACTTCTCAAAAGTCAAGGACAATGTCAGTGGTCTCTGGCTGACTAAATTTGCAGATGATTGCAAATTAGGAGCTGTAATTGAATCTCACACTGATACAAATGTTCTAAAGGAGGGGCTGACACAGACCAACAACTGGTGTCAGAGACATGGACTAAAACTAAATGCCAAGAAATGCATAATAGTATCCTTTGGGAAGACGTCCATCCATGGTAACTATCATATTGACAACACACTCCTTAGAGCTGACCCATTAGTCAGGGACTTAGGGACACACATAGATAGTAATCTAGTCTTTAACCATCACATGTCTACAGTGGTGAGGAAATCATTCTATGTTGCGCAACTTATAAACAAAGGTATGGCATCTAAGTCCAAGGAAGTCATTGTTCCACTGTATTCAGAATTCATCAGATCTATCACTTAGTACAATGCCCCCTCTGGTATGTACCTAACCAGGCATATCCAACAATTGGAACATCCACAGAGGTTCCTCACTAAAGGAATACAGGGCATAAGTAAAATGTCCTATGCAAACCGCCACAAGGCCCTATCCCTGTATTCTGTCTCATACAGGCTTTTGAGAGGAGATCTATGCCTGGCATACAAGGCATTGTCAGACCCCACTCTGATGAACCTCCTGCATAAAAAAATGAAAATTCATCCCTGGTTTGGCACCTATGTCTCTAATGGACACAGGCAACCTGTAAATGATTCATCTCCCAGGCCCCTGCTTACACTTATCAAGGGTATCAGAACTTGTCAGAGATTTGGGATGCATGGCTAGGCTTAAAAAGACCCTAGTGGTCATTAGCCTAGTAAACACCTATGAACCTATGAACTTAAGTGCAAAGCACTCCAAGCAGAAAATAAAAGTATGTTTCGCCAACAAGTTTAATGGCTGCACAAAAACAGAGATCAAAGAAGGTACCAGACACTTAAAACCTTAGTTTTCCTATTTTTCCTTGCTACTAAGTGGCTAAAGTCATATGTCACTTTTTTGTAGAATATAGAAAAGATACAATTTCTCACCAAATAATGGTGGAGATATATATACCATTTGGTTTAGTTTTAACTCTCTCTTTTGCACATTAAAACATCACTCATTTATTCTCATTCATGTCATGCTTAAAGTGAGTACAAATAACATTGATGTGCTCTTAATGCATGACCACATACGTGGACATGTGGACATGCCCATTCGCACTGCATTGCTAGATCATCCAAAATGAACTCCATCATTGCAGAAAATGAAATGGGAACAAAGTCCTTATCATGCAATGCTATTATTTAAAAAAAGTTAAAATGTTTATTTGTAAAATAATAATTTATACTAATTCATATTTCTGCACACAGTGATGGAGGCCCCTGGTTGTATTACTGGGTTGGACTATACCCTCATAACTAAATAACACCCCCACCATGGGTAAAACATAAATTGTTCCTCCCTACCATAGTGTATTTACCATATTGCCACGCCCCCCATTCTCTGCTTCAACCAATGAACCCTCCAGCACCCTGATTTCTTGCTGACACCAGCCCAGACATGAAGATATATGCTACGTGTTCTTTCACTTGATGGGACTATATATTCTGAGACAGGGAACTCTTTGCTTTCCTCATGAAAGTACCATGGCACTGTTGATCCTAAGCATGATGTTGGTGGCAGAAGGCTGGCACCATTGTATACTGAGGGCCTGATCTCCCAAGCCTGTCTGCTGTAGCTCCCACAACCATTTTTTGTGCCTCTTTTAGTACCCCCCCTCTCCAAGACAGTATGGTGCTAGTGCAGCAACTCAGCATGTCCTTCAGGAAATTATTTATTTACTTATTTAAATTATCAACATTTCGGCGTTTGATCACAGGGAAAGTCTGACTGGGTGGATGCCCATTTTCAGTGAAGGCCGAGGAAGAAAAGCTCCAAAGCATTATAAAACATTTTAAGAACATTAATTTCATAATCTTCAAAAAATAATACAAAAATATCTACAGTTTAAATAATTATACCAAATTAGACATAATGTGACTACAGTGGTTAAGAATAGATACAACTTATATGGCAATGAATTAATATTTAGGGAAATGTTAGCCAGTTTAGAGAAATTAAAGGTAAGTTAGTATAATACAAACAGGGATTGTAATATGAAGTGGGAGAAAAATGAGGTTGTAGCATATTTAGACAGAGAGTCAGGTCAGAGAAAGTGACTGAAATAAGGACGTGGGGAAAGAAGGTGGAGTAAGAAGGTATAAAGTTTGGAGAGGTATTGTTTATACTTAGGTGTTTAATTTATTCTGGGGCTGATCAAGAACAAAGCCAGACTTTGGCTAGAAAGTCTTTCAGAATGTTTTTAAAGGACTGGAGGGAGGGGATTGACCTGATGGATACAGATAAGGAGATCCAGGCCTTAACACATGGCATGAGTCCAGACCATGCCCAGCAGATTTGATAGGAGTGTGGACAGAGAGGAATGATTGGGATCATAATGACTGAATGGGAGTAGAATAGGGTTTACTGCCAGACAAGCAGACAGATGCTGGATAATTTTATAGATGGTATGAAGCTGTGTATATGTTAGTTGATGAGGTACAGCTAACCAGTTTAGGTATTTTAGTGCTTGATTCTGAAATGAATATTTGCTGCAAATGTAGCTACTTTACTATAGCATTGTACAAGTTCTTGTGATGCCTGGAGGTTAGTAAGGGTGGATGTGTGATAATGCATTGAAGCTAAAGAGTAAAGTAATGAGGACATCAGGGCACTTGGCAACTCTGTTATCCTCTCCTCTTCCTACTATGACCCATCTCACAGACTGACTCCCTCTCCTCTTCCTACTATGAACCATCTCACAGACTGACTCCCTCTCCTCTTCCTACTATGACCCATCTCACAGACTGACTCCCTCTCCTCTTCCTACTATGAACCATCTCACAGACTGACTCCCTCCTCCATACTCAAGTAGTGTGTGGTACAGATGGCGGGCTGTTTGCTGTGCCAAATGTTCTGACCTGAAATCACTCATTTTGTGCAAGATTACTATATCAATATAATATCTGCAGTTACCGAAGAGAGTTCCGTCATTCAATAAAGAGAACAGCCAGCAGGGATACTCAGGCAGCAGATGCCTTTGCAATGAATGCAGGTGCAAACCATTGGCTTTTGTATCTGGAAGCCACTAAGAACAAAACGTTAAGGCAGGAGTAAGCTGTGCTTTGGAAAGGCTGATACAAAACACCAGATGAAAATGGAAGTGGGTGACCAGCATGTAATGTAGTCGAGCAAACTCTTACACCAACTCCAGTACTAAAATGTGTCCCGCTGGATGCAGCTGCAGCATTACAAAACTGTTTGCAATGATTCCTGTTCTTCAAGTAAGAAGAAAGTTATTTGGAAGTTCTATTTCTTTCTCAGATAACTTTCTGTAACTTTTTATTCATCATAAAGGTGACCTTTTAAATTTGCACTTGTTTACTGAGTAATGGAAACCTCTGACTAACTTCTTGTTCATCAGTGTAAGCTTTTTAAGTCACTGTATCAGTCCATTTCCAAACGAAATGTATTTCTGCACATATTCCCTCTTCATAGATTAGTACTAGGCTAACTGCCCTTGTTGGCCATTTTTAAGCCTAGCCAATTACCCCAGATGAGAATCAAACCCTGCACCTTGTGTTTGTAAGGTAAACACCTTAACCATTATGCCAACCTCCCACCCTTACAGCTGCATAACTTGATTTAGACAATGGGCTAAATCTATATCATCACACTTAACTGCAGAATATTCACTGATGTACAGGTAAAGCCTGTTAAAAAACATCTGCTACTTCATTATAGCATATTAGGCTGCCATGAAACAGGGAATATAAAAAGGTAAACGGCCACCATTTGTTATTATCGTTGGGTGGCACAATGCAAGGGCACTTCTATGGGGTAGGCTTGTAAAGGCCTAGTACACACCCGCGAACCTATGAATCTATGAATACTTGCTAATTGCACAGTGCTGCAGCGGTTTATGTTGGTCCCTCACAGCAAGAAGTTCTCTGGCTTGATTCATGGCTGGGGTGCCTTCTATGTGGAGTCTGCATGTCCTCTCTGTGTTTGTGTGGGTTTCCTCTGGAAGATCTAGTTTCTTCCCATGTTACAAAGACATGTCTGAAGTGTTTATCCCTGGGCCACTGGTGAAAATTGTCTCATTCCAAGTTGGACTTTCCTGGTAAACAAATGTTAAATAAATATAATAAAAACATGAATGCTGTTTAGCAAGTCTAAAATAATTTTTTAAAAGGTAAAAACAAACAAACAAAAAAGTGCTCAACTAGCACCCTCGCTAAGTGTGGTTTAAAACAGCCACATTTAGTTTGGAGGGAAAATAAAGAAAAACGTAATTCAGACAGAAAGAGAGACAGAGAAAAAGAGTATGTGTGTGTGTGTGTGTGTGTGTGTGTGTGTGTGTGTGTGTGTGTGTGTGTGTGTGTGTGTGTGTGTGTGTGTGTGTGTGTGTGTGTGTGAGAGTGTGTGTGTGTGTGTGTCTACTGAAATTGAATACTTTTATAAGTTATATTTTGGATGTAAAATACTTCCTCCAAACAAAATTACATATGCTTCAACAACTTTGAAATCTTAGGTGGAGGAACTATTTTATATCAAGAATGTAAAACATATTATTTACAAATAAAAAGCAAATATGAAACAATTTAACAGCTAGCCCATTGTCTAAGTGTGGTAATAACTCCCAGGATGGGTGTTTTTGGGAAATAATGCCCTTTGAATGGTGTAGAGGCCCAACACCACAACATCCACCCTGTCAGGCATTATCATTGTCTTATCACAGCAGGTTTCATAGGATCATAGGATCATAGGAGGTTAATAGGCTAATGGCCCCCAGGGCCCTTAGAAGCCTAGCCAAGTTCAACCTGTATTTCTAAGGGTGTCTGGTTCAAGCAGACACTAAAATCAGTAACTATTTCCCCTGTCCAAGAGGAAACAGGTGGAACTCCCAGGGTGAATTTATGGTTACCCATCCAGTCATCCAAATTATGCTTAAACAGGGCCAATGATGGACATTGTTTAACATGAATAGGAAGCTTGTTCCAAAGGTGCAGCAACCTCTGTGAGACAAATGTCTCTCCAGAAAGTTCTGTTGATGTCACATAACCAGGTTAAGGTCCTTTGAGCAAGTGATCTGACTGCCATTTGACTTGCAAATGTACATCATTTCTATTAAAGCTGGTTCAGAGATTGCTCTATCTGCAAGGCACAGGTTGCCTCTGTATGACACAGAGTAAAGTGGCAATGATTTCAGTTTGTTCACATAAGACAGATCTTGAAGACCCTGAATTGTCTTTGTAAGGAACCTTTGTGGTCTCTCCAATTGCTGCAAGTATTTAGAAAGGAACATACCAAAGGGAACATTGTACTCTATTATTGGCTTGTTGAGGGAAGAGTACAGGAGGGGTATAGCATATTTTTTTCCTGGAGGCAATACTTATAAAATGAGCAATATAAAACACCCTTCCTACCACTGTGGAGACATGGTGAGTGAAATTAAAGTTGCTGTCAACCTGTGTGCCCAGATTTCTCACCACTGACTGTGTGCTTAGGGGATTGCTATTGATGTGATAGTTTGCAGGAACATGACCCTTGCCAATGGGGATGATAATGCATGTTTTGGCATTTAGTTTAAGACCAAGACTTTGGCATCAGTCATTAGTGTGCATAAGACCTTCTTGCAGGATGTTGACATCACTAAGGGTTTCAACAACTGCTCCCAGTTTGCAGTCATCAGCAAACTTTGTCAGCCACAGACCTTTATTTTTTATCCTGTACTTTGGAGAAGTAGATACCGAATAGTAGGGGTCCCAGAACCAACCTCTGTGGAACACCACTGGTTACACCTCTATTGCAGGAGGTGGAGTCCCCTATTTTTACCATATGAGTTCTATCAATGAGCCACTCTGCAACCCACCTGACAATATATGGGTTGATACTCAGCTGGATGAGTTTATCAATGATGTCCGAGTCAGGAATTATTTCAAAGGCATTGGCTAAGTCTAAATAGGCCATGTGCACAGATTTGCCCTTGTCTAGGGCTTTGGTGACCGTCTCTAACAAGTCCACCAAGATTAACAGGCATGATCTCCCCTTGACAAAGCTGAACTGGGTGGGGTAAAGCATTTAGAGATTTCCTATATCTTTGTTAATAAGGTCCATGATGATTCATTCCATGGCCTTGCAGATAAGGCTGGTCAGGCTAATGTATCTATAGTTCCCAGGGTCTGTGAATGCACCCCTTTGTGGAAAGGGATCATGGTAGCTGTTTTCCATTCCACTGGGACAAAGCCAGTGCTTAGGCTATGATTGAAACAGTGCCCAATGGTGATGCTAATTCCTGTTTTAACCCATGTAGAACACAGCTCACAATGTTGTCTGGTCCCATAGAGGCTGTGTTTTTGGCCTTGGAGAGGGTGTTTAACACCTGCTCCTCAGAGATACTAGGTGGGGGGCAGGTGTTAGGGATGCTTTTGGGTATATATGGTGGGGAAAGGGGAGTGTAGTTTTCACTGAACCTGTCAGCCAGCAGGTTTGCTATATCCACAGGTTCTGTATATGTATTGCCATTAACTATGAGTTCAGCGCAAATCTGGGCCTTACCTTTGAGGTTATGGATGTAACTAAAGAATGTCTTGTGGCTATCCTTAGTTAGGGAGGCTAATTTGGATTCATAGTTAGCTTTGGAGGACTTCACTAGGACCCTTATTTGCTTGTTTACATTGAGGAGGGAGTGGTTCCAGTTTTGAGACTGTTCCTTCCTATTCTTAGACAGCAATTTCTTTCTCCTATTGTATAGCCTATTAATGGCAGTTGTCTACTAGGCATGTTTGTTTTTCCTTGAAGATTTTGCTTTGATTCTATCAGGTAAGGCAGATAAAATGCAATTGTACAGGTGCTCATATAAAGCATTGGTGTACACCTCAGCATTGGTGTCTGTTCCATCAGTGGGGGGAGGGGCTATTAACCTATTTATGCCATCATGTAAGTGGTTGTAATTGGCCATGGAGAAGTTTTTTAGTCTAGTTGCTGCTGAAGGGGGTCTTGTGTTATAGTTACTTCTAGAGAGACTGATTGGTGGTCAGATCTCACCAGGGATGGCTACACACTAGAGAGGTGCAGTGGTCCCCCATGTTGATGAGCACCAGATACAGGATGTTTGAGCTGCTTGTGGGTGTGTCAGCTAGTTCATCCAGGGCATTGGAGTTAATGAGGTCCTGGAACCTTTGGGCAAGTGAGTTAGAACATGCATAATTTACTCAGTCAATGGACAGGTAATTAAAGTCACCCAAAACCAGGGTGTTTGGTTGTATCTTGATTGACTCAAGTAGATCCAAGTAGGCTGAATGGATGTCCTAATTCATGGAGGGAGTCCTAAAGTTGGCAATGACCTGAACAGGGGAATTACCAGCAGTCAATTGCATCTGAAGTAATTCAAGGGAATCGTGCTGTTTAACCAATCAAGAGGTGTATTTATCGTTAATGAATATTGATACACGGCCTCCTTTAGTTCTCATGCCTTCAGTTTGCGGTCTGAACATGTGGAAAGAAATGTAATGTAGTATAGCTGGGGTGCTCTTCGTAGCCTTAAACCAGGTTTATGTTAATGTCAGCAACTTCCAGACTGAGGACTGCTTCCACTGAGTGCAGTTTCTGGTTTAGACTCCTAGCATTTAGCAGCATAACCTTGAGGTTGTTTTTAAAGGGTATTTTTACGTCTGGAATTTTTTTCTTGTGACATTGCCTAAAAAAGGCACTATTGGGGGTGGCAAGAGCCTTAGCCACTAACCAAAATCCCAGGGGTGACAGATGAAGACCACCTCTGGAAAAGCATCAAGGTCTGTTGACAATGTTATCCCAGGCTGACAGATACTGGATCCCCTTAAAATTACACCAGAAACTTAGCCAATTGTTGAAGTCAGTCATTTTTTGTTTGTGTTAAGGTATCATCCTAGTGAAGTTAAATGCTTTTTAAGGCTATGGATATACCTACCTGAGACACATAATCAGAGACCTCAGTCATGTTTCTCTTCATATAGCCCCGTGAGGTACATCTCAAGTCATTCACACCAACATGGACAATGATGGAATCATAACAGTGCCTGTGTGACGTGGTGGATCCTGGCACCTGACAGACAGCTGACAGTGATATTTTCCTTATTTAGCCTGGTGAAAGGGGGATCTGTGTGTTTCACAATTGAGTCGCCTATGACTAAGATGTTTGTTTTTGTGTTATGCTTTAGGGGCTTGACTGGTGAGACACATGATATATTATGTGTACTATGTCCTGCAGAGGATGTACTATGTTATTCGTGCTTATTTTTGTGTTTTGGAGGCCTCTGGTGTTTAGCTAAGCTTCTGGCAAGGTCTCCTGCATATGTAGGTTTATATGTTGTTGGTTTGGTAGCTGCAAAAAGTAAGGTGTGCATGCTGACAACGTGGTTAGTATCAGATGAACTGACTGGTGAGCAAGAGAGCCCGGATTCTAGGTTCTTGATATAGATGCATCTCTCACATAATGAATTTGCCTGGACTAGAAGAAGTGGGTTGTCAGTGTACATGAGGCAATTGCTACATTGCCTCAGGACACCTATGTTGACCAGGCTGACTGGAGAAGCTGTGGGAAATTGTCCATCCATAATGCTAGGTAAGTTGATGTGGTCAGAAAACAGAGAGAGGACAGGAAGGACCATATAAAGTAGAGGACAGGAAAAGTGGACAAAAAATACAAAGGGCTAGTGGGTAGGCTCTGTGTTGGTACCTCAGGAGTATCTCTGAATGTATCACCTGTCAGTGAAGGACACTAGCATAATGCATCTGAGATACGTCAGGTACAACTAACATTGGGTAAGACGGCGATCCAGATCATAGCCTGCTATAGGTCCCCAAGCATGTCCCTTGACTCTCACTACATGTTCCTAGGCACCCTGGCATCTGTCAAGGTCCAACCCAAGACTCTAGAAGACTTCAACTACCCCTCCATCAACTGGAAAAACTACTCAAATACCAATACACCAGCCCAGTGCTTCCTGGAGTTCATCAGTTCCAATGCCCTGGACCAGCTCATTCTGACCCCCACTAGAGGAAGCAACATCCTTGACCTGGTTATTACTAACATGGGTGACAGTTGCTCTACACCAATAGTTATCCCTCCCTGGTCAGATCTGACCATAAACTAATCACCATGGAAATCCACATCTCACCCACACCTCCCACAAAGGTAACCACCTTGCAAAACTTCTCCAAAGCTGACTTTGGACTCCTAAAAACAGAAGTGGCTAACTTCATGGCACTCATGCCAATAGAAAATAGATGCATGACTGCTGAATCATACACCAATGCACTGTATGAACATGTACATAAATGCATGGAACTAGCCATACCCAACAGAACTAAGACGCTCTCCTCCAACAAAAAGGAAGCCAATCTAGTGGTCCCCAGCCATTAACAAACTCTACAACAGAAGGAAGAAACTGTTGCAGAAAAAGGTGAAGTCCCAAAACTGGAAAAACTCCCTTATTAGCCTAAAATAATCCTCTGAATCCAGCTATGAAGGCAGACTTGCAGTAGACCCTAAAAACAATCACAAAGCCTTCTATAGTTATATCAAGAACCTCTATGGCAATACCCAGATTTGCTCTGAGTTACTGCACAATGGTACCTCCTATACTGAGCCAACAGATATTGCCAACATATTGGGTGACAGATTCAGTGCCAACTTTACCCCTCTCCCCCGCAAAGGACCAATCACAATAGCGGCAGAATGACAGGCACCCAGCTTTACTGCAGCAAAGGTTAAAGCTGCATTGTCCAAGGCCATAAATACAGCTTCCATGGGACCCAATAATATCCCTGGCTGTGTTCTACATGAACTACAAAGTGAAGCGACACCACATCTGTGTGCCCTGTTCAGTCACAGCCTCACCTCAGGCTTTGTCCCTAATGAATGGCACACTGTTACAGTCATCCTCTCCATAAAGGGGGAGCGACTACAGAAATTGGGAATTATCACCCCATTAGCCTGATGAGTCTGATATGTAAAGCTGTGGAGTGCATCATCATGGCCCTGATTAACAAAGATATGGGAAATCTTCAAACTCTGGACCCCACACGGTTTGGCTTTGTGAAAGGGAGATCATGCCTGCTCAACCTGGTTGACTTCTTTGAGTCACTCACCAGGGCTGTGGATGAAGGTAAGGCAGTGCATATAGCCTATCTTAATCTGGTCAAGACCTTTGATACCATTCCTCACTCAAGAATTATTGATAAACTCACCAAACTAGGCATCAACCCCTATACCACTAGGTGGGTTGCAAATTGGCTCACAGATAGAACACACAGTGTGAAAGTAGCGAACTCTAAGTCTGACTGCTGACTAATGAGTAAAGTCCCACAGGGATCAGTCCTGGGTCCTCTCCTGTTGTTCATCTACTTCTGAGAAGTCCAAGCCAGCACAAAGGGACTCTGGCTGACCAAGTTCGCAGATGAATGCAAGCTGGGAGCCATTATTAACTCCCCAAGTGATGCAGACATCCTACAGAAAGGCCTCACTGAGACCAATGACTGGTGTCAAAACCATGGCCTTAAGCTTAATGCCAAAAAATGCATCATCGTCCCCTTTGGTAAAAACTTAGTTCCCACTAATTACCACATCCATGGAAGCCCACTGAACACCAAAGGCATTATAAGAGATATGGAGACGCAGGTTGATAGCAACTTCTCCTTCAACCACCACATTGCTGCTGTGGTCAGAAAGTCCTTCTGTGTGGCACATCTCATTACCAAGGGTTTTGCATCCAGGAAGAAAGAGGTAATCATCTCTCTCTACTCTTCCCTCATTAGACCAATCATCGAGCATAATGCCTCATTTGGCATGAACCTCACTAGACACCTGCAACAGATGGAGAGGCCACAGATGTACCTCACGAAGAGGATCCTAGGCATTAAACACATGTCCTACATGGACAGACTCAAAAGACTCCAGCTATTCTCTGTCTCATATCACCTACTTAGAAGAGATCTCTGCTTGACTTACAAAGCCATGTCTGACCCAGCTCTGTTAGAAATGCTACATATAAAGAAATCCCCTCCGCATCACACACTCCAGAGACCTCATCCTCATTACCACAATCAACAGAACATGCTGGAGGGACAGGTTCCTCACACAGAGACTGCCCAAGCTCTGGAATGGACTTCCCATACATGTCAAGCAGAGCACCTCACTGGCCCTTTTCAAGAGAAATCTTGATGAGTAGATGGGAAATAGAAAGTTCACCCCGGGGATCACTCCAGTGACTCTCCTTGATAGAGGCACTGGGAACTAACATCGGGCTGCATGAAGCTAGTGCACTTCTATGGGCTAGGCTTGTAAAGGCTCCATAGCCATTAGCCTAGTACACACCTATGAACCTATGAATAGCGAGAACTCACAGATAGAACACCAGCAGAGTACTAAGGGAAAATTTGCAGGGAAAAGTGTTTTCATCTATAACTGCCAATGGTACCCACCACTGGCAATTTCCTATTATGTAGCAAATGCAAGCAAACTGATTTAACCAAATTAACCAATAAAAAAACTCAAAACTGAGCCTTGTTCCAACAACCTTCAATCAGATGAGTTCTAACTACACATGCCTGCTACTAGGGTGCAGGGGAATCCCCTACAACAAAAGATGGCGTGATTAAGTGCACAAGTAATACAAATAGAACTACATTCAGCAGGTCTGAACCTAGTCTACGCTACAGCAAACAAAGTGCAACAATTTCAGAAAAAAAACAGTTCAAATAAGCAGTGATATGGTAAAAATACAGTTCAAAAGTGCAATATACAGTGAAAATTTCTACTTAAGTTTTGCAGAGATCAGCAGATGCTTTGAATTGATCAGATAAACACAGCAGACCAGTAGCTGGTCACCAAACTCAGTGGAACTTTGCCAAAACAAGAGCAAACCCACACAAATGTGGTGCTTTTGTAGCAAATGAGAGCAAACTGATTTAAACAAATTGACCAATAAAAAAACTCAAAACTGAGCCCTGTTCCAGAAACCATCAATCAGATGAGTTCTAACTGCACATTCCTGCCACTAGGGTGCAGGGGAACCCTCTCCAATAAAAGATGGCTGAAGTTCTACAAACAGAGCTACATTCAGCAGGTCTGAACCTAGTCTACGCTACAGCAAACAAAGTGCAACAATTTCAGAAAAAAACAGTTCAAATAAGTAGGCACTATAAGCCTTCAACCAGCAATCCCCAACTTAGAAGGATGTAAGCTACCTCTTCTGCAACAAGAGTGTAGACTACAAACCTTCCTAATGTAAAACAACTGGCCTCAAACTACCATTTACAATTGCAGAGAAATTTGTTTAGGCTGTTGGCACACATAAGTGTTATAACATTTTGAATTTTTGTAACAAATAACCACAGAAGAAGGCAGGTGCCCCAACGTTCACTAGTAATCACAAAAAAAGCACCAGAATCCAGGAAAAGTGACACGAACAGTTTAATTCACCATTGTGAATTAAACTGTTTGTGTCACTTTTCCTGGATTCTGATGCTTTTTTTGTGATTATTTTGAATTTTTGTATTTAGTTTATTGATGGTGTGGAGCTCACAGCTACTGCAGTTCCAGAACCCCCAGTAGGGGTCACTGTAGGATGTAGTGAAACACTACAGACTGTGGAGCAAATTGCTATTGAAGCCTTGGCCTCCCCCAGCTGAAGCCACTGTAGACAATAATGTAGGAGCACTGAGTATGGGGTGTGCACAGTTATGTACTTACAGCCTTTCTCAGCAGACATCACTACAGGTGTTGTTATAGGAATACTGAATGAGGAAAGTTCACATCTTTGGCAGTGCCAGTCTCTCTCAGCAGGGTTCACTGTAGGTAATGGTGTAGAAATACTGACTGTGAGGTGCTTACAGCTATCATAGCAGCACCAGCCCTTGCAGGAGTTGGTAGGTAATGTTATAGGGAAGCTGACGTTAGGGAGCACTCTACTATTGTAGTTTCAGCCTCTCCCAGCAGGGGTCACTGTAGGCAATGGTTTAGCACTTTGACCGGTAGGAGTTATACAATGACTGTATTCCAAGACACTAAAGGTAATGAAAGAGGGGCACTGCCTGTGAAGAGCTCACAGTTATTGCATTTTGAGCCTTTCCTAGCAGTAGTCATTATAGAAAATGGTCTATGAGCATTTCACTGCTATGATAAGCTCACACTGACTGCAGACCCAGCCTCTGCCATTGCAGTCACTATAGATAATGTTATAGGAGCATTGGTTGTGGGAGAGCTGAAATTTACTTCCAGCAGAGGTCACTGTAGGAAGTTCACAGCTACTGCAGTCCTAGTTGCTACCAACAGGAGTCACAATAGGTAATGGTGTTGGAACAATGACTGCAATGGAGATCATAGCTATTGCAATCCCAGCCTATTCCAGCCAGAGATAACTCTGGATAGTGTAGCAGCTCAGAGCTACTGCTGTCTCAATCTCTACCAGCAGGAGTCACTGTAGGTAATGGAGTAGGAGCAATAACACTGAGGGAGCTCAAAGCTACTGTAATTGAAGTCTCTCCCAACAAGGTCACTGCAGCCAATAGTATCTCAGTGCTGACCATAGAGAGCTTATGGTTATTGTAGTTCCAACTCTTCCATCAGGAGTCACTGTAGGTAATGATGTAGAAGCAAGCACTGACTATGGGAAGTTCACAGCTACTGCAGTCATGGCCACTCCAAGCAGGGGTCACTGCAGGTAATCATGCAGAAGCAAGCACTGACGATAGGAAATTCACAGCTACTGCAGTCACAGCCATTCCTAGCAGGGGTCACAGCAGGTACTGACAGAAGTAAATTAAAATACAATGTTACTGCAGTCCCAGTCTCTTCCAGCAGGGATCAGTATAACTAAATGTGCATGACAAATAGGAGTGAGAAGCTCACACCTAGTGCACCCGAGTCTCTGCTGGCAGGAGTCGCTGTATGCGAAGGTATAGGAGCCGCTAAGAATGAGAAGATTCATGTTACGATAGTCCCAGGTTCTGTAACAGGTGCAGCGATGAAAGTGAACATGAACACACAGGACCAGAGTTTGTCTATTTATTTTTCACAATAGGAACAGTCACTGCACTAATATTTGAAATTACATTCTTTAATCAACAACTTCACACTTTCAGAATATACAGCCTTATTTTAAATGCCTCTCTCACAAAATGTAACTTTCATTAATACTATTTTTCTATAAATAATTTGTCATTTCTAAGTCATAGCTATGTCTTAATTCAGTAATTTCTCATTGTATTTTAATTTACTTCTGTCAGTGTTCTTATAATTCTTGGCTGTCATTTACAACACTGAGACAGGGGTGGGGGGCACTGTAAATAACAGCAAGGAAGCTTCGACTGTGTAGGAGTTTACAAAGTCCACTTTGCCACCCCCACAGCCTCATTATCTCATGGAAGCTGTAATGACAGAGCTGAACTCAAAAACGGAAATTACAGTTTCCACACTGTGGTTCCCACAGCACCTTTAAGGTACTTGGAAGCAGATGTAAGATCTTGACCCCAAGACTTAAAACTGATGAGCTGGAGGGGTGATACTGCTCTAATTTACTGCTTGGGCACCAATATTATTAAGTCTGTGAGCCTCTGGCATGTATGCAATAATAACAAAGTCAAAGTCTTTGTTAGTCAATACTCCAGGTTCAAATGCACTGGTAAAATATGACCAATTTCTACCTTAGGTCTTTATTGAAAGGTCAATCTTCTGGCAAATTCTGATGAAGGAATATTTATTACCATCTCTCACACCCAAGAGATCATTTTCATTTTACTCAACATGCTACAGTAGATTGTATTCTCTCATAAAATATGAATTTCAATCTACAAAGTAGAGTTAAGACTTATTTGTGAAGTATTTTATCATAAAATCATTGCCCTGACTTGGTTTATTACCCACTCTCACAAGGTGAAATGCCGTACTTAGCAATAGTGACAGGTACGTCACCTATATTTCCCACAGGTACAGGTTTATATATGTGCCTCCCATTCACATAGCATTGTTCAGCTGCCCTTGAAAAGTCTGGTATTGAATCACACTGTTGATATGAATGGCTACAGTCTCAGTATAGCAAACTTCAGGCTTTCCCATATATAGTATTTGCCAGCCATACCTCTCAGACGTTCCCAATTTTGCCTCATATTTTTGCCCTCTGTGTCATACATCTTTTTTTCTGGCAAATCACTGAAGATTGCAATCATGCAGTCAATAATGTCAGACATTCCAGTTTCGTACCTGTTACTGTTCCGAAAATATAGGTTGATGCAAACCAGTTGCTCAATTACATTTCTAAATGAACTATAGTAATATTTAAAATTAAAACCTATTATTTTTTTGGTTTTGTCCAGAATTCTTCAGGAAAGACGTTGACAGGTTTGTTGCATTTTCTACTCTGACCTTTAAACAAATGAGCACTCTTCACCTTGGCTGATAGTAACTGAATAATGCCGTTTAACTCTGAGTCCAACAATTTGTGAGAATGCAGTGTCTCCGCTTGCATGTCACTGGCTTATTTAGCACAGCTTTCTGTGCACTTTGGTGAGGGGGGTAAAACTATTTTCGTGTTTAAGTACAGCATGGTTAGGCCTCCCAACCAGTGCTTCGTTGACTGACATAAACAGGCCTCTCTATACTTGTGGAAGAGCACATTTAAGCTGTTTTTATTCTCCAGTTGCTGCACTACTGCTCTTGTTTAGTTATGTTTAATTAACATTTTGCTTAGTTAACTAACATGAGGAAATGTTTATCTTCCTATATGTACGCCTGTGCTTCAGGAGGGTGAATGTATTGCTCATTTATTGTCCAAACTGTCTATTTCATCTTTGACCAAAAAAGAGAGACACTTTTTCTCTAAGATAGAGTAAAACCTCTCTTTACTGTATGGTACAAGGCAATGTAAGCATATTACAGTCTGCATGTGTAATAAAAGTATACACTGACAACTCTAGACAGGATATTCTTCTATTCAGGCAGAAGGTTTATCTGTGGTGAGAGAGACTACATTGTGTTTTACTCACACAGATGAACACACACATACGAACACACAAACATGAATACATGAATGCACAAGCATGTCTATTCAGGCACGATATATGCACAATATATGCATCTTAGTTGTGGCCCTAGCAAAAACTCTGTTTTCTTCAGGACAGAGGAAAAGTCTTCATTTAACCAAAGCAGCAAATAAGGCAGTGTGGGTTCCTCTATGTAATGGATTGGATTACCACCTACCCCATTGTAGCGTATAAGGTACATACACCCCTTTTATCCACTGACGCCAGAACATAATGTATTAGGATTTCTGTACAGTGCTGTCAGCATGTATAAGTCGAGCAGATCAAAACATCCAGAAATGTACTGTACTTCAATCAATATTCGTAAAAGTTCTACCTGACATGGAAGTTATATCCTGGTATAAACATTTGCATGGCATCAGTAGCCTACCTCAGTAGCAGGTTATATCAAAGAAAATCAGATGTATTTACTGTTTCACCATTCCCAAGCAACCTAACATTCCCTTATGTCTGTCTTTCACACTGCACAATACTTACACATAAGATCTCCATCACAGATAATACTGCCTCTCAGCAGTTTTAAATATTGCCATCTCTTCTAATTTTTCTTTTTTTTTTATCAAATTTCTTTTTATTAAATATTTTCACGAAATATGCAGAAGAATATAAACAAGACATATACATGTGGTACAGGTTATGTTACAGAATGCATACCATAAGCAAGTAATAATAGATATTGCACACTTTACTAATTAACATTCAAATTAGGTAGATCTACAATTTTGTATTACTACGAGGATATGCTTATATTGTGATTAGCTCAAGAACTTTTATCATATAACAGTTCTCTTGTACATCATTTTGCAATTGCGAGCAGTTCTAGAGGTATAACATCCACCTATAGAGTGATAACAATTTACTCTACTATACCGTATATACATATATACAAATCTACCTGACATATATACAAATATGCCACCTTAATTATTGTGGTTATTATACTCTACTAAACCATATATACATATATACAAATATGTCACCTTAATTATTGGGGTTATTATACTCTACTATACCATATATACATATATACAAATATGTCACCTTAATTATTGTGGTTATTAATCTCAACTAAGTGATGCCTTTACTATACTTATATAATTAAAATTTTACTTACTGTTTATGATAGAATATCAATTAATGCTTTGCAGTACCTCTGCTAGTAGGTTTGGTTCTTCTGACTTTTTGTATAAAGCTTCTTAGCCAATATATGTTTTTTCGCCATGCTTTTATATTCTGTCCAGGTTAGTCTTGATCTGTCTATCCAGTTTTTCACTATGTAAGCTTTTAATAGGGTGCATAGTGTTATAATGTGTTTAGATAAATTATGATTATTGCATTTGAATACATGTAGTATAGCTGTCTCCCATGACAACATGAATTTTGAATAGCCTGATTTCTCTAAAAGGAATCTTAGTGAGCACCATAGTTTATAAACTGTTTTGTAGCTCCAAAAGATGTGGAGAATATCTACCTCTTTATTAGAACAAAAGGGGCAATATGGTGACTTGGATGGGTTGAATTTGTTAAGGTGAACAGGTGTATGGTAGGCATTGTTGAAGATCATGATCTGTGTGTATATTACCTTTTTATATGGTGCCAGTTTCATAGTATTTCTAATAGCTACTTCCTTTCGATTGTCTGGTATGCTGTTATCTTTACTTTCCCAAAACTTTGAAAAAGAATTGTATTTTGATATTTAATATTTGCTATTAATTTATATGTGTTTGATATAATTTTTTTTTTACTCAAGAACAATTTTAGAACTTGTGCTAAGTTAACATCTTGCTCAACTGCAATGATATCTTTGGTTATCGTACTTATTAGGTATAAGATTTGTTTACTTATTATTTAATATTTATTGCTTGCTTTAAGTAGTTTCATGATATCTTCCATTGAAAGGTTAATTGGTAAAAATCCCATACTGTATATTTTTTTATTAAAGAGTATTTATCTAGGTTTACCATAGTGTTTGCTAGTTTTATATCTGGGTTGTTATGTATTGGCTGCAGAAGAGAAATTGTGTCTTTTAAATTTGTTGATATCAGTAGCTTCTTGAAAATTTCACAGCTGTTTATTAAGATTGGGTGAATTTTTGTTGTCTTAAGAGTTTCTTGTTTTAAGAAGGGAATCGTTTTTGGATCAACTTTATATGTTATAATGATCTGGTGAAATAATTTAATCCATAATGGGTACCATTCATTACCTATAGGGTCATGATTTGCTATCTGCATGGTGCGACTTGCATTGATAATTTCATAGTACAATTGAAAATCAGGAAAGCTTAAGCCTCCTTTTTCTTTTGAGGGTATTAGCTTATTATAGCTTATAATAGCTAATTATTGTACTTTTTGGGTACCATATGAATTTTGCCAGTCGAACTTTTATCTTGTTGAAGAAGGTAACTGGCATTGTTATGAAAGTAGCATTCAGATTGTATAAAATCTTATGCAATATGTTCATTTTTACAACTGAAACTTTTGATAGTGTAGACAGTTTAAGCTTTTCCCATTTATTAATGTTACTGACTATATTTGATCAAGTTTTGACTATATTATTGTTGAACATATCTGATTGTGTATGGCTAAAATTTGTACCTAAATATTTCAATATATATTGCACTTTAACATTAGTCTCCTGAAAGTAAAATTCCTTATGTCCCAGTGGGTTAATTGGATAAATAATTGACTTCTTAGGATTAATTTCATAACTGGATACTAGGGAAAATGTATCTATGGACGATAGGATTTTATTTAAATCAGCATTAGGATATTGAAAGTAAATATTGAGATTGTCTGCAAAAGCTGTATATTTTATTTGAGATTTGATACTGAAATAAGATGATGGTATGTTCTCTGGGTAATTTGCAGTAGTAATGTTTCTATATAGAAATTAAACAAGTTTGGTGAGAGTGGGCATCCCTGTCTGGTTCCATTAACTATTTGTATTGAGTTAGAAGTTTTCTTATTAATATATAGAGTTGTAGTTGCTTTAGTATATAACGTTTTAATCATTTTTATGTATTCTTTTGGGAATTCAAATTGATAAAGTACAAAGAGGAGGAATTTTTGATTGACTCTGTCAAAGGCTTTTGTTGCATCTACTGATAATGTGTATTTAGGGGATTTGTCCTTGGCACATAAGTGGGTTAGGGCATCAATGGTTAATGTGTTGTCCTTTACTTGTCTCTGACTCATAAATCCTAGCTGTTCAGATGCAATCATATCTGGGACTACTTTCTGTATCCTTTGTGCTAAATTGTTGAAAATATCTTAATATCCATATTTATCAGAGCTATGGGTCTATAGTTGTTCAGATTTGTGAGATCTGTATTTAGTTTTGGGATAAGTACGGATTTGGAGTTGTTCAGATAAAGGTCTGATATCCCAACTTTTATTATATAGTTTTATAATTTTAAAAGTACTGGTGTTATTTGTTGCTTAAAATGTTTGTAAAATTCTGCTACATACCCATCAGAACAAGGAGCTTTCCCAGGTTTTAATTTATCAATAACCTTAGCTACTTCCTCTTCTGTTAATGGACATTTGAGATTATTAGATTGAAAGTCATTAATCTGAAGGAATTTTAGATTATCCACAAAGGTTCAGAATAGGTTGTCATTAATATGATCTTGTGGACCGTAAATGGTTTGAAATATTTCTTTGAAAACCCCTATTATTTCAATATCAGAGTTATAAATCTTGTCTTTATATTTTATTTCTTGTATTTTACATGTGGAGTTTCTTACGTTGATAAGTCTTGCTAACATTTTAGAAGGACTTTGAGCCCACTCCACATATTTGTGTAGCATTCTAAGTTCTGTAAAGGTATACTGTTGCACTACAATCTCATTTAACTGTTTCTGTAGACTTGTTATTTGTTTCTCAATAGTAGGAGTGTAGTTTCTTTGTAGTTCCAGTTTGAATTGTCTTAGCTCACGTTCTATTTTACTTATATTTTCCCTTCTTTGCTTTTTGTAATATGATGCTTTTTGGATGAGGGTACCCCTAGCCATAACTTTAAAGGCTGCCCATTGAATATTCAAAGGGATATCAGTGCTTGCAAAGTTTTCATGTAAGTGAATGAGAGTTTATAATCTCTTGTTCCACTTCTTTCATTTTCAACGGGTTTGAGTTTCATGTCCAGTTAGATGTAATGTGGGTAGTAAAACCAGTTTTTTGTGTTATTGTTAGATTTATCTTTGAATGGTCTGATAATGATCTAGGTTCTGAGTTATATATCACTTCATAATGAGCAAAGCTTTGAGAAATTAGAAATATGTCAATTCTAGACCAGGATTTGTGGTATGGGGAAAAATATGTGTATCTGCTACCTAGATTGTCTGTGCATACTTAATAAAAAACAAAATAAAGTGCTTCTCTGCAATTCCAAATCAAGAGGTCTACATACCAAGTAAAAAGTAAAGAAGAAGAAGCAAAATCAGCTTTCTTAAAAGCATTCAATGAAATCCCTTCAAAATAACCAGTGAAATGTAAGTAACATTTATACTGTTCTTATCAGCATTTAGAATGCCTTTAAACTATAAAATACCTTAACTCCGATGAAACACAGGTGTTGCTAGTATTATTATGCATTATTTTGAAGTTTCTGAAGACTTTTTACCTTTATATTGCAAGAAAAGGTCTCCATGGGCTTTCTTTTCCATTGCAACATTCTAAAGCCTTTTTTCCAGGAAGCTGTGACACATCAGATGTCCCATAACCTTTGACCTCACGTCGCACATGCTAATTATCTCATTCAGTGATGTCAGAGCCAATTCCAGTCTACGGCAGCCAAGAAGTCCTAAAAAGAAGCAAGAACTGTGTGAATGCAGTGTGCCATCCAATAGCTTGACCAGATTGACATCTGGGAAATAAACTGCAGTATTACGAAGCTGAAAATTGAGAGGCATCTCCACTTAGTGAAAAAGAACAATTCATGGCTCAAAAATCACACAGGTACTGCCATCTCTTCTTCACAATACAGGATGTTTGCAAACAGTCAAGTTACTGAAAGACTTTTTGAATAGTAGGGCAAGGTCTGCACCCCCATGCAAGACAAACACACAAATGCACTGACATTTTCTGTTCATAGGTTCATAGGTTGGTACTAGGCTATTGGCCCTAGGGCATATACAAGCCTAGCCATAACAATTCCCTAGCTATTTCTTCCCACACTATTTACTTCCCTGGACCCCTGTCTAGCAGGGCGACTGACGTGATCCCTGGGGTGAATTTCCTTTCTCCCATCCAATCATCAAGGTTCCTTTTGAAGAGGGCCAAAGAGGTTCTCTGCTTGACATGTTCCAATCCCCCCTGTCATTAATGTAAAGAACGCTGAGGTGGCATCACAAAAAATATATGATAGAAGGGACTCTGCAGTTGACAAAATGAATCAGTGAACAAACAGCAATTAGGCATTTTAATCAATTCTCCACTGGGTACCACAGACAAATTATAATGCAGAAAACCAGAGGAAAGGGGGCACTTTATTAAGCTATAATGACAATCACTAAACATAAGATACAGTCCTTCAGCTTGGATAAAATACATAAATGAAAGGTGCATTATAATCCTATATATACTTTATAGCAGTACTGCATACATGGTGTGGAACATTGCCTCTGCAGCACAAACACAACACAGCAATAAGCCATGATTCTGTGGGGAAGGAACAGTGATAAGTGATGACTAGGGTAAGAACTGAACAGAAATTCTATTTGTGTTGACTGGGGTGAAGAATGATGCATAGAGCTAAGAGTGACTGGGGTAAGCACAGTCCATTAAAGCTCTGAGTGGTGATGGGGTAAGGAATGGTGGATTAAAGATATGAGCAGTGATTGGGGTAAGAACAGGGCAGCAGAGCTATGAGGGGTAAATGGGGTAAGGAACAGGGCAGAACAGCTACAAATTTTGATCAGGGTAAGAAACAGTGCAGTACAGCTATGAATGATGACTGGGGTAAGAGCAGTGCAGCACAGCTATGAACCATGATGGTGTGGATAAGGAACATTGCAGTGGAGGTATGAGTAGTAATTGGATAAGGAGCAATGCTGCATACCTATGAGTGGTAACTGGGGTAAGAAAGCAGTACTGCACAGCTCTAAGTGGTAATTGGGCTAAGGAACATGGCAGCACAGCTATGAATGGTGATTGGGGGTAAGAAACAGGGGTCTACTTTATGTGCTCGAAACACAAAAAACCCGAATCCAAATAGTGCGACACATAAAGAGCGAACCGTAAATATGTCAAACGTACTAAAATGTGAAATTTAAAACCTCGAACGGTCATAGTCAGCCAACCTACCACCTGCAACACACTACCTAGCCAAACACAATTAAAAAACACATACATACACTAACCAAAACCCCACTTCTAACCCTAAGTTAAAGCACCAAAACCCTACTGCTAACCCTACACTAAACCTCACATACACAACTATCTATGCACTATCCTTAACCCCTCCCTAACCCTAAGGTCCGTAACTACCTCACACTTCCCCTACAGAGCTATACCCAAACAAACGAAATATTCCACACACATACACTCAACAAAACCCTACACTAAACCTTACATACATTACCTACACAAAACCTTACATACACTACCTACCTATGTACTTACCTTAACCCCTCCCTAACCCTAAGGTCCGTAACTATCACACACTTGCCTTATGGAGCTATACCGCAGATGGGCCAACTATGCGAATTCGATATTTCCACTTTCGCGGTTTTGTTCGTTCGACATATTCGTGGTTCGCTCTTTACGTGTTGCGCTATTTGGATTCGGGTTTTTCATCTTTTGAGTGTATAAAGTAGACCCAAGAAACAGTGCATTAAAGCTACATGTAGTGATCAGAATAAAGAACAGTGCAGTACAGCTTTGAGTGGTGCCTGGGGTTTGAAACAGTGCAGATCAGCTTAGAGTGGTGATTGGGGGTAAGGAACAGTGCAGCACAGCTGTGAGTGGTGATTGAGGTAAGGAACAGTGCAGCACAGATATGAGTGGTGATTGGGGTAAGGAACAGTGCAGCACAGCTGTGAGTGATGATTGGGATAAGGAACAGTGCAGGACAGCTATGACTGCTGATCAGGGTAAGGAACAGTGCAGCACAGCTATGACTCCTGACTGTGGTAAGGAACAGTGCAGGACAGCTAC
This sequence comes from Protopterus annectens, assembly GCF_019279795.1. Classification (NCBI taxonomy): domain Eukaryota; kingdom Metazoa; phylum Chordata; order Ceratodontiformes; family Protopteridae; genus Protopterus; species Protopterus annectens. The sequence goes on along the minus strand of NC_056741.1, from coordinate 59,231,976 downwards.
GACTGCTGATTGGGTTAAGGAACACTGCATAACACATATGACTGCTGATCGGGGTAAGGAACGGCGCATCACATCTATGACTGCTGATCATGGTAAGGAACAGTACAGCACAGCTATCACTGCTGATTGTGGTAAGGAACAGTGCAGCACAGCTATGACTGCTGATATCAGGGTAAAGAACAGTGTAGGACAGCTATGACTGCTGATCAGGGTAAGGAACAGTGCAACACAGCTATGACTGCTGATCAGGGTAAGGAACAGTGCAGCACAGCTATGACTGCAGATTGGTGTAAGGAACAGCGCAGCACACTGGGAGTGATGACTGGGGTAAAGAACAGTGCAGCAAAACTACAACTGCTGATTGGGATAAGGAACAGTGCAGCACAGCTACGACTGCTAATTGGGGTTAGGAACAGTGCAGGGCAGCTATGACTGCTGATCTGGGTAAGGAACAGTGCAGGGCAGCTATGACTGCTGATTGGGGTAAAGAACAGTGAGACACAACTATGACTGCTGATCTGGATAAGGAAAAATGCAGGACTGCTGTGACTGCTGATGAGGTTGAGGAACAGTGAAGGATAGCTGTGGCTGCTGATCAGAGTAAGAAACAGTGCAAGACAGCTACGACATCTGATCGTGGTAAGGAACAATGCAGTACAGCTGTGAGTGATGAATGGGGTAAGGAACAGTGCAGCACAACTACAACTGCTGATTGGGGTAAGGAACAGTGCAGCACAGCTATGACTGCTGATTGGGGTAAGGAACAGTGCAGCACCGCTATGACTGCTGATCAGGGTAAGGAACAGTGCATGACAGCTATGACTGCTGATTGGCATAAGGAACAGTGCAACACACTGGGAGTGATGACTGGGATAAGGAACAGTGCAGTACAAATACAACTGCTGATTGGGGTAAAGAAAAGTGCAGGGCAGCTATGATTGCTGATCGGGGTAAGGAACAGTGACGCACAACTATGACTGCTGATCAGGGTAAGGAGCAGTGCAGGGCAGCTATGACTGCTGATCGGGATAAAGAACAGTGATGCACAACTATGACTGCTGATCTGGGTAAGGAACAATGCAGGACAGCTGTGACTGCTGATGAGGTTGAGGAACAGTGAAGGATAGCTGTGGCTGCTGATCAGGGTAAGGAACAGTGCAAGACAGCTATGACTGCTGATCGTGGTAAGGAACAATGCAGCACAGCTGTGAGTGATGATTTCGGTAAGGAACAGTGTAGGGCAGCTATGACTGCAGATCGAGGTAAGGAACAGTGCAGGCAGCTATGACTGCTTACTGGGGTAAGGAACAGTGAGGCACAACTATGACTCCTGATCAGGGTAAGGAACAATGCAGGACAGCTATGACTGCTGATCATGGCAAGGAACAGTGTAGCACATCTGTGAGTGGTGACTGGGGCAAGGAACAGTGCAGGATAGCTATGACTGCTGATCAAGGTAAGGAACAGTACAGGACAGCTATGACTGCTGATCAGGGAAAGGAACAGTGCAGGAAAGCTATAACTGCTGGTCAGGGTAAGGAACAGTGCAGCACAACTGTGAGTGATGATTGGGGTAAGGAGCAGTGCAGGACAGCTAAGACTGCTGATCAGGGTAAGGAACAGTGCAGCACAGCTGTGACTCCTGACTGTGGTAAGGAACAGTGCAGGACAACTACGACTACTGATTGGGTAAAGGAGCTGTATAGCCCACATATGACTGCTGATCTGGGTAAGGAATGGTGCAGCACAGCTATGACTGCTGATTGGGGTAAGGAACAGTGCAGCAAAACTATGACTGCTTATCAAGGTAAGGAACAGTGCAACATAGCTATGACTGCTGATTGGGGTAAGGAACAGTGAAGCACAGCTATGACTGCTGATCAGGTTAAGGAACAGTGCAGCACAGCTATGACTGCTGATCAGGGTAAGGAACAGTGCATGACAGCTATGACTGCTGATTGGTATAAGGAACAGTGCAACACACTGGGAGTGATGACTGGGGTAAGGAACAGTGAAGCACAACTACAACTGCTGATTGGGGTAAGGAAAAGTGCAGGGCAGCTATGACTGCTGATATGGGTAAGGAACAGTGACGCATAACTATGACTGCTGATCAGGGTAAGGAGCAGTGCAGGGCAGCTATGACTGCTGATCTGGATAAAGAACAGCGAGGCACAACTGTGACTGCTGATCTGGGTAAGGAACAATGCAGGACAGCTATGACTGCTGATGAGGTTGAGGAACAGTGAAGGATAGCTGTGGCTGCTGATTAGGGTAAGGAACAGAGCAAGACTGCTACGACTGCTGATCATGGTAAGGAACAATGCAGCACAGCTGTAAGTGATGAATGAGGTAAGGAACAGTGCAGGACAGCTAGGACTGCTGATTGGGATAAGGAGCAGTGCAGCACAGCTATGACTGCTGATTAGGTTAAGGAGCAGTGCAACACAACTGTGAGTGATGATTAGGGTAAGGAACAGTGCAGCACAGCTATGACAGCTGATCAGGGTAAGGAACAGTGCAGGACAGCTATGACTGCTGATCAAGGTAAGGAATGGTGCAGCACAGCTACGACTATTGATTGGGTTAAGGAACAGTGCAGCACACATATGACTGCTCATCGGGGTAAGGAACAGTGCAGGACAGCTATGACTGCTGATCAAGGTAAGGAATGGTGCAGTACAGCTACGACTATTGACTGGGTTAAGGAACAGTGCAGCACACATATGACTGCTGATCGGGGTAAGGAACAGTGCATGGCAGCTATGACTGCTGATTGTGGTAAGGAACCGTGCAGGGTAGCTATGACTGCTGATTTTGATCAGGAACAGTGCAGGACAGGTATGACTGCTGATCGGGGTAAGGAACAGTGCAGCACAGCTATGACTGCTGATTGGGGTAAGGAACAGTGCAGCACAGCTATGACTGCTGATCAGGGTAAAGAACAGTGCAGCACAGCTATAACTGCTGATTGGCATGAGAAACAGTGCAGCACACTGGGAGTGATGACTGGGGTAAGGAACAGTGCAGCACAACTATGACTGCTAATTGGGGTAAGGAACATAGCAGCACAGCTACGACTGCTGATGGGGGTAAGGAACAGTGCAGGGCAGCTATGACTGCTGATGAGGGTGAGGAACAGTGCAGGACAGCTATGACTTCTCATCAGGGTAAAGAACAGTACAAGACAGCTTCCACTGCTGATCAGGGTAAGGAACAGTGCCGCACAGCTGTGAGTGATGATTGGGGTAAGGAACAGTGCAGGACAGCTAGGACTGCTAATTGGGATAAGGAGCAGTGCAGCACAGCTATGCCCGCTGATTGGGTTAAGGAGCAGTACAGCACAGTTGTGAGGGAAGATCGGGGTAAGGAACAGTGCAGGACAGCTATGATTGCTGATCAAGGTACGGAATGGTGCAGCACAGCTACGACTGTTGATTGGGTTAAGGAAAAGTGCAGCACACATATGCCTGCTGATCCAGGTAAGAAACAGTGCAGGACAGCTATGACTGCTGATTGTGCTAAGGAACAGTGAAGGGTAACTATGACTGCCGATTTTGGTAAGGAACAGTGCAGGACAGGTATGACTGCTGATCGGGATAAGGAACAGTGCAGCACATCTGTGAGTGGTGACTGGGGTAAGGAACAGTGCAGCACAGCTATGACTGATGATCGGGGTAAGGAACAGTGCAGGATAGCTATGACTGCTGATCAAGGTAAAGAATGGTGCAGCACAGCTATGACTGCTGATCAGGGTAAGGTGCAATGCAGGACAGCTATGGCTACCGATCAGGATAAGGAACAGTGCAGCACATCTGTGAGTGGTGACTGGGGTAAGGAACAGTGCAGCACACATATGACAGCTGATCATGGCAGGGCCGGCCTTTCGTCAACTGGTGCACTAGTCAAGGGCTCCATAGCACCCCCACATAACACCCTGTGCCCCATGTCCTGGTCTACCTACATCATCCACATTACTTTTTTCTTCCTTTTTCTCACAATTTTTTTACTCTTCAGTTTTCAGTATTCATTTAACCTACTTTAAAGAACTAATTTATTTACTACAAAAAAAAGACCAAATAAACAGTGGAAAAGAGGCCCTGCTAGAGTGGTGCCCTAGGCAGCCACCTAGTTGGCCTATGCCTAAGGCCAACTATTGATCAGGGTAAGGAACAGTGCAGCACAGCTGTGGATGGTGTCAGGGGTAAGGAACAGTGCAGGACAGCTATGATTGCTGATCGAGATAAGGAACAGTGCAGCACACCTTTGACTGGTGATAGGGGTAAGGAACAGTGCAGCACAGCTTTGACTGGTGATTGGGGTAAGGAATAGTACAGCACAGCTATGACCGCTGATCAGGGTAAGCAACATTGCAGCACAGCTGTGGGTGGTGATTGGGGCGAGGAACAAGTGCAGCATAGCTGTGAGTTTTGATTGAGGTAAGGAGCAGCGCAGCATAGCTGTGAGTCATGATTGGGACTAAAACATAGCATTAAAGCTATGAGTTTTGTTTGTTATAACATTGCAATATATCTATGAGTGATGATCAGGGTGAGGAACAGTGCACCACAGCTATGAGAGTTTAGGAACTGTGCAGATCAGCTGCATGCGGTAATTGAGTTAAGGAACAGTGCAACACAGTTATGAGAGATGATAAATGGGCAGGAACCACTGCTGCACAGCTATTAGTGATTAGCTATTAGTGATAAGCTGCTCTTCAATTTTTCCCTTAGAACTTCTCTACTTGCAATCTAAACAGTCTATTCTCTATCTCAAAAGCTCAGCACTTGCTCCTAAAGCATTTTTATATAGGTAAAGTACTTATATACTAAACAAAGTACTACATTAGCCTAGAATCCCCTTGAGTACCAATTTCCCTATAGGTCCCTTCTGACTCAGTTACACAGCAAACTTTTTCACTTTTTCTAGCATGTCGAAGGGTCAGTTGCTAGCATCCTCTCCTGTTCAGCTGGTGAATCTGGGCATCTTGAGGCAATGTTACAATTGCCTCATGTACACAGACAACCCACTCCTTCTCCCACAAAACACAAATACATGTGAGAGATGCAACTATATAGCCAAACTGGAGGCTGAGCTCTCTCAACTCAGGACTGGCAAGACCAGACAGGAGGAGAAGGAAACCACGCACACCACAAACCCAATTTCACATAGAACTATCACAACTGCAAAACAAACACATAAACTCACAAAGACATACTCGGAGGCACTGATCAAAAATCTACCAAAACTACAGAGGCCTCCAAAGCAGACACCCAAGCAACTGCCACCTCAAGACATAAGACATGCAACACATAGTTCTCAAAGTCAGTATGCTAAACAGTCACAGCTCTTAAGGCCAAACACAATGCCAGACACACTTGTTATAGGTGACTCCATAGTCAGACACACTGACGTCCCACTCACCAGACTGAAAAAGGAAAAGATCACAGTAAGCTGCCTGTCAGGCGCTAGAATCCGCTACATAACACAAGCACTCAGGTCACTCCATAGCAAGTACAAGTATGACTCAGTCATTGTCCATGCCGGTGTGAACGACCTGAGACGTACCTCCCTGGACTACATGAAAAGAGACATAGAGGAGCTCTCAGATTATGTAGCCCAGGCCAGTATGACCCTGACCCTGAGCAGTATCCTACCCTCACCAAGAATGATGCCACAATACAGAGACAAAATGATCAGCTTTAATAATTGGCTTAATTACTGGTGTCATTCTAAGGGGATCCAATGTCTGTCTGCCTGGGATGACATGCTTGACAAGCCACGCTGCTTCGCAAGGGACAGCTTGCACCTGTCACCCCTGGGCTTCCAGATATTGGCAAAGGCTCTTGCCACCCCCATAGTGCCTTTTTTAGGCAAGGCTCAAATGATAAACCTACCACCCTAGAAAACAAAAATGGAGAAAAACTAAGGGTTATACTGCTCAATGCCAGAAGTCTAAACCTCAAGATGCACGCCCTCAAAGCCCTCCTCAGTATGGAGAACATCGATGTCTGTGCTGTGACTGAAACCTGGTTCAAGGCTCCTGAGAGCACCCCAGCACTATCAGGTTATACCTCATATGCGTTCCGGCCCCAAAATCCGGACCGAACCACAAAAAGAGGGGGGGTATCCATATTCATAAAGGATACCCACACCTCCAGGTTAGTGGCAATGCACGAAGCATCGGAGACCATCCAGGTGCAATTAACCATAGGTAAAACCGCCCTACAGTTTGTAGCATGCTACAGACCACCCTCTCAAACTCAGGAAACCCACACAGCCTTCCTGAAGACACTGGAGAGTATGAATGTCTCTCCAAACACCATCATATTGGGTGACTTCAACTACCCAAACATAGATTGGGGACATTACTCAAGCCCCAACACCCTAGCCCAAAGGTTCCTGGAGTTCATAAACTCAAATGCTATGGAACAACTAGTCACCATTCCCACAAGAGGAGAAAATATACTAGACCTGATCATCACAAACATGGGGACAAAATGCTCCACACCAGAAGTATATCCCTCATTGGTGAGATCAGACCATAAATTAATCTCACTGGAGATCCACATCCCGCCCCCAACCCCAGCAAAAAAGACCACAGTGAAGAACTTCTCAAAAGCAAACTTCACACTTCTTAAGACTGGAGTGGTATCCTTCAAGGCCCCCGAGCCAGTGGAAACCACAACCCACGCTGCTGAAACCCTTACAAATGCCTTCTACGAGCACCTCCAGGAATGTATGGATCAAGCAATCCCTAATAAAATCAAGACCCTTTCCACCAAAGGCAGGCGCCGGTCTGGTCGACCCCAGCCATAAACAAACTCTACAACAAGAGGAGAAAGCTACTACATGACAGAGCAAAATCCCTAAAAGGGAAGGCATCTCTGATCACTACTAGCAAAAACTACGATCACTCATAAAATCATCCAAGGCCAACTTTGAGAGAAAAATCACTAATGACACAAAAGACAATCATAAGGCCTTCTTTAGCTATGTTAGAAACCTGGGTGGAAACTCCCAGATATGCTCAGAATTAGTCCAAAATGATACAAAAATCACTGAACCCACAGACATTGCCAACATACTGGCAGACAGGTTCAGTGCAAATTTCCCCCTCCCTCCCCCCCAAAAGGAGAAATATCTATCCCACCAGAGTCTAGCCTCCCAAACATCTCAGATGCCCAGGTGAGAGCTGCTCTCTCTAAAGCAAAAAACACAGCATCAATGGGACCGGATGGTGTCCCCGCTGTGTGCTACACGAACTCAATGAGGAACTAAACCCACACATAAGGCTGCTGTTTAATCTTAGCCTTACTACAGGATACATACCCAAAGAATGGCGACGGCAACTGTGGTCCCACTCCACAAAGGCGGTGCTTCTATGGACCCTGGAAATTACCGCCCCATAAGCTTGACGAGCCTTGTCTGCAAAGCTATGGAGAGGATCATAATGGAACTCATAAATAAAGACATTGGGGACCTACAGACACTGGATCCTACCCAATTTGGCTTTGTCAAGGGCAGATCCTGCCTCTTGAACTTGGTCGACTTTTGAAACAGTCACTAAGGCCATTGATGAGGGTAAGGCAGTTCACACAGCCTACCTTGACCTAGCAAAAGCGTTCGACACAATACCCCACTCAGGCATCATAGAAAAGCTCATCAGCTTAGATGTAAACCCATATGTCACAAGATGGGTTGCAAACTGGCTCAAGGACAGAACCCACAGGGTTAGAGTTGCTGGTGCCATGTCAGACTCTAAGCCGGTCACGAGCGGTGTCCCACAGGGCTCAGTCCTGGGCCCCCTCTTGTTCGACATTTATTTTTCTGAAGTGCAGGCAAACATAGGGGGATTGTGGCTGACAAAATTTGCAGATGACTGCAAACTGGGCACCATAATTGACACTCCATCAGACACAGACATCCTCCAGAGAGGTCTCATAGAAATGGATAACTGGTGCCAGAGCCATGGCCTTAAGCTAAATGCCAAAAAATGTATAGTCATACCCTTTGGGAAAAACAAGGTAACCCCTAATTACCACATAGGTGGTAATCCATTAAACACGGAAGACGTTATCAGGGACCTGGGGACCCAAGTTGACAGTAACCTCTCTTTTGACACTCACATTGCCAAAGTGGTTGGAAGACCTTCTACACTGCCCACCTGATCATGAAGGGATTCACATCCAGATCAGGAGAGGTTATTGTACCCCTGTACTCTTCACTTATCAGACCAATGATTGAGTACAACGCCCCATTCGGAATGTACCTTACCCGACACCTGCAGCAGTTGGAAAGACCCCAAAAGTTCCTCACCAAAAGGATAAAGGGGCTCAAACATATGTCATACACTGCCCGACTGAAGAAACTCCAGCTCTATTCAGTCGCATACCGTCTTGTCAGAGGTGATCTGTGCCTGACATACAAGGCCATGTCCAACCCGAAATTAATGGACATGCTCCACCTCAAAAAATCCAAATCCACCAGAGCCACGAGAGCAAGAGACTTAAACCTCAACACGGATATAAATAGGATGTGCTGGAGGGACAGATTCATCACCCAGAGACTCCCTACACTATGGAACAGAATCCCAGTCCATGTGAGGCAGAGCCCCTCACTGACTCTGTTCAAGAGAAATCTTGACGAGTGGATGGGAGATCGTAGGTTTACCCCGGGAATCATCTCTGTGTCACTGCTGGACAGAGGCACAGCAAACTAATAGGTATAGTATTCTCATCCTAAGGGGTGGTGAAAGCCACACACACTCTGGCTAGGCTTATAAATGCCCTAGGGCAGATAGCCTAGTATGAACCTATGAACCTAAGCCTGCATGAAGCAGACAGTGCAATTCAGCTTTGGGAGACCTATAGAATGTAGGACCATATAGCCCTGCATACCAGTGTCATGCAATGAATGGTAAGAACTGACCTAGCAAAGCAGACTGGGTGAAAGAGATATGCAATATAAAGTTTTTTACATTATGGCATTCAGTGTGTGGGTACCCCCTGGGTGTGGATTTTCTGAATTCTTTTCATTGGGTAGAGGCCAGTGCTGGGAATGCTACTAAGGCCTTCTTTCATCACTTCTCAGTTATTTTGAACTAAAAGAAATTACTATACATGTAGACTCTCAGTGCTCAGTGATTTGACATTTGTAAAGGTCACGTTTTAGTGTGCACAGAAGGTTTCTGAATTACTGAATAGTTTACTGGTTTGCTGCCATGAATGGTTAAAATGCACTGGTAGCTCTGCCGTTGTGTAAACTAGTTTCACTGCTTTCTGCTTTCATTTAATATCAGGGTTGACTAATACAGCAGTTTATACTGTATTTATTAATATCATTATTAAAATGCCAAGTTCTTAATTCAGTTGGACAAGCACTGATTACATTAACGTTTTGAGTATAATTAGCACTACTCAGTTTTTATTACTATTATTATTATTATTTTCTGCATGTTCATGTTTTCAAGAGTGTGGGGGTTGAGCAGAAATAAATAACACCAGAAAGTAGGGTGAGGACTTCTTTTCTTGTCCTCTCTTTTATTCCCTTGTGTTTAGCTTAATTTAATTTTGTGTATGTGATTGTTGTTTAATTTTCTTCCCCTCTTTCTGTGTAAATGAAATAAATCAGCACATTACTTTAAGATAAAAGCTTTAACTACTAAAGATATTTAGAATAAATGGAAAATGGAAGTGACATAACGATGCATAGAGAGTTTGGAAAATGTTCCAGATGGCATGAGTCACCCAGGTTTGAAGCCTATGGCCAGCATATTGTATAGGTTTGAGTAAGTCATTTAAACACTACAACATTCACAGATGTCAGTAGAAGCAGACAGCTGTGTTGAGTGGAATATGTCTAAGCAGCTACAGTGAGGATAAAATGAAATTAATTATGAATTATTTGACAAGGAAAGCTTGACTGCAGTGAGAAGTAGCTCATGTCTGTGGGAATGTTATTCTAATGATGTGAATGATAACTTAGAACTTCAAATAAAATAAGATCTGCTGATTTTCTTAGAAAAATGTCGCAGGAGTTTTAGGCTGTGTATAGAGGGTGATGTCAGTGTGGAGGTGGGGTGTAGAAAGGACATTTATTTACCACTTGATGATGTACAGCACCCATTTAATAACACTGCTGTGTTCATTCTTCCAATTATCTCAGTGACCCGTGGAAACAGCTAGAACAGTCATGTAATGTTAAAGTCTCATTGAAAAGTGCAGCTAACAGAGACACTGATGGCTTAATTAGCCTGATAGAAACCTGGCGAGAAAACTACCAAAAAGCATTGCTGTCATTCTTAGATGAGATATCTACAGTCAGAGGTTAATTATATATATTTTTAATCCCAGGTGTAGTGACTAGGTAGAAATGAACAGCACAGAATGTACATTTCTCAACATAGAAGTAATCCAAGTGTTCAGTGTACAACACAGTACATACAGAATTGGTGTATTTCACTGTGCAATGCTGATGTGTACAGTATAGGTAAATAATGCATATGTCAGTGTACTGTGCAAGGAAACAGTCCCAAAACTGTGTATAAATCAGAGCCAAGAACAAAACTGTATTTCAGCGTATAGTGTCAATGTGAAGTATACATGTGTTAGTGCACACAGCAGATTAAATATATACATACAGTGCGTACACTGTGTATGCAAGGCATATACAGATAACACATACACTGTGCAGGCAAGGCATATACAGATAATGCATACACTGTGCAGGCAAGGCATCTATTACTGTGCATTACAGGCAAACTGTATGGCTGTCAATCTATATCATGTAAGTGCAGAGCACAATAGTGATTAAAAATGTAGGGACTTGCAATGCCAAGTTCTGAAATGTGGAGACTGAATGATGACCAAAAATTTGGAATTATATATACTAAGTCCAAGATAGCCATTTCTCACAATATTCCCTTTTCTCAGTGGTATCATAATCTAGGAGTTGGTATATATATATATATATATATATATATATATATATATATATATATATATATATCCTACAGAAAACAACTTTAAAGGAGAAGAACATTGTTTGATATTCACTCATTCAAGGGGAAAGTGCAGGTATGATATACCTGTGTGCACTTCAAAGCTGTAGGCACATACATTGGAACCTGTACAGGACATGTTTGATATTCACTCATTCAAGGGGAAAGTGCAGGTATGATATACCTGTGTGCACTTTAAAGCTGTAGGCACATACATTGGAACCCGTACAGGACATGTGCGCAGTCCCAAAGTCACATTAAGACTTAACAATGGGATTCCATGGATAAAGGAAGAAAACATATGCAAAATAAACACCAGAAGAACTGAAGGACTTCATCCACAAACTTGACAAGGAATCCAGGCAGGACTTCATCCAACATCCGTAACTCATAAGTGACAACAGTCCCTTAGTTGCAAGGCCCTTCCCCGTCCAAGTTGGCCTTATGCTGCGTGAGCTACTGGTGTATCTCATGTTGCTACTAATGCATGCAAAATCACTACGTTTACTGTAAAATAAGCATTTGTCATTGCTGAATGTTGGCTTGCAGTGCAGGTATAGTGTTGCGTTATGGTGCAGTGCAGTGACGGGCTGGCAGTGGTGATCACCACTAGCAATTTAAGGAACAACACATTACACACACACTATAGAACTTATTAATTATCTGATACATGGTAAGGAAAAGTAAAAAGCAGTCCTATAAAAATAAAGTGATTTTTAAATAAACCATTTAATTGTAGGCATTTCCAGGTAGGGACACTACACTTAAATATTCATTGATTTTGTGATACCCAATACTGAAGTACTGAAAACAGGTTCCTATTACATTGTTGAATGTTGACAATGTCGAATAGCTAAAATGTCGAATGTGCCATTCATCAAAAAGTGTTTTGTGGGATCGCGGTACAGCGAGGATCAGGAAATTTGCCCTTTCCTCACTGTAGTGCGATCTTGGAGTTGGTATATATAATTAGTGGGGGGTGTGGGGGGCACAGCCCCCCACAAGTACAGTTTTGATGAACAGCAATATTTTAGCCATTCGACATTGTCAGCATTCGACAATGTGATATAGACCCACTGAAAACTATTATGTAGTTGCTCAATCAGCTCTCCCACTGCATAACTCTCAACGTCTTAGCACAAAAAATTGTGCAAAGTCAAAAGTAATGGGAGGATAAAGGCCCCAAAATAGGGACAGATTTTAAATATTGTTCTTATAAGCTTAACAGTTTACTACCATTATGTTGTCTCACAAGTGGTCAAGTCCAACTGCACGATATCCTACATCTCGAATAAAGGAATGCCGAACACTGACATTACCAACTCTCGTACCTTGCCCCCTTCTGGACCCATGGCAATGCTTGTTCTTGGGTTTAGAGTGGTAGGCAGTTTCAATGTTCAGTATCTGTGTCAGGTATACCAGAATTCTGCATTCTGACTTTCACAAAGGTGCGGTGACCATATGCCGTCTCGAATGCCTGTTAGTCGACATAATGATAGTAAACCAAACTTAGGAATTTCCTAGAATAAAAACATGTTGTGTTAGAATGCAATTTCTGAAGCAAATGAAGTCTGAAACTTAAATGTCTGTCATTATTTAGGAACTTCAATCATCAATAATTTGCTACAAATTTTATGGGGAACAGACCAAAAACATGAGACAAAAATTTGTACAGTTGAGAAGTATGCCTTCCAGATGATTGAAACTGTTAACCTGTTAAATTATTTTCATTTGTATTTAATTTTTCAACTTCTTCCCCTTTTGCTATGTGACCACTGTCTTGTCTGTACTCACTTTCACTGTATGTACCTTAAGTTTTTCATTCCAGTCCCCTGTTATACGTTAAAGTTCTTTTTCAGAGTCTGCTTGCAGTGCCTCATTGTCTACATACAGCAGCTTTGTTGGTCTATTCCCAGTTTACTGTTGTATTCTCTTACCCGTATGACCAGCAGTGGACACAGAGCTAAATCTTTAAGCACACCCACTTTCACTGTGATCATCCCTGTGACTCTGAACACTGTTCATACTTGTGTCATCGCTATTGTGGATAATATAGACTAATTATATCATTGTCTCCAGGAATTTCAACCATCTCAGGACTGCTCATACTAGCTTTCTTTGGACTTTGTCCCACTGTGTCTAGGAATTCCCAGTTGGACACTTTGTCATTTCTATTTTTCCCTACTCTGTATCACTGCAAACTTTAGGTCAGTTGTGATGCATCTTGATCTGAGTTTGATTAGCTCTGAGTTTGATTAGCTCATCTCACTTCCTACTGCTCTGTGAATTAATTTATCAGTCACCCTCATTTAGCAATTTCATGCAGTGTGACAGGAGCGTGATACCTCTCTACTGTCCACGGTTGTGGATGCCACCTTTGTTTGTGTACACTGCCATCTAGGCAGCTGACATACCCTCCCCTCTCTTTCTAAGTACCGTCAGGAGCCATTTCTTCCTTAATACACCCAACATCTTGTTCATATCTGTTGTGACTTCATCTGAGCCTGCCATTTTCCCTGACTTCATCTTCCATGTACTTCTTCTCGAGTGGGTTTTCATTCCTTTTCCATAATAGACTGTGCATAAGGCAGCACAGCTTCTCTGGGGTTTTCTTCATTAAGATGCTCCTTGAAGTACTTGTTCCATCATCCCTTGAAGCCCCCTGGACCAGAGAGCAGATTGTTGCTGACATCTCTTATGAATGGTGTCTGCTAACTATCTTTTTTATCATTCTGTCATTGTCTTGAAATCTGATAGAGCTTTTTTGTGCCATCCGCTGAGTAACTCAACAGAAGCTGGTGGAGTTCGTATGATAACTTGTTCTTTCCTACTGTGACTGATTTCCTAGCCTCGTTTTTAGCCGGCTCATATTCCTTCTTATCCTGACCCATCTTTTCTATCTCCCACTTTTTATTGTACTCCTTTCTTTTAATGAGTTTCTGGACTTCTGCATAGCACCACCACCTTTTCTAATGTAATTTATTTCCATTCCTGGCTCAACCTCATGAATGTTCTATAATCCATATGTTGTTTTTAGTCACTTCCTTAGCTCCATCTATTTCCTCTTATTTCTGAGTTTCTACAGCCAAGGGTATTTCCTGGAACTCTTGTGCTTTCATTCCATTCAGCTTCTTGGTCTTCAGCATGGTCTCTGATGTCCGCAGAGCCTTTTATAACCACTGCTTGCAGCTGTCTGTGGCTACCTAATACCAATGGCTTATGCTAGGGGGGGGAGTCAGCCATTTTACTAGGGATGACAATGACTTTGCAGGCTCTGACATTACCCTGATGCTATTTCCTTGCTGGATCTGTCACACCAAGCAGATGTTGATCTTGCAACCGAGGTTGAGGTCTTTGGCGTGATTATCACACAGCTAGTCATAACACTGAAAGCTATAACCCCAGATAACAAAAAGCAGACATGAGTGGGATGATGATTCATAGCGCACCTACAGAAAAAAACATGCATAAAACCAAATATGAGCCACTCGCTGTTATTTCTGAAAAGCAAATCAGATTCAAGACCAGGCTTACTATACCTTAATATTATATTCAGTGACAAATGGTCCCAAAGCATGCATCTCAAAATCTTACAAAGTTTCAACAAAGGCCAGTATGGTAATGATAAATGGTGCCTGAGTAATGTTGCAGAATAAATGGTCTTTTATGTGTCGTGCAGACATGAGACAACTGTGCAAGGCACCTGGACAAGTCATGCTGACCACATCAGACACTCTTAACTAACCTGACAGCCTGTAAGCTAGAACTATGGTATTCATTTTTCATGTTTTGTTATGTTTGCAAGCAGGTCAGTCCAGCTGGACAGAACCCATTTGGAGACACAAGAAGATGAGCTGTATAACAATGTCAATAAATAAACAAATAAATAAATAACAATGTACAATACATGTTGACAGCAGTGAAACAGGCTACGTTGAAATAACTGTAGTGTGAAGTTTTAAACACAAAGACCATACATGTTTAGAAACAATCAGATAATTAGTGATCATATTACACAGATAAAATGAATAATGTCAAATGGCTAAATCACAGTACTTGAGTGAACACATTTTGAGCACAAGAAAGAAGATTTTACACATATAAAATATCATGTTACAGGTTACAGCTAGTATGTTAAATGTGGGGCCTGTCTCAAAAATGTTTTATTCCTATTGGATCTCTTCAAGGATGGAGAATCTGAAGTTTGGGGATGACTAGGGAAGAAAGCATGTTTGTTTGTTTGTTTGTTTGTTTATTTATTGACTGAGTTTGTTAAGGAGCCATGTTGACTTTTTAATCCAGGTTTCATTGCTTGTAAAACCTGCCTATACAGTCAGTGTGACTTTGGAGAGGGACTGTTTTTTTGTACGACAGGGTGCTGTTGTCAGCACACTGACTTACAGATGTGGGGTGGTGGAAGGACTTTGAAGGAACTGTTTTTGTACCACAGAGTCCTATTGTCAGCACACTGACTTACAAAGGTGGGAGGTTGGCATAATGGTTAAGGTGCTTGCCTTACAAGCATAAGGTGCAGGGTTTGATTCTCACATGGGGTAATTGGCTAGGCTGAAAATGACCTACAAGGGCAGTTAGCCTAGTACTAATCTATGAACCTATGGTGGAAGGACTGTGGGGTCCTGTTTTTTGTACCACAGGGTGCTGTGGTCAGCCCACAGATTTACAGAGGTGGAGTGGCTGTAAGGACTGTGGGGGGGCTATTTTTGTACCATGGGGTGCTGTTGTCAGTACAACGACTTACAGAAGTGGGGTGGTGGAAGGAGTTTGGAGAAGGGCTGTTTTTTGTACCACAGGTGCTGTTGCAGCACACCGAGTTACAGAGGTGGGGTGGTGGAAGGACTTTGGGAGGGGGAATTTTTTTGTACCACAAGGTGCTGTTGTCAGCACACATACTTAAAGAGGTGGGGTGGTGGAAGGACTTTGGGGGAGGGGGTTTGTACCACAGGCTGCTGTTGTCAGCACACCGACTTACAGAGGTGGGGTGGTGGAAGGACTGTGGGGGGGCTGTTTTTTGTGCCCCAGGGTGCTGTTGTCAGCACACTGACTTACAGAGGTGAGGTGGTGGAAGGACTTTGAGGGGGGCTGTTTTTGGGGTCTGTATTAAAACGACGAAAATTCAGAATTTCAATCGCTCACATGAGCAGAAATTCAAGAACTCAAGATTGCTATTGTGGGGGGCTGCAACCCCTGCTAAATATATATTCCAACTCCAAGATCGCTCTACAGTGAGGAAAGGGCAAATATTCTGATCTTCACTGTACTGCAATAAAAAAATAACAACACTGAGTTCCTGAATTTCCACTCGTGAGCGTTTGACATTCTGAACTTTTATCATTTTAACATATACCCTGTTTTTGTACCACAGAGTGCTGTTGTCAGCACACCAACTTAAAGAGTTGAGGTGGTGGAAGGACTTTGGGGGGACTGTTTTTTGTACCACAGGGTGCTGTTGTCAGAGTACAGACTTACAGACGTGGGGTGGTGGAAGAACTTTGGGGGGCTGTTTTCTTTATCACAGAGTACTGTTGTCAGCACACTAACTTACAGAGGTGGGGTGGTGGAAGGACTTTGGGGGGTACTGTTTTTTGTACCACAGGGTGCTGTTGTCAGCACACTGACTTACAGATGTGGGGTGGTGGAAGGAAGATGTGATACATTCAACAAAGATGGTAAAAATGAGATTGTTAAGGACAGGGTCTTATAGTACTCCTACAGGTACAGACAATGAATGGACAAACTTCAACTGTCCAGCAGATGGATATGATAGTGCCAGCCAAGTAGCTAGTGACCATTTAAAAGAGTATGAGAATATTGCACTTAAAGAGCTGATAAAGTTGAACATCTTAATTAACCATATCAAAAGCCTTTAAGGGGTTCAGGAAGACAGTACTGACAGATTCACAGACTGTCACCTGGTTTATAGGTGCTTTGTGAAGGAAAGCAGCAGTGTTTCGGTAACACATGGTATATGAAACCCATGTTGGGGGGGGGGTTATCAGTAGCTTCTACTTGTTTAGTCCTTTTAGTAACTGACCAAAACATTTTAGTAGCTGACAACCTGCCTCCCTATTTCCTACAAATTGCTGCCGAATCCCTTACCCTCCCTGTATCAATCCTAATAAATCACTCCATCTCAGAATATAAGGTGTCATCTATCTGGAAAGAATTCTACACCATATCAATTCACAAAGGAGGTGACTCCACTGACATTACAAGCTTCAGACCCATCGCGATCCTCTCACCGCTCTCAAAAATACTGGAAAAATGCACACACAAGCAAATCATGAAATACCTTCTACAGGTAAACCTGCTCACTCCTACACAGCATGGCCTTCACCCTAAACATAGCACTACAACTGCCCTTAAAGCCTTCATTAATACTGTTTCTCTAGCCAGAGACAATAATAAGCTGGGCTCCTGCCTATTCCTCGATCTTACAAAAGCCTTTGGTATGGTCTCTCACCCTCCTCTGCTGAACAAACTGGCTAACCTAAACTTTCTGCCTCTACTACTACCTGGTTTTCCAGCTATCTCACTGACCATCTACAATCAGTGAGATGGCTCTCGGCTCTCTCTCCTCCTCTTCCTGTCAAAATGGGAGTCCCCCAAGGATCTATCCTTGGCCCATTACTCTTTAATATATTCACTAATCTGCTCTACACCTCCTGTCCACAGCCATCACTTGTACAATACACAAATGACTCCACCATCATCATCATCATAGATATTCCATCTGACCTTATCTCTGCAACTCAAGCATCTTTTAACTCAGTCGAATCCTGGCTCTGTGACAACCACCTAAGTCTTAACCCTAAAAAGACAAAACTCTTACTATTTCTCCCAAAGAAGTTTACCCACCTTAAATCTACATTTTCTGTACTGTCCCTGAATAACACCCCCATTAATGTTGACCCTAGCACAAAACTACTAGGAATAATGATAGATGACCAACTGAGGTTTGATCTACATGTAAACAACTGCATCAAAAAGACACACCAAAAACTTGGCCTTCTTTATCAAAACAAAAAGTTTCTAACTAACAAAGCGAAAATAATCCTCTCTCATGCGTACCTCTTACCTAGCCTTCTATATAGCTGCCAAATTCTTTCTAATCTTAACTCCACACTACTAACTAAACTAGAGTCTACCTAAACAAGGCTGCCAGATTCGCTGCTCACCAGACTTATAAATCGCATCATTGTCTTTCACTAAGATACCTAAACTGGCTTGAATTACCTCACCAGATTCTACTCTCTCAATTACAGATAATTCACTCTATACTATACCTGAAATCCTTCTGCCCTAGCCTATCTCCCCTCATCTCTCAATATTTCCCCCACTGGGTTCCTACAAAGCTCTGACTTTAACCTACTACAAATATTCAAACCTCTGACTAAAATCGGCTGCAACCTCTACAGCTACAATCCTGCTGTATCATGGAACAAATAACCACTAGAAATCAGGTCCCTCAAACATCTACATCAATTCAAACCTGCCACTAGAGAGTACCTCCAAACTCACTGGTCCTGCCTCTGCTCCTCCTCCCTGATCTATCCCATTAATTCATACGTAATCACCAAAACCTCACACCTTTTTAGCTCATAACCCTCTTCAGAGTATCTCTCTTCTTCTCCTCCTATCTCCATTTCTAATGTCGCTTATCACATGAAATAACTACATACATTAAGAACTCTCTTCACTGTTTATTGAAAATGTTTGTATCAAATAATTTCTCTTATGTATGCTTATTATGTTTTTTCCACCATTATTATTTTTCTGATATAATGTATTTAATTGTGTGTATACATTGTGTCCCACTGACACTGTTAACACTAAAATTGTAAAACTGTGGAGCTTTTCTCCCAGGCCTCCACTGAAAAAGGGCTACTTACCTCAGTTGGACTAACCCGGTCAACAAATGTAAAATAAATAAATATATATATATATATATATATATATATATATATATATATATATATATATATATATATATATAAAATGTATATACTGTATATACTGTATATATCAACATATAGATATACTATGCAATTTAGAGAGGTGATAGAGTCTTTCTGTGGTGTGTATTTGCCAAGAGAAGTGGAGGAACCACTTTAATGCAGTGGGACTTTTATTAATGGTTTTCAAAGCTGAGGAACACAGCCCAGACTGATAGATCTGTTGAGTCAGGTGATCACTTCAGCACTGAGATTTCGATAATATTATGAGAAACAGCAGTAGATAGTGAAGAAGGTTTAGATTTTTTCAGGAGTTTATTGACCAGTGTGGTCAGGACAATGGAGAGTTGTAACCATGCTGCACAGTTTGCTGGGGGTTTATTGTTGTTATTGTTGTTGTTGTTTTGTCTTTCGGCTTTTCCCGGTTAGGGGTCGCCACAGCGGAACTCCGGTCCGCTAATGGTTGGCAGTAGATTTTGTGATGCTGGGAGATGACAGGCTTAAAAAACCTTTCCTAGTGAAATGCTGGTGCAAATGAGTAGCTACTTCAAGAGGTTTGCCAAACAGCATGGATTGGGATGGGCTGCCTTGTTAAGATGTCATAAGGATTATTATTTTCCCAAAAATTCCTGTAGTTACATTTATGTATTTGTTGTTGGACAGTGGAATATTAACTTTCAAAATCCATTTGTTGATATTACCCTTTTTTAAATTCCTTGTATCTTAAATTGCAGGTGAGTAACTGTGTTGCTGTTGGTACAAAATTGCTCCCCTCATTTTAGCATTTTGTGTCTTGTATTTATCTTTATATATATATATATATATATATATATATATATATATATATATATATATATATGTATAGATCTATGTCACTTGATCGAGTTTTCAGAAACTCGAAATTCAGATCGGGGAGATGATCGCATTTCTGAAAACTCAAAAAAAAACACAAAAATTTATCTTTCTTATGATTTTGCAAGAGGGCAAGCTCCCCTACACCCCCCATGTGAGGACTGCACTCCCCCACCCCCTGCTAATTATATATATATACCAACTCCAAGATTGCAATACATTGAGGAAAATGGTACATTTTCCAACCCTCACTGTACCATGATATCTATTCAAAAGCTTTGCATTTTCAGAAATTCAATCATATCATCTCGCTGATATGAATTTTGAGTTTCTGAAAACGGTCAATGGATATTGATCCATATATATATATATATATATATATATATATATATATATATATATATATATATATATATATGAGTCTACTTCACTCATTTGACTGACACCCAATTGACCTACATTTCATTTGATTATTTATTTATTTAAATTTGTTGACCGGGAGTGTCCAACTGGACGTAGGTCCATTTTCAGCGGAGGCCCGAGGAGAAAAGCTCCACAGTTAAAATAAACAGACAGTAGTTACATTGGATTACATAGCGATTAACAATTTAACATAGCAATTACTTACAACATATTTACAGATGAAGAACATAGTACATCAGTAGACAACTAGAATCTTTATCTGTGAAGTACATAACAGACATTAACAAATGTTACAATGAGAAGTTCCTGCTGTATAATAAGTACTAGGCTTATGAGCATCTGAGCTTGCTATAATCAAGGTAGTTAGTGGAGGGGAAAGAAAGGTATTGGTTGGATGGGGTGGGTGATATTAGAGTGGGAGTTGCAAGGGCATAGCCAGCATGTTTTTAGGTGCGCTTTTAGTAAACTTTTGAAGTGGGTGCATGATGGTATGGAGGTAATTGTGGGTGGAAGGGAATCCCATAATTTGGCTATGGTGCAAGAGAACAGTGCTTCACCAGCAGAGTTATTGGCTTTAGTGATCTACAAGTGATTTTTGTTGCTGGATCTTAGTGGTCTGGTGGTGCAATAGGGTTGGAGTAGATTCTGGAGGGATGGGACATTTAGTGGATGGTTTACTAGTTTGTGGGTGAGTGAGAGTTGATACCACTGAAGGAGGTGAGAGAGTTCAAGCCAGCCCGGTTCAGCAAGTGAGAGACAGTGGTGACTACGGTAGGATGCCCCTGTGGCGAATTTGGCGATTTTGTTGTAGCAGGTCTCTAGCTTGTTTGGATCGCATTGCCTTAGGTTGGTATATATTGGAGAGGCATAAAGTAGGGTGGAGATAAGGTGGGAATTTGCTATTGAAATCTTTGCTGCTTTGGTGAGAAATTGCTTATTTCTGTATAACGCTCCAAGTTTTTTGTGGACTTTTTTATGGTCCTGGATATGTGAATGTCAAATTTTAGTTTATTGTCTATTTCCACTCCCAGCAATTTGGTGTGTTCAGTTGGGTATATAGTGGCGTTGTCTTTTGCTGTGATGTTAAAGTGAGAGTTGTTTTGAGTATATTTGGTGGGTTGGAAGAGGAGTAGTTTAGTTTTGTTTGGGTTGAGTATTAATTGGGCATCGGATAACCAAGTTTCAACAGAGGAAAAGGCTTCCTGTGTGACTTTTTGCAGTTTTGGTAGGGACTGGGCTGAGCAGATGATGGTTGAGTCATCTGCATATTGTATGAGTGTGCCATGTTTGGTGGCAGAGGCTAGATTATTGGTGTAAACAGAGAAGAGTAGGGGTCCAAGGATGGATCCTTGGGGAACCCCTGTGGAGACAGGTAGTTGGGGAGATGTATCATTCTGCCATACAATGGATTGTTGGTGGTCAGACAGGTAACTCTGAAACCTTTTGGTGACTGATTGTGAGAAGGATAGGTTATTGAGGAAAGAGATAAGTTGTTTGTGTGGGACAATGTCAAATGCTTTAGATAGGTCTAGGAAAGTATCAGAGGAGAGATAGCCATTGTTTTTATGCTGAAGGATAGTGTTAGTAAAGGAGAGTAAGGCAGTGGTGGTGCTATGGTTTGGTCGGAAACCATGCTGAGTACTGGAAAGGAGGTTGTTAGTAAGGAGGTAGTCTGAGACCTGAGAGTGTATGCATCTCTCTAGTATTTTGGAGAGTGGAGAGAGAATAGCTATGGGGCGGTAATTGGTTAGTTCTGTGGAGGGTCCGCCTTTGTGGAAGGGAATTATATGTGATACTTTCCACAGTGTGGGGACATAACTTTCTGACAGAGATCGGTTAATCAAGATGGATACTGGGTAGGCCACAGCATCAGCTGCAATTTGTAGGTATTCACTTAGGAGGTTGTCTGCTGCTAATTTGGTGGGTTTAAGTTTAGTTAAGAGTTTTTTTATGTTGGAGGTAGTTACAGGAGAAAAAGAGAAGGCAGTGAAGAGATTACTAGTTGAAGGTGTGGGTTGTTTAGCTAGTGATAGTATGGTTTGAGTGAAGTGTGTCTTGAATGAGGTAGCAATATTTTCTGAGGAGTGAGGGATATTAGGAGGAGGGGTATTGACTTTATCTGGGTGGAGGATGGAGTTTATGGAGGACCAGAATTGTTTGGGGCTGTGTTGTGAGGAGTCTAGGGCAGACTGGTGGTATTGGAATTTGCCCTGTTTTATTAGCTTTTTGACTCTATTGCGTAGTTCTAGGAATTTCTGTGTAGTTGAGGGGGTTTTGGTTTTGCACAAATGCTCCCAGGCTTTATCCCTGTTTTTCATTTCTGACTATGTGGTTTTCTGTAGCCATGGGGAGGGTTGTGCTTTGGTTCTGGAAAATCTTATGGGGGCATGGTAATTAAGGATGTTCAGGAAGGTAGCATTAAAAAATTCAACTTTGTCATCTAGACTGAGGTACTTTAGAGGATGCCAGTTACATTCTTTGAGGGATGAGATGAATGTGAGTGGGTTAAAGTTTAGTTTTTTTACATATTTGATGGTAGATGACAGGTTTAGCTTGGTATAGGTATTTTTTGAGTAGGATTGTTGGGGATTGATCACTGAGGCTATCTGATAAGCAGCCTGTTATATATGACTGGGGGCTCTTACTGACTAGTATACAATCCAGGGTAGTGTGCTTGCTGGAGTTTTTATTTATCCTGGATGGCGACTGGACTAGTTGGGTGAAGCCATGAAGGTTTACATGATGGGTTGGATGGTTGCCAGAACAGGATTGCCAGTCAATATTGAAGTGGGTAGAGACTCTGTTAGTTGCTCATATGAGGGGGCTGGAAACAATCAGTTAACAGAGTTAACTGATAAATGAACTTATGATAGTGACAAGGGTGGTTGTAATTTTAAAAATGGTGCCTGCCACAGGTAATATTTGTTAACTTTGGGATTGTCTTCAGGTAATAAACAGGGAAGGGGGAGGGGAGAACAAGGGTGTGAGCAGGCAGTTCTTTGTACTGCTGCTAAAGACAAGTTTGTGTTTAAGAAACAATCACAAATGACCAAGGACTGCTCTGAAACTGTAAGTCATTTCTTAACCATTTCACAGGTGGAAAAACAGGATAACCTTGTATCAGTAGGCTACTGTGGTCTCAGTTTAAATTAACAAACACACAGTATTGATCAGTTTTGGATACTATTTGCTAACAGAAGGGAATACGAGAGAAAGTGGAAGATGTGTGTGTGTGTGTGTGTGTGTGTGTGTGTGTGTGTGTGTGTGTGTGTGTGTGTGTGTGTGTGTGTGTGTGTGCGTGTGTGTATGTGGTCATTTGACTGACAACTCATTTGAGTGGCTCCCATTTTACCGACATTTAAGAGATAGACTTGTTGTGGGTTTTCCTTCACCTGTGATTGCTTGTGATAAAAAGAATTACTGTAACTTACAGTGCTGACTGTTAGAATTCCAATAGTCATTTAGAAAGTAGTGTTGTAGTGTTGTAGTGTTTCTAAATGTGGGTTGGTTTCTTTACATTTCTATGGGAAGTATCTAAAGTAATTTGGTGAATGCTCTGTACACTCCCAGCAGTAGTGGCAGCATGTAGAGTACTGTAAGGGAAGTTAAAGTTATATACCATTTTATCCTTTTCTCCGCACTGTAGTGCGATCTTGGAGTTAGTATATATAATTGGGGGGGGGGCATAGCCCCCCACCTAGTTTGGTTGTACATTGTCTCGTATCTGTTAAGAGGGTAAGTAGTTTTTAAGTTCTGGAAAGGGTTCGTTATTGGTGTTCTAAGTGTGCTTGTCTATGGTTTAAGATTTAGTATGTTGAAATTCAGCATTGTAAGCTGTGAAATGGGAGTCAGTTTAATGAGTTGTCAGTCAAATAAGATTTAGGTCAATTGGGTGTCAGTCAAATGAGTTTTTGGTCAAGTAAAGTAGATCCATATACACACACACATATATATATATATATATATATATATATATATATATATATATATATGTGTGTGTGTGTGTGTGTGTGTGTGAAATATATTGTATACAGCTATGATAATAAGTCAAGTGACCAGAACATTGACAACTAGTGCATCGACATTCTAATGTTGAACCATATAATGCTAACAGCAGGCTAAATCAAAAGCAAGTGTATTTTTTTTTCAGAGGGTTAGCCCACTTAACATCCATACCCCCTCTGCTAATTATATACATTAACTCCAAGACTGCACAATCCCCAAGGAAAGAGAATATTCCCCTACCCAGGGATTGTTGATCTCACACACCTGTCAGCACGTGTTTCCATCTACTAAACAGATGCCAATGTTGTGGTCATTCAACTAGTTATTATACCTCTCTCTCTACATAGTATAGCTGGATTAGATGGATAAACAGATAGACAGATAGATCGATTAGATAGATATAGATAGATAGATCGGCAGGTAGACAGATAGGTAGGTAGATAGATTGACAGATAGATATCAGTAGAGTTTAAAGGTGGGAGTTTTGTTTAGTTTTTCAGCTTGATGGAGTTTAGTATCTGAATAACGATCTCACCAAAGAACTGGACATCTGAAAGTAGATCTCAGGACTGGACATTATTCCAGTTCATTATCTTTAATGTTCCAGAATAATCAGATGATCTACACCATGACCAAAGAAGGCTCATACCTCTCAAGCTCTTGAAGCAAGAAATCTGGAGAAAGCCTAAAATAATGGGGAGACATAGGCCCAAGAATAGAGACAAATTTTAAATATTGCTTTTAGCAACTTAGAAAGTTGCTAGAATAACAGAGTTTGCGTTTGCATATATTTCCTAAAGGATATGAAGTCTAAAACTCAAATGTATGCAATTATTTAGTCACGTCACTCCTCAATGATTTGCCAGAAACCATACATTTTATGAGGAACAGATGAAATATATGAGGCATGATCTGGACATTTTGTGAAAATCTGGACAGTTGGGAGGTATGAGAATGATGAGTGCTTTATGCCGGTATCACCAAAGGTTAGATATCCCACATTTTCACCACAGAGGGATGGATGTTTCACACCATGGCCATTGATGGTTAAATATTCCAGATTTTGGCCAGAAAAGGATGGATGTTTCACACTATGAGCATTGATGGTTAGATATTCCTCACCATGACAAGAGAAGGATGGATGTTTCACACCATGACCACCGATGGTTAGATATTCCTCACCATGACAAGAGAAGGATGGATGTTTCACACCAAAGACAACTGATGGTTAGATATTCCTCACCATGACCACAGAAGGATGGATGTTTCACACCATGACCACTGATGGTTACATATTTCTCATCATGACCAGAGAAGGATAGATGTTTCACACCATGACCACTGATGGTTAGATATTTCTCAGCATGACCAGAGAAGGATGGATGTTTCACACCATGGCCACTGATGGTTAGATATTCCTCACCATGACCAAAGAAAGACGCATGTTTCACACTATCACCATGGATAGGTAGCTAATCCTACACATGACCAGAGAATGATGGATGCTACTGACAGTTACATATTCCACACCATAAAGAAAGAGAGATAGATGCGTTGCACTATGGCTACTGATATAAAGCTAGAAACTCCATGTAACCCTAGAACCTTTAAGAACTATAGTAATGCAAACTACTTCCTATTAAGTGATGACATAGCTAATTTCCAAGCTCCACCAAACCCAGCAAACACACAAGCCTATGGGGAGGTGTACACAAAAGCCCTGTATGACCATATAAACAACTGCATAATAATGGCAATACCAGACCAAAATAAGCCTAGGACAAACCACAAAAACAAACCACCCTGGTGGACCTCTGGTATAAATTGGTTGTACAACAAAAGAAAGAAACTCCTGTCTAAAAGTAAGAGACAATACGCACACTCCATCATTAGTCTAAACAAGCAAATCAGGAGACTAGTTAAGTCTTCAAAAGTGAATTTTGAGACAAAGATAGCCTCCTAAACTAAAGATAACCATAAGATATTCTTCAGTTATGTCCGCAATCTCAAGGGCAACCAACAATGTGCAGAGTTAGTTGTAAATTGCACCACCTACATCCAGCTGGAAGATATAGCAAATCTGCTGGCCAATAAATTCAACTTGAATTACATCCTTCAATCACCTCTGGTTAACCCCACGCCCATCCCCCAGGAAATATCCTCCACCATTCCTTTACCAGTTATAAAAAAAAGAACAGATTGCCACTGCGCTTTCTAAAACTGAAAACATGGCTTTGATGGGTCCAAACAATATCCCAGAATGCGTCATAAGTAGCTTGAAACATGACCTGTCAGGTCCATTAGGATCTCTATTTAACCACTGCCTCCAGACTGGTTTTGTCCCTGGGGAATGCAGGACAGCAACAGTCACCCCTCTTTGTAAAGGGGAAACATCAACAGACCCTTAAGTTTGACTAATATGCAGGAAAGAATAATAATAAACCTGATAAACAATGATACAGCAAATCTCCAAACACTGGACCCAACCCACTTCTGTTTGGCAAGGGCAGGTCATGCTACTTCAATCTGGAGGATTTCTTTGAGAAAGTCATTAGGGCCACGGATGAGGGTAGAACAGTGCATACTGCCTACCTTGGCCTGGTTGAGACATTTGACATAATTCCCCATCATCAATCCATTTCTTCCCATTTTCTGCATGGGGTCGGGGTATTGTGTCAACAGTCACCATCTCTCTCTATTCAGTGCCACTCTGCTGCCTTCTTCGATGCTCATATCTGACCTTCACAGATCTTCTCTAACACAATCCATCCACGTCTTTGCTGGACACCCTTGTTTCATCTTACGTTCTTCCTGTCTGTCCCAAATCTTCTTCACCAGATTGTCTTCTGCTTTTCTGCACATGCGCCCAACCCATCATAATCTGTTTTCTTTTACCTTTTCTGCAATTCTGCTTTGGCTTCACCATTATGTCTTCATTTCTTCGTCTGTCCCACAGTGCATCCCACCACCTGTCTCAAGCACTTCATCTACATCCACTCTAGCTTCCTCATCTGTTCTGCCTTTACTGTCCAGGTTTCTGTACTGTGCTGTACTGTAGTACTGGTCAGCCACTGTTTTGTACACCTTAATTTTCAGCTTCTTTAGCATTCTTCTGTCCACTACCCCTGATACTCTATGCCAGCTGGCTGCAGCCCCTCTAATGCTAGCTCTGACCTCCTCATTCAGACTTCCCTTCTCCTCAACTACCCCTCCCAGGGTCCCTCTCCACAAAGGTGGCCCCTCAACGGATCCTGGAAACTATCGCCCCATAAGCCTGACTAGCTTGGTCTGCAAAGCTATGGAAAGGATCATCATGGACCTCATAAATAAAGATATTGGGGACCTACAGACACTGGATCCTACCCAGTTTGGCTTTGTTAAGGGCAGATCCTGCCTCTTAAACCTGGTCGATTTCTTTGAAACAGTCACCAAGGCCATTGACGAGGGGAAGGTGGTCCACACAGCCTACCTGGACCTCGCAAAAAGCCTTCGATACAATACCCCACTCGGGCATTATAGATAAGCTCACCAGCTTAAATATAAACCCCTATGTCACTAGATGGGTTGCAAACTGGCTCAAGGACAGAACCCACATGGTTAGAATTGCTGGAGCCATGTCAGACTCCAAACCAGTTACAAGTGGCGTCCCACAAGGCTCAGTCCTGGGACCTCTCTTGTTCGGTATATATTTCTCGGCGGTACAGGCCAACACCGAAGGACTGTGGCTGACCAAGTTCGCAGATGACTGAAAACTGGGTGCCATAATCAACTCTCCAGCCGACACAAGCATCCTCCAAAAGGGCCTCATAGAAACAGACAACTGGTGCCAGAGCCATGGCCTCAAGCTAAACGCCAAAAAGTGTATAGTCATCCCCTTTGGCAAAAACAAAGTTCCCACAAATTACCACATAGGTGGTAATTCATTAAGTACAGAAGAAGTCATTAGGGACCTGGGGACCCAAGTTGATAGCAATCTCTCATTTGACAACCACGTGGCCAAAGTGGTTAGAAAAACATTTTATATAGCCCACCTAATCATGAAGGGATTCACATCTAGATCAGGGGAAGTCATCGTACCTCTTTACTCATCCCTCATCAGGCCCATAATTGAGTACAATGCCCCTTTTGGGATGTACCTTACCAGACACCTGCAGAAACTGGAAAGACCCCAAAAGTACCTCACCAAGAGGATCAAAGGGCTCAAACAGATGCCATATGCTGCCCGGTTAAAGAAACTCCAGCTCTACTCAGTGGCATACCGCCTGCTCAGAGGCGATCTGTGCCTGACGTATAAAGCCATGTCCAACCCGGAATTAATGGACATGCTGCACCTCAGAAAATCCAAATCCCATCGAGCTACGCGCTCGAGAGACTTGAACCTCAGCACTGAAATAAATAGGACATGCTGGAGGACAGATTCATAACCCAGAGGCTCCCTTCATTCTGGAATAAAATCCCAGTCCAGGTTAGGCAGAGTCCCACATTGACTCTCTTCAAGAGGAATCTTGATGAGTGGATGGGAGATCGTAGGTTTACCCCGGCTATCACTTCTGTGTCACTGTTAGACAGAGGCACAGTATACTAACCTCAAAAAAAGGCATAGCAAAATTAATTTAAAATGGGTGGCGAAAACCAAACACACTCTGGCTAGGCTTATAAATGCCCTAGGGCAGATAGCCTAGTATGAACCTATGAACCTATGTTTCCACTGTGTTGAGGAAGTCCTTCTATGTGGCACAGCTTATAAGTAAGGGCTTGGCATCTAGATCTAAGGAGGTTATAATTCCACTGTACTTGGCCCCCATCAGACCAATAGTCAAGTACAATGCACCTGTCGGCATGTACCTGACCAGGCACTTGAGAGAGCTGGAACAGCCTCAGAGGTTCCTTTAAAAAAAAAAAAGAAATACAGAGTGTAAACAACATATCCTGTGTAGACTATTAAGGGGTGATCTATGCCTAACCTGCAAAGCACTCTAAAATCCAGCCCTGATGGAACCATTACACATTTGCAAGACGTTGCATGATAATTACCCAGTCCAGGGGTCTAAACCTGATCTGTGATGTGAACAAAACATACTGCAGAGACAGATATGTGTCTCAAGAGATTAGCCCTTCTTTGGAACAGGCTTCTTATCTACATAAAACAGAGCTCTTCCCTGTCTCTTCAAATGCAGTTTGGCTCAACGGATGGGGAATCGTAAATTCCCTTCTTGAGTGGTGCCTTTGTCCCTTAGTGATGGGGCACTCTGTAAACTACTCAAAGTCATAGGCACAAACCTAGCCATTCTTTAGCCATAAGGGACTGATAATCTGGTAAAATCCAGGTAATAATCACTAGGCTAGTAAGAGTGTTTGAGCCATTAGCCGAGCAATCTCCTATGAACCTATGAACCTATGGGTAGATATTCTACACCAGGTCCAGGGAAGGATACATGTTTTGTAACATGACTGCTGACAGGTAGATGTTCCACATCATAACTACAAAAAGATAGATGTTTAACATGATGTCCACAGATAGGTAGATATTCCACATCATAAACATAGAAAGACAGATATTTAGTATCATGTCCACTGATAGTTAAATATTACACATCATAACCACAGAATGATAGATGTCTAGCAACATGCCCTCTGATAGGTAGATATTCCACATCATAACCACAGAATGTTAGATGTCTAACAACATGGTCACTGATAGGTAGATGTTCCACACCATAATCAGAGAAGGTATGAAACATATCAGTCTTGTAGCAATAAGACTGCAGAACAGGGAGGGTGTGATGATTCTGGTAAATGAAGGAGAAGAGGTCTCAGAAACAAACTGTTTTTTGAGAGTGAAAACTTCATAGAATGTGTTGTAGTGACTGTTAGGACTAGACAGGTGTAGATGCCTATAGTTATCATTTACATGACATCTAGATTCAATAATGTAGGGATGGAGGAACTTATAGGTTCATAGGTTCATAGGTTCATACTAGGCTATCTGCCCTAGGGCATTTACAAGCCTAGCCAGAGTGTGTTTGGCTTTTTCTACCCATTTTAAATGAATTTTGCTATGCCCTTTTTCGAGGTTAGTATACTGTGCCTCTGTCTAACAGTGACACAGAAGTGATACCCGGAGTAAATCTATGATGTAGATTATAAATTACATCTACAGCCTTAACTTTCAAAATGCAATAATAGGAGGAAATCTAAATTTACTATGTTTGTAGATAGTTTTAATGGTTTACAGAACACTCTTAGCTGATTTTTAGCTTGTTTTTATGAATACTAATTTAAAACAAATTATTTCTACCCCCACACACTCAGTGTAAGAATATCCTAAACATTCTGAGAGTTCCCAAACCTATTGAAAATTATAAGCATTACTTACTATTTGTTTTAGGCTAAATTATAGACATCTGTTAGCATTAACAACAGGTAAAGCAAATTGAAGGTCATGCTGCTTAACGCTAAGAGCCTTGACCTGAAAATGCACTCAATGGAGGCTCTCCTAGCACTGAAAGATGCTGACATCTGTGTAGTCACAGAAACCTGGTTCAAGGCTGCTGAGAGTACCCCTGCCTTACCGGGCTATACCTCATTCCATACATTCCGACCCCAAAATGATGTTGAGGAGACTAAGTGTCATGGAATTTCTATTATCATTAAAGACAAGCATACCTCCAGACTGGTCTGCCAGCATGATGCACTAGAACTTCTTCAGGTGCAATGGTTTGCCATCATGATGCACTAGAACTTCTTCAGGTGCAATTAACAATTGCAATGACACCCATCCAAGTTATAGCCAGCTATAGACCCCCTCCATGACTCAGGACACCCACTCCTTCTACCTGGACTTGAGTCCATCAAGGTACCCCCTAACACCCTGATCCTTGGTAACTTCAACTGCCCCACCATAAACTGGGTGAACTATTCCTGCTCTAATGCACTCACCCAACGATTCCTTGATTTCATCAGTTCTAATGCACTAGACCAGCCTGTCTCATCCCCCACAAGGGGAGATAGCATTCTAGACTCGGTTCTCACCCACATGGGTGACTGCTGCACCACCCCCATAGTAAGTTATGTGCTGGTGAAATCAGACCATCGATCTGTCTCATTCGAAGTGTCTATCCCTTCCAACCCCCCCCCCCCCCAGCAGTAACCAGGCTAAACATTTTCTCAAAAACTGACTACAACCTTCTAAGGGAGGGTATCAGTAGCTTCACACCACCACCACCCTCAGAGGATGCAGATAAATATGCTGAAGAGTATGCCAGTGCAGTACACAAGCACCTGTACAACTGCATGGACTCAGCCATACCCAACAGGACTAAAACCTGCAACTCAAGGAAACACAAACCAATGTGGTGGACATCCTCTATCAACAGGCTTTACAACAAAAGGAAGAAACTGTTGTCCAAGGGTAAAAAGGCACAAATTCCCAATTGGAAAAACTCCCTCCTTAGCCTCAACAAGCAAATTAGGTCACTAGTGAAAACCTCCAAAGCCAATTATGAATCAAAACTAGCCTCCAAAACAAAGGCTAACCACAAAGCCCTTTTCAGTTACATCAGAAACCTCCATGGCAAAGCCCAGGTTTGTTCCGAATTAGTTCTTAACGGTGCCACTTACACTGATCATGTTGACCTAGTCAACCTGCTAGCAGATAGGTTCAGCGCAAACGTCACCCCCCTGCCCCCCTCTAAAGGCCCATTTGACATCCCCGGCACTTGCCCTGCACCTCACATCTCTGTAGATCAAGTGTTAAAGGCCCTATCCAAGGCAAAGAACACAGCTTCCATGGGATCTGATAGTATCCCAGGCTGCATTCTGCAACATCTCCATCAAGAACTAGCCTCACCATTGAGCACCCTATTCAACCACAGCCTAAGTACAGGCTTCATTCCAGCAGAGAGGAAAACTGCCCTTGCACAAAGGTGGTGCCACTACTGAGCCTGGAAACTATCACTTCATTAGCTTGGCAAGTCTGATCTGTAAGGCCATGGAACACATTATTATGGACCTCATAAACAAGGATATAGGCAATCTCCAAGCACTTGACTCCACACAGTTCGGATTTGTCAAGGGCAGATCTTGCCTGTTGAACCTAGTTGACTTTTTTGAGACTGTCATCAAGGCACTGGATGAGGGAAAGTCAGTACACACAGCTTGCCTTGACTTGGCCAAATCCTTTAACACAATCCCCCACTCGGGCATCATTGAAAAGCTAACAGAACTTGGTGTAAATCCCTATCTCATCAGGTGGGTGGCCAACTGGCTTACTGATAGGACCCACAAGGTCAAAATAGGTGCCACTATCTCTGATAGCAGACCTGTCACTAGTGGTGTCCCCCAGGGATCCATCCTGGGACCCCTATTGTTTGGCATCTACTTCTCAAAGGTCCAGGCAATGACAAAAGGCCTGTGTCTGACCAAGTTTGTGGATGACTGTAAGTTGGGTGCTGTCATTGACTCCCCAAATGATGTTAACATACTTCAAGAAGGTCTCACAGCATCAAATGACTGGTGCCAAAGTCATGGCCTTAAGTTAAATTCAGAAAAATGTATTATCATACCATTCGACAAAACCATGACCCCTACTGATTACCACATTAGCGACAACCCCCCAAGCACACAACCTGTGGTGAGAGACCTGAGTACACAAGTTGACAACAACCTCACATTTGACCATCACATAGCAGCAGTGGTCAGGAAAGCCTTTTACTTGGTTCATCTCATAAGTAAAGGGATTGCATCCAGAAAAAAGGAGATTACTACCTCTCTGTACTCCTCTCCATTAGGCCAATAACTGAGTACAACGCCCCATTTGGTATGTACCTCTCCAAACACCTGCACCAACTGGAAAGGCCACAGAAATACCTCACAAAGAGAATTCAGGGCCTCAAACACCTGTCCTATGTGGACAGGCTCTACTCTCTATCATACAGATTGCTCAGAGATGACCTGTGTCTCACCTACAAGGCAATCTCAGACCCTGCTCTACTAGAGATGCTCCATATCCATAAGTCTCACTCCTTGCATATTACCCGATCAAAAGGCTTAAATCTAATAGGTGACATTAACAAAACCTGCTGGAGAGACAGTTTATAGGTTCATAGGTAGGTATTAGGCTATCTGCCCGAGGGCATTTATAAGCCTAGCCAGAGTGTGTCGGCTTTCGCCACCCCATTGATTAATTAACTGATCCTCTATCAAGCAGAGCCAATGAATTGATCCCAATGGTGTATTTTCTGTTACCCATCCACTCATCAAGGTTTTTCTTGAAGAGTGTTAGTGAGGGGCTCTGCCTGATGTAATTTGGAATTTTGTTCCAAAGCATGGGGAGTCTCTGTGACAGGAATCTATCCCTCCAGCATGTTCTATTTATTGTTGTGGTGAGGTTTAGCTCACTAAAGCGTGTGGCTTGCAGTGACTTGGATTTCTTTAGGTGAAGCATGTCCATCAATTCTGAGTTGGACATGGCTTTGTAAGTCAGGCAAAGATCATCTCTGAGTAAGCGATATGCCACTGAGTACAGCCAGAGTTTTTTCAGTCGGGCTGTATAGGATATATGTTTGAGGCCAGTAATCCTCTTCGTGAGGTACTTTTGTGGTCTTTCTAGCTGTTGGAAGTGTCTTGTAAGGTCCATCCCAAATGGGGCATTGTACTCTATGATGGGTCTAATGAGTGACGAGTAGAGGGGCACTATAACCTCTTAATTTCTAGATGCGAACCCTTTAATAATTAGATGGGCCACATAGAGGGATTTCCTAACTACTTTGGTAATATGATTGTCAAAGGGGAGATTACTATCTACCTGGGTCCCCAGATCTCTTTTTACTTCTTCTGTATTATGGGGGCTGCCACCTATGTGGTAATTCGTGGGTGTTTTGTTTTTCCCATACGGGATGACTATGCATTTTTGGCATTTAGCTTGAGGCCATGACTTTGACACCTGGTGTCCGTCTTAGTAAAGCCCTTTTGGAGGATGTCCGTGTCAGCCGGAGAGTCAATTATGGCTCCCAGTTTGCAGTCATAGGCAAACCTGGTTAGCTATAGTCCTCCTGTGTTTGCCTGTACTTCTGAGAAGTATATGCCGAACAGTAAGGGTCTCAGGACTGAGCCTTGCGGGACACCACTTGTGACTGGTTTAGAGTCGGACCTGGAGCCCGCAATTCTTACCGTGTTAGTTCTGTCTGTAAGCTAGTTGGCAACCCATCTCGTGACATAGGGGTTTATGTTCAGGCTGGTGAGTTTTTCTGTAATACCCAAGTGGGGAATGGTGTCGAAAGCCTTGATGAGGTCAAAGTAGGCTGTGTGAACCACCTTTCCTTCGTCTATGGCCTTGGTGACTGTCTCAAAGAGGTCAACCAGGTTTAGTAGGCATGATCTGCCCTTAACAAAGCCAAACTGGGTTGGGTCAAGTGTTTGGAGGTCCCCAATGTCTTTGTTAATGAGTTCCATGATGATGCGCTCCATAGCCTTGCAGACCAGGCTAGTCAGGCTTATGGGGTGATAGTTACCAGGGTCAGTTGTGGCCCTTCCTTTGTGGAGCAGAATAACCATTGCTGTGTGCCATTCTATGGGCATGTAGCCTGTGGAGAGGCTAAGGTTGAACAGTGTGTTTAGGTGGGGGCTTAGTTCGTTCTGTAGTTCATGCAAGACGCAGCCTGGGACATCATCTGGCCCCATTGATGCTGTGCTTTTGGCTTTTGAAAGGGCTGTTTTCACCTGTGTGTCTGTGATTTCTGGGACACTACACTTTTCCAGTATTGTTGTGGGCCCTTTTGGGGGTAAGAGGGGGGTGAAGTTTGCACTGAATCTATCTGCCAGGATGTTGGCAATATCAGTAGGTTCAGTATATTTTATGCTATTTTGCACTAGCTCAGAGCATATCTGCGAGTTGCCACTTATATTCTTGACATAGCTAAAGAAGGCTTTGTGGTTATCTTTCGAATCCTTGGCTATTTTTCTTTTGAAGTTAGCCTTGGATGATTTTATGAGAGACCTTTGTTTCTTACTGATACTGATCAGGGATGTCTTTCCTTCTTGGAATTTGCTTTTTTGCTGAACTAGTTTCCTCCTTCTATTGTATAGCCTGTTTATGCCAGACTGGTTTCCTTCTCTTAGGGGAGTGAGTTTTGGTTTTGCTAGGGATGGCACGATCCATGCATTCTTGTAGGTGCTCATATAGTGCATTTGTAAAGGTTCCTGCATCTTGGACACTGCTATCCTTTAGCGTGGGGGCTGTGAAACTTGCCACCTCTGTCTTAAGTAAGGTGAAGTTTGCTATAGAAAAGTTTTTCACTGTGGTTTCCTTGGTTGGGGGTGGTGGTGTGGTGTGGACATCCAGAGTGATTAGTTTATGGCCTGATCTAACCAGTGACGGGTTGACCTCCGGTGTGGAACACCTGTTGCCCATGTTGGTGATGACCAAGTCCAATATGTTTTCACCTCTGGTAGGAGAGTTTACCAGCTGATCCAGGGCATTTGATTTGATAAATTGCAGGAAGCGCTGGGCCTGGGAGTTTGTACTTGAGTAGTTTTCCCAGTTAACGGTAGGGTAATTGAAATCACCCAATATCAGGGTGTTCAGTAGGACCTTCATGTTTTCCAGTGTCTCCAGAAAGGTGGAGTGGTGGTCCTGGGTCTTGGAGGGTGATCTGTAGCAGGCCACAATTTGCATTGCAGAGCTCTCCATGATCAAACAACCTACAATGATAACTTGTTAAACAATAATTAGAACAACAGCAAAGCCCTTTTTAAGTATATCAGACAAAGAAAAAGACAGACGTGCAGACAGCGACTTCATTACTAAAAATAATAGTAAAGTCAGCAACCTAGATGAAACTGTCATCTTTTTTTTTTAATTATTTTATGGTAACTTGAAGCTGTGGGATCAAATTTAAACTACTAAAAACACTGAGGAACTGAAGATGCTCTAGGTTAGTAAGGATGATGCTAGAACAATTTTTGGGTTGCTTACATTTTGACAAGTCTTTTGGTCTGCATGGTCTTACAAATAGAGGCTTAAATAACACTTAAGGAGGTTTTGCTAAAACCTTTAAATGCTTATTTAATAACCTACTTATAGAACAATAACTATTTTGCATAATGGAAGTTAGTGGTGATTATGCTGATCCACAAAGCCAAGATGAGTACTTAAACTGGGTCAAGAACTACAAGTCAATTAGCCTGTTGTCAAACCCAGGAAAGATATAAACAAACTGGTAGTGGACAAGTGTAGGAGAAGTAAGCACTGTTGGCATGATGAATACATGCATATTCAGAGACCTATAACAACTTGCAACCATTGTTTTATAATAACATGATTAGAATAATGGATAGAAATATGCAAACAAAACAGAATTTTTTAATGACTAGCAATTGACAAAGTAGATCATGCAAAACTGATTGATAAGCCTAGCAAACGCTGACTCTACACTTTTGCAAAGATGCATAATTTCTTTGCTTCACAATAAAAAAGTGGTTGGTCGAGTATAAGTATTGTTTAGTGGCACGTAAAGGTTATTGTTATGGTAATGGAGAGCTGCAGCGGTAAATCCTAGGACCACACTGTTCTGCCATTTTTGTCTGATATGAATTATCCATCAAATATTTATTTGTCAGTATAAATACGAACTTAAACATGGTAGATATATAACAAATGAAGAGAATATGCTAAGATACATTAAACATACCTAGAAAACTTGTGTGAATAGGTACATGAGAATTGAATAGCCCACTCACAAAGACTAAAAATAATCCTTAGTCCTAGATGAACTGTTTCTGCTTAAAGCATTGTTAGCAATAAAATAGATCAGATGTCTAATTATAAAGATTTGGCCATTGCGTTGATTCAGACTTAGACTTTTCTGTGCAAGTGAGTAACATCATAAGGGACTTTGGCAAAATCCTAGGCTGTCTAGAAAGGTTTAACAACTTCAAAAATCAAGATGTTAATTGAACATTACTTGTTAAGTTTAATTAGACCAAAAATAGAATTTGTTGTCCTTTACTGCTTCCCTTACAAAAGATGGTAATTAAATAAACTCAAAATGATTCAAAGAAAATTTATTAGTAAGATTTCTTGTACTGATCAATTAACTTATGAGGAGAGACTTAATCGTGGACTATACAGCATTAAATATTGACACAAAAAGGGGAAGGTGGTACAGTTGTATAAGGTGACAAGAGATTTGTGTCTCTGGGAATGTTTAGGATTAAAAAAATGAACAATATGATGAAGTGAAATTGATCTATTTATTTAAAAAACATAACAGGACCACATCCTGCTTCTCAGGAAGACTTGTGGCCACCTGGAACAAGTTACCTAATCACATCAAGTTAAGCAAGATTTTATCTATTTCCAAAGCTATGACTAATGATCTGTACGGTAATATATGCATTATGTTTGCTGTGCTTGGCTGCAGACCAAAGCCTGACCTATCATTTTATTGAAGGACAGACGTTTTGCACCATGTTCACTGATGGGCAGATGTAGCACACTATGACAAGAAAAGGATAGATATTTCACATCATGAACAGAAAAGGATGAATGTTTCAGTTTATAATCACTAATGGGTAGCTGATCCCCACTAACATCAGGGAATAATGAACGTTCCATATTATGACCAGAGAAGAATTTACATTCCAAACCATCACCAAAGAAGTATGGCTGTCTCAGACCATGATGGATGGATGTTCCATATCATAACCAGAGAAAGATGGATGTCCCACATACCTCTCAACTATACAGATTTTTGCAGAATGTACAGATTTTTGCCTCATATTTTTGGTCAGTATTTCATAAAATTGTTGTTTTCTGGCAAATTAGTGGCAAATCTTTAAAGGCTGAAATTAGAAAATAATGACAGACATTTGAGTTTTGGACTTCATATCCTTCAGAAAATTCATACTAATGCAAAACCTGTTATTCTATCAGCTTTCTGAGTTTGTAAGAGCAATATTTAAAAAGTGTCCTTATTTTGGTCCTTTTTCCCACTTTTACTTATGGCTTTGTCCAGATTTCTTGCTCTAAGAGGTTGAGAGGTATGATGTCCCATACTATGACCAGAGATGGATGGGTGTCCCATACCATGACAAGAGATAGATGGATGTTCCATATCATATCAAGAGAAGAATGTGTGGCCCATACCATGACCAGAGATGGATGGATGGGTGTCCCATACCATGATCAGAGATGGATGGATATCCCATACCATGACCAGAGACAGATGTGCATCCCATATCATGACCAGAGATGGATGTGTGTCCCATAACATGACCAGAGATGAATAGATGTTCCATATCCTAACCAGGGTGAGAGATGGATGGATGTTCCATATCATAACCAGGGACAGATGGCTATTGAATACCTTGACCACAAATGGACGGATGTGCCATATCATAACCAGAGAAGGATGAATGTCTCACACCATGATTAGCGATGGTTGGATGTTCCATAGCATGGCCAGAGATGGACTGATGATCCATATCATAACCAGAGAAGGATGGATGTTCCATACCAATACCAGAGAAAGTTGGATGTCCCATACCATGACCAGAAATGGATAGGTGTCCCATTTCATGACCAGAGATGGATGGATGTCCTACACTATGACCAGAGATTGATGGTTGTTCCACACCATGACCAGAGATGGATAGATGTTCCATATCCTAATCAGGGAGAGAGAGATGGATGGATGTTCCATATCATAACCAAATATGAATGGATATCAAATACCATGACCAGAGATGGACAGATTTACCATATCATAACCAGAGAAGGATGGATGTTCCAACCACAACCAGAGATGGATGGATGTTCCATACCATGACCAGCGATGGATGGATGTCCCATACCATGACCAGAAATAGGTGGGTGTCCCATACCATGACCAGAAATAGGTGGGTGTCCCATAAAATGACCAGAGATGGATGGATGTCCCATACCATGACCAGAGATGGATGGTCATTCTGTATAATGACCAGAGATGGATGGATGTCCCATACCATGACCAGAGATGGATGGATGTCCCATACCATGACCAGAGAAGGATGGATGTCCCATACTATCACCAGAGAAGAATGGATCTCCCATACCATGACCAGAGATGGATGAATGTCCCATATCATAAGCAGGGAAGGGTGGAAGTTTCAGTCTGTAAACACAATGGATAGAAATTATTGACCAGATTCACCCGGAAAAATCCACCTAGGAGGATGAAAAGCTAAAACAACGGTTGTCAAGTGATAATAACCTGAAATTCCAGTCAGAAGAGCCCAGGCTTTCTATGGTGTTCTGCATCACCAGGCACTTCCTATGTAGGAGAGTGGAAGATCATGCAAAATGTTCTGATTAGGCATTTGCCTGAGATGTGGCATGCATTACAGAGAAACTGCAAAAATGCTATCCTAACTGCCACAGTAGGGCAGTGATAATTTACAAGGGTGCTAGGTTGCATGCTACAAAGACACTAATGACATGCAAAAGTCTACACAAGCACGGAAGAAAACCTCCAGGGAGACTAAATGTGTTGGATCAGGTGCAGTGCAAAGACACAATATAGAATAATAGTAATAATAATAATGTTATAAATCAATAATACATTGGAATTATGATACTTATTTATTTGTTTTTGTTGACCAGGAAAAGTCCGACTGGGTAAAACCCATTTTCAATGTAAGCCCAGGGAGAAAAGTTCCACAGTACTTAATGTTACTTTACATTGTACTAATGATGCCTTGGCTTTTAGACTGTACCGGGTTTTACTACAACAAAGTCTTTGTGTGTGTGCGTGCATGTGCGTGCGTGTGTGTGTGTGTGTGTGTGTGTGTGTGTGTGTGTGTGTGTGTGTGTGTATGTGTGTATGTTGAACTTTCGGTCTACTGAAGTAGATACACACACACACACACACACACACACACACACACACACACACACACACACACATAGACTGCAATGCGATGGTGTCTCATTTGGAATTAGTCACCACCCTGCACCCAGTGAGTGCTGGGATAAAGCCCTGATTTTCCATAATCCTGAACTGAAATAAGTAGGGGAATGAATGGATGGATGTCTCCTTTCTTACAGGTTCTTGATTTTTCAATTACCTTGATCTACACCCAGTCCATTTTTATACCAGTTTCTTAATGTGTTGTACAGCAGTTATTATGCAATTCATTTTCAATAGTGCCACCATTTTGGTTGTGTATGGTTTGTTACTGCTTGGGTTCTGGACTGTGTCATGCCCAAACACGGATATCACACAATACCACATATGCACATTTAGTTGAGTATGTTTTTTTACTGTCTTGTTTCTGAACTGTCATCTCCCAACATGGAAATCGCATCCTACCACACACACACACTTGCTTTGTCAATGCAGACAACATCAGAAAAACAAAATTCCACCATGTAGATTCAAATTTTCATTTTGACAAACCAGAATTTTGCCTCAGCTGGAAGAAATAGTCACCTAGATTTAGATTTTAGAAGCCAGCTATGACTGCTAAATTAAATTAAAAAATATTACATGCAAGAAAGGCATGTAAAATGCAATTTTCCTAAAAATAAAAATGACAATTTTAAGTTTACTGTTTGCTTTGTGTATACTTTAAGGAAACAGAATCATACAGAAAATCAAGGTTCCTGAACTGTTCCTTACCAAGTTCATCTGTAATGTGATCACTTCTACATTGCATTGTCTTACTTTAGCGTGTTCATCTCTTTCTCTCTCAGTGCCTCTCTCTCTGTAACATTTAAAGACCTCTGTCAGGCCTCTACCCTATAATGCCTAATGGAGAATAATTTACTGCCGTATGTGGCAGCTGAAGATCTCTCTCTGCCTTGCCACCCTCCCAGTATTGCTTTTCATATGAAGATCTTTCTGCATCTTCACTGAAGACGTCATTGGTAGTACTACTATTTTAGACATTAAAATTTGCACTACCCTTGCTTGTCTCTGTCCTGGAGTTGTGGCCTCTAGAATGTGAAAGGACGAATGATTTTGTGACAGCCTCCCTCCTGCTAGTGCTCCTTCTGTAACCCACAATTCCACTGTCTTTCTTACCTGACTTATCAAAGTGGCTTATAGTACTTGTTACGACTTGGACTTGGGTTTTGATCTGTACTACTGATGTACATAGCATATCACTCGAATATATGTCTGTCTCCTTAATTACCTTTAACCTCTCTTTTCTCCCCCTAGTTGCTTGTGCTTAGTCTTTGTTATACAACCCACAGCATTTCTATTTCCATCTCTCTGTCTCTCTCTCCTGTTTTTTTTTCTGCTTAAATCGTGGAGTTCTTTTCATCTTTTCCCTCTGCAGTGCTTTTTATTTTCACAAAGACTGCTTCTGCTTTGACTTAAGCCTAATCTGTGAAAAGCCTTCAGGAACAATGAAAGAGAGAGAGACAGAGAAAGTGCAAATGGCAGCGCTGAGAGAAGGGCACTTTGATCTATGGTGCAGAAAAAATTGCTCCAAGCTCCAGGGGAGACCAGTAATTGGTTAAAAAAAGAATTATAAAAAATAATGATTATAGAAGAGCACAGGAGAGTTCTAAGGCTGTTTTTTCTTTCCTTTGAGCGTGTGTTTGTTTGTTTGTGTGTGTGTGTGTGTGTGTGTGTGTGTGTGTGTGTGTGTGTGTGTGTGTGTGTGTGCGTACATTTGAAAAGCAGTTACAACATAATGCACAGAATGGTCCTTATTTTAATTATGAACAATAGAACAGATTTATTGCAGATGACAGATGGCAGGAAGAGGACACAAGCAAAGGAAAAGAAGCAAGATGGCCTGAACTCAAAATGTCACCCTTTCACAAAGATCTTAAGGTATGCAATGCAATGCATTAGGGGACCATCCTGGAATCTCTGCATGAATCCAGACTCTGTAATTGACAATCCTTGCACAGTTCCAGGTCTTTGGCTTGTGAGCCACTGTGGGGTATGGTATAGTATTTCCAAACACCTATACATAAATCCTGATTCTGTCCTTAGACATTCAATATTAATTCACTGGTCTGCACCTCAGCTCAGTGTGGTGTATGTTGACATTGTCCTGTGTGCATTACCCCCTAGCTGCTATGATTTAGGCATTGCACGATCATTTATGACATCAGATCTAGACTTGTGCTTGCTTCATTTCCTGTTTTCTTCATAAAGTTAAAAGTGTTTAAAGGCAGAATCACCACTAAATAACTGAATTAAGTCCTTACAAAACCCTGGGTGGGATTCTGGATAATCGCTTACTTGCACATGTAAGAGCCAACTAGCACAGTTGAAGGAGTATAATGCAAACACACAGAGACTAACTATGGAGCAGGAGCGACATTGTGCAATGGAGTCAGAATAAGTAGGCAAGTTATTGGCAAAAGCACAACAGGTTGAGGTTGTTTCACCCCCATGAGAGCTGTAGTGTATATGTGGCATGCTCAAGAAGATGCAAGGTCTCACACACACACACACACACACACACACACACACACACACACACACACACACACACACACACACACACACACACACACACACACGTGCACAAGCACACTCACACTCACTACATACATGCACACACACAGTTGACAGCCCAGCTAATGGATATACATTAAAGTCCCTCCTTTTTGCATGACAAATTATAAGACCGACTGAAATGGGAGAGAACAAGCAGAAGAACACGCAGACGTGGGAAGTAAGGGTGGTATGAGGTACGGAAGTAAAGGCATTTTTTCTTGAGAAAGGTGCTTATTTTTTAATATTTTCAAAAAGGCAGAAGGGGAAGGTAGTGTGGAAAAGGT
Source organism: Protopterus annectens (assembly GCF_019279795.1). Taxonomy (NCBI): domain Eukaryota; kingdom Metazoa; phylum Chordata; order Ceratodontiformes; family Protopteridae; genus Protopterus; species Protopterus annectens. The sequence continues at coordinate 59,188,934 of NC_056741.1, read as the reverse complement.
ATGATCAGGAATGATGGTGAAGGAATGGCAGCAGGAGCAGACAAACAAACATACAAGACAGACAAACAGTATCTGGGGAGATGCTGACACAAATGAGAATGGGAAAGCAAAGGAAAAGCACAAATAGATGGGGGGGTAATTGGTGATGGCAAGACTGGACTACAAACTGCGGAGGGAACAAACACACAAGGAAAGGGAATCCTATGATGGTAGATAGGTTGGGGTGACAGCTTAATACCACATTACACAGTGCCACACCCAGCCATGAATCAATCTTTTCTGTGGTCACTGTTACTGCTGGGCCAGACACTGTCTGCCTGCTGTCTAACTCTGCCAGTCGTACAAGGACATGCTTCAGGATGCCAAACTGGGTATCCAGACACCGATGCACTGATGCCATTACCAGGCATCCCACCTCCTGCTGGTGGCATACAGGGATTCCCAGTGATGACCCTTCAGTTTAAACCCTACAATACCCCATACACGAGACAGTCACACAGAGGGCACAATCAAGCTCTCCCAGTCGCCCCCTTCTGGATGACCTGCATCACAGAATCAGGCCTGGAAATTGCTGGTGATCCAGCAGGTTTTAGTAAGGTAGTAAGGTCAATCTACAGTGTACTGGGCACTGCCACACCAAATCCATTGTGGTGGTCAACAATGCATAATACATGAATGTAAATAAAAAGAAGGAAAACAGCAAAGGACAAATAGAAAACAAGAAAAGACAGCATAAAAGAGAGAAATATAAAAGCAAAAGCAATTATCAGTAATGCAGACTACACTGGGTGGGAGTACAGTTACTGGAGGAATAAAATGCTGTTAAATATACAGTCACAAACTAAAAAGTCCTGACACAAATGTACTACAGCATTATGTGCACCACAAGGGGCAAGATTAAATGCCACCTAACTAGTCCCCTGAATGTAGGGTATGTGCACAAATGATGTTTCAAACAGTGTTACCACAAGAGGCAGTGAAACTGTGGTTAACAACCCCCAAAGAATATAAAGCCCAGTGCACAGGAGCTGACTTGCAGGTGACAAAGTGGTCTATGAAGCTGTGCCCTGCAAGGCACAGTGGAGACCATGTCACAGACACACTGCTGCAGAATTCCAAAGTAAATTCCAATGGGACACTGAAACCTAGTGGTAATAATGTACCATGTCATATGACAACCATCATGAAGTATCACCTAACAGCCTGTCAGTGCATGCCCACTGTATGCCAAATGTAACAGGTACTGATGGTGGTGGTGTAATGGCCAGTGTAAACGTAAGTCATGGTAGACTGTCCAGGGCAATATGCATTAACAGCAATAGATGTAACACAGAATGATTCCAAGAAATCAGGTCCAAAGTACATGACACCCAGGATGGTGGTCAAACACCCACTGAGAGACCAGTGTGCACCTCTGTGCCACAGGTGAGAATCCCTTATGGCAGGTGGACATTAGAACAGTTCAGCCCACACTTACAAGGTATGACACATAAAGCAAAACTATTACAATGATTAAAACACGTCGCTCAACTGTCCAGATGTTTGCAGAATGGCCATATTTTTGCTTCATATTTTTGGTCTGTTTCTCGTAAAAATTGTGGTTTTCTGGCAAATCACTGATGATTGAAGTCACTAAATAAAGGCATACATTTGCGTTTCAGACTTCATATGTTTCAGAAAATGAATGCCAACACAAATCCTGTTATTCTAGCAACTTTCTAAGTTTGTAAGAGCAATATTTAAAATTCGACCCTATTTTTGGTCCTTTGTTCCCCATCACTTTAGGCTTTGTCCACATTTCCTCTGCTGTGAGATTAAGAGGTATGGACAAAAATGGACAATGAAGCAGACTCCTAACAAATGTACATCTATAACAAATATTCATCTATAACATCAATCCCATATATTCACTGTTATGCCTGCACATTCTTTCTTGCCTCCCCTGGTGTATCAGACAGTTTTCCTCGCTCTCACCAGGTACTATAAAAGAGGGAAAAGAGAAATAAACATGTCTATGTGCACTAATCACTGCATATACCTGAAATAGAATGCCTGCCCTGCCTATATGAAACCACCAGTCGCAGTCAATATTACTTCTGTAAAACTCTGGCATCCTCTCTATAGCATCATCTTCCCATTAGGTAAGAAGGTTACATTGGTGCCTCCTTAGGTGGCTGTAATAACTGCAGCAGTGCTGATCAGACTGGGTGATGTTTATAGCATCACTCTTCACATTTGTAAGGCAGTGCCAGGCATCTACCTTGTGCTGGGGGCCCTCATATGAGTCCTCAGACAAGGACTGCCACTGGTGCCTGTGCAGAAAGAGGAGAAATATTTTAGTTTCTTTGTGCATTTATGCTGGAGGCCTTCCAGACTAAGACTCTTCAGAAGCCATCACTAATGTTGAAGGTATCATGTGATACACATTCATAGCCAGCATAGCAGTGCAACATAGCCCAGTGCCACCATATTGTCACATGACAACCCTGGTGCTGGCAGGGGTGGGGGGTAGACACACTCAGCACAAGACACTGGTCCTATACAGACCACATTGGTGTCTGTGGTTGTGGCATATTACCCCTAAGAGCTACAAGGCAGATTAAGAAACCTACAGCCCTGGGGAAGTCATGAACCTGCTGCACATATGTAATTTCAGTCCTCTACGCCTGTGCATAAACAGATGCAAGTCTCACTACACAGTGTAGAGATGGTAAGTATTGTGCTAAATTTGTGATTTAGAGATCTTTACCCAATATTTCCTCATTAACATAATTGTCATGCTACAAGCCCCTAAATGATTCAACAGAAGCAGGTGTCTCCATTACAGTTCTCATTTTTCAGGAATAGCAAGTGTGTCATTCAGAAGATATTTACACTGGTCTACCAAGGGAAAATCTATTCTACATCTGCTGAGGTAAGGGTACACTGGTCAGTGACAGGTTGGGAAACTGAATGGATAACTGCAAGAATCTTACATTTCTGGAAGTGGTTACTCCACAGTTGCCTGCTGATAGGAAATACTTTGTGAGTAATGATTGATCTCTGCAGTAAATGACTGCATTTGTCTACAGGTGACAGAAGTAATGACTATCTGCTATGGTAAAGGTTCTCAGGTCATTAGCAGGTGGGAAGATTGACTGGCTACTGTAGGACTGGTCACTTTTATTTTGTTGAGATGGTTGCTCTACAGTGATCTGTTAAGAGAGGGATGGAGAGCACAGGAAGGGTTGAAGTTAAGGATGGACAGCACAGGAAGGGTTGAAGTTAAGGATGGACAGCACAGGAAGGGTTGAAGTTAAGAATAAGAGATGACTGAGTGGTAGGTTCATGTGCAGGAAACCAAGGCCACCATCTGTGACCATGAGGCTGTCTGCGGTGGCCTATGGTCTTTGACAGGAGGATCAGATGGAGAGGGCTATGGTACAATGTGCAAAGTCTGCATCTGAGGATCATATATATGGAAAACAGTGAATGGGGTGGGAAATACACACTGGAAAACAATGTGGGGCACACTATGGCTGTGCTTTCTTAGGCACAGGTAAGTGTAGGCTCATTAGAAGGTGCATGTTACAACACAGTTTGTCCTCATGCATTCCAGCCAGACTGCTGCAGGATGGAAGTGTCTTGTAGTAATGCAGTGTGATCAGTGTGGCACCTTGTGGAGGCTTAGCTGCCATATGCATGACTAGTACAGATAATGCTGCAAATATTTTGTGTCCAATCTCTGACCACAGACACGTGTTCACATTTGCAGACAGCTACATAGTTTCTAAAGAGCATAAGTGTCCAGTAGAAGTGTCCTGAGAAGCTCTAAAGCAGAAACTGATGTCCTACTGCAGGCTCCCTGTTAACCAGATCATGAGCACTGAGCACAGACAACAGCAACTTGGCCTTATGGGAATGTATGTGGCATGAGCTGTTGTCAGATGCTAAGCAATCAATAGCGATGACATGGTAGCCCTTCAGGTCAGTCACGGGTCAGCTACATGATGCTGTATGATTACAACAAGGTCCTCACCATTACACTTGAAAGGATGGCCAAGATGGGGTCTGCCATTACAGACCTCTCGTAACAACAAAGAAGTGTTTTTATTAACCTTTTCTGTGGAGAGTAAAATGACCTGATACCTGGTGGAGGCCTGGAAGTGGAAGCTGACCCAGATGGACCATCCTGTGTGTCTGTTGGATATGCACTAGATTGGTATTTCTCTATATTAGTAACATGTTTTAGTAATACATCAGTGCCATGAGCTCAGGGATGCTCAGTTCCACCATATTTCCTTTACAGGAGCATGTAGGATGTAGGCACGGAGGTATACTACACGATATACCTGGTTACTTTCTTACATAGGTGTTATCTGTACTGCTGATGTATCACATGCAATTTGGTCAGATATTAGCAATGTTACCAACAGATGTTTATAGGATTATAGGAGGTTACTAGGCTAACGGCCCTAGGGCCCTTACAAGCCTATCCAAGTTCAACCCATGTTCCGAAGCATGTCTGGTTCAAGCAGACAATAAAATAAGCACATATTGCCCCTGTCCAAGAAGGGCACATGTGGAACCCTTAATCTACTTGCATTCACATGTACTACAGATATGAGGTCCTGTGGTAAAAACCAGGGCATGCCTAAAATCAGTGCTGCAGTGCATGTACCTGCATTCACAAGTACTACAGTTATGGGACCCTATGTTATACGAAAGTGCACACCTAACATCAGTGCTGCAGTGCATCTACCTGCATTCACAGGTACTACAGTTATGGGGTCCTGTGCAATTCCACAGGGCATGCCTAATATCAGTGCTGCAGTGCATGTACCTGCATTTACAGGTACTAATGTTATGGGGTCCTGTGCTAAACCACAGGGCATGCCTAACATAAGAGCTGCAGAGCATGTACCTGCATTCACAGGTACTACAGTTATGGGGGTCCTGTGCTATAAGACAGAACATGCATAACATCAGTGCTGCAGTGCATGTACCTACTTTCACAGGTACTACAGTTCTGGGGTTCTGTACTATACCACAGGGCATGCCTAACATCAGGGCTGCGGTGCATGTACCTGCATTCACAGCTACTATAGTTATGGGGTCCTGTGCTATACCACAGAGCACACTTAACATTAGTGCTGCAGTGCATCTAACTGGATTCACAGGTATTACAGTTATGGGGTCCTGTGCTATATGACAGGACATGCCTAACATCACTGCTGCAGTGCATGTACCTGCTTTCATAAGTACTACATTTATGGGGTCCTGTGCTATATCACAAGGCACACCTAACATCACTGCTACAGTGCATGAACCTGCTTTCACAGGTACTACAGTTATGGGGTTGTGTGCTACACAACAGATCAAGCATAACATTAGTGCTGCAGTGCATGTAACTGCATTCACAGGTACTACAGCTATGGGGTCCTGTGCTATACGACAGGGCACGCCTAACATCAGTGCTGCAGTGCATGGACATGCATTCACAGGTACTACAGTTATGAGGTCCTGTGCTATACCACAGGGCAGGCCTAACATCAGTGCTGCAATGCATGTACCTGCATTCATAGGTACTACAGTTATGGGGTCCTGTGCTATACTACAGGGCACACCTAACATAAGGGCTGTGGGGCATGTACCTGCATTCACAGCTACTATAGTTATGGGGTCCTGTGCTATACACAGAGCATGCTTAACATTAGTGCTGCAGTGCATGTAATTGCATTCACAGGTACTACAGTTATGGGGTCCTGTGCTATATGACAGGGCACACCTAACATCACTGCTGCAGTGCATGTACCTGCATTCACAGGTACTACAGTTATGAGGTCCTGTGCTATACCACAAGGCATGCCTAACATCAGTGCTGCCGTGTGTTTACCTGCATTGACAGGTACTACATTTTTGAGGTTCTGTGCTATATCACAGGGCATACCTAACATCACTGCTGCAGTGCATGTACCTGCATTCACAGGTACTACAGTTATGGGTCATCTGCTACACAACAGAGCACGCTTAACATTAGTGCTGCAGAGCATGTAACTGCATTCACAGGTACTATAGCTATGGGGTCCTGTGCTATATGGCAGGTCACGCCTAACATTAGTGCTGCACTGCATGGATCTGCATTCACAAGTACTACAGTTAGGAGGTCCTGTGCTATACCACAGGGCATGCCTAACATCAGTGCTGCAGTGCATGTACCTGTATTCACAGGTAGCTAAAATCTCTGCTGCAGTGCATGTACCTGCATTCACAGGTACTGCATGTATGGGGTCATGTGCTATACCACAGGGCATGTTTAACATCAGTGCTGCAGTGCATGTACCAGCTTAACAGGTTCTACAGTTACTGGGTCCTGTGCTATACCACAGGACATGCCTAACATCAGAACTGCAGTGCATGAACCTGCATTCACAGGTACTAAAGTTATGGGGTCCTGTGCTGTACCACAGGGCATGGCTATCATCAGAGCTGCAGTGCATGTACTTGCATTCACAGGTACTACAGTTATGAGGTCCTGTGTTATACCACACAGCAAGCTTAACATCAGTGCTGCAGTGCATGTCCCAGCTTAACAGGTACTACAGTTACTGGGTCCTGTACTATACCACAGGACATGCCTAACATCAGAACTGCAGTGCATGAACCTGCATTCACAGGTTTTAAAGTTATGGGGTCCTGTGCTGTACCACAGGCCATGGCTAACATCAGAGCTGCAGTGCATATACTTGCATTCACAGGTACTACAGTTATGGGGTCCTGTGCTATACCACATGGCAAGCTTAACATTAGTGCTGCAGTGCATGTACCTGCATTCACAAGTACTACATTTAAGGGGTCCTGTGCTATACCACAGGACATATCTGACATCAGTGCCACAGAGCATGTACCTGCATTCACAGGTACTGCATGTATGGGGTCCTGTGCTATACCACAGGGCATGCTTAACATCAGTGCTGCAGTGCATGTACCAGCTTTACAGGTATTACAATTACTAGGTCCTGTGCTATACCACAGGACATGCCTAACATCAGAACTGCAGTACATGTACCTGCATTCACAGGCACTAAGGTTATGGGGTCCTGTGCTGTACCACAGGGCATGCTTAAAATTAGTACTGCAGTGCATGTACATGCATTCACAGGTACTGCAGTTATGTGGTCCTGTGCTATACCACAGGGCATGTCTGACATCAGAGCTGCAGTGCATGTGCCTGCATTTACAGGTACTATAGTTATTGGGTCCTGTGCTATATGACAGGGCATGCCTGAAATCAGTGCTGCAGTGCATGTACCTGCATTCACAGGTACTATAGTTATAGGGACCTGTGGTATACAACAGGGCATGCCTAACATCAGTGTAGCAGTGCATGTACCTGCATTCACAGGTACTACAGCTATGGGGCCCTGTGTGAGCCACAGGGCACACCTAACATCAGTGCTGCAGTTCATGGATCTGCATTCAAAGGTACTATAGTTATGGAGTCCTGTGCTATACCACAGGGCTTGCATAACATCAGTGCTGCAGTATATGTACTTGCATTCACAGGTATTACAATTATGGGGTCCTGTGCTATACGACAGGGCATGCCTAACATCACTGCTGCAGTACTTGTACCTGCATTCACAAGTATTACAGTTATGAGGTCCTGTGCTATACCACAAGGCATGCCTAACTTCAGTGCTGCTGTGCATGTACCTGCATTCACAGGTACTACAGTTAAGGGGTCCTGTGCTATACCACAGGACATATCTGACATCAGTGCTGCAGTGCATGTACCTGCATTCACAGGTACTACAGTTATGGGGTCGTCTGCTACACAACAGAGCATGCTTAACATTAGTGCTGCAGAGCATGAAACTGCATTCACATGTACTAAAGCTATGGGGTCCTGTGCTATATGACAGGTTATGCCTAACATCAGTGTAGCAATGTATGTACCTGCATTCACAGGTACTACAGTAATGGGGTCCTGTGCTATACAACAGGGCAACCCTAACATCACTGCTGCAGTGCATGTACCTGCATTCACAGGTAATACAGTTATGGGGTCCTGTGCTATACCACACGGCAAGCTTAACAGTACTGCTGCAGTGCATGTACCTGCATTCACAGGTACTACAGTTAAGGGGTCCTGTGTTATACCACAGGACATATCTGACATCAGTGCTGCAGTGCATGTACCTGCATTCACAGGTACTGCAGGTATGGGGTCCTGTGCTATACCACAGGGCATGCTTAACATCAGTGCTGCAGTGCATGTACCAGATTTACAGGTACTACAGTTACTGGGTTCTGTGCTATACCACAGGACATGCCTAACATCAGAACTGCAGTGCATGTACCTGCATTCACAGGTACTAAAGTTATGGGGTCCTGTGCTGTACCAAAGGGCATGGCTAACATCAGAGCTGCAGTGCATGTACTTGCATTTACAGGTAATACAGTTATGGGGTCCTGTGCTATACCACATGGCAAGCTTAACATTAGTGCTGCAGTGCATGTACCTGCATTCACAGGTACTACAGTTAAGGGGTCCTGTGCTATACCACAGGACATATCTGACATCAGTGCTGCAGTGCATGTACCTGCATTCACAGGTAATGCATGTATGGGGTCCTGTGCTATACCACAGGGCATGCTTAACATCAGTGCTGCAGTGCATGTACCAGCTTTACAGGTTCTACAGTTACTGGGTCCTGTGCTATACCACAGGACATGCCTAACATCAGAACTGCAGTTCATGTACCTGCATTCACAGGTACTAAGTTTATGGGGTCCTGTGCTGTACCACAGGGCATGATTAAAATTAGTACTGCAGTGCATGTACCTGCATTCACAGGTACTGCAGTTATGTGGTCCTGTGCTATACCACAGGGCATGCCTGACATTAGGGCAGCAGTGCATGTACCTGCACTTACAAGTACTATAGTTATTTGGTCCTGTGCTATATGACAGGGCATGACTGAAATCAGTGTTGCAGTGCATGTACCTACATTCACATGTACTATAGTTATAGGGACCTGTGGTATACAACAGGGCAGGCCCAACATCAGTGCAGCAGTGCATGTACCTGCATTCACAGGTACTACAGCTATGGGGTCCTGTGCAAGCCACAGGGCACACCTAACATCAGTGCTACAGTGCATTGATCTGCATTCAAAGGTACTATAGTTATGGGGTCCTGTGCTATACCACAGGGCTTGTGTAACATCAGTGCTGTAGTATATGTACCTGCATTTACAGGTACTACAGTTATGGAGTCCTGTGCTATACGACAGGGCATGCCTAACATCACTGCTGCAGTGCATGTACCTGCATTCACAAGTATTACAGTTATGAGGTCCTGTGCTATACCACAAGGCATACCTAACATCAGTGCTCCCGTGCATGTACCTGCAATTACAGGTACTACATTTATGGGGTAATGTGCTATATGACAGGGCATGCCTAACATCACTGCTGCAGGGCATGTACCTGCATTCAAAGGTACTACAGTTATAGGGTCGTCTGCTACACAACACAGCATGCTTAACATTAGTGCTGCAGAGCATGTAACTGCATTCACATGTACTAGAGCTATGGGGTCCTGTGCTATATGACAGGTCATGCCTAACATCAGTTTAGTAATGTATGTACCTGCATTCACAGGTACTCAGTTATGGGGTCCTGTGCTATACCACAGGGTATACCTAACTTCACTGCTGCAGTGCATGCAACTGCATTCACAGATACTACAGTTATGGGGTCCTGTGCTATATCCTAGGGCACGCCTAACATTAGTGTTGCAGTGCATGTACTTACATTCACAAGTACTACAGTTATGGCGTCCTGTGCTATACAACAGGGCACACCTAACATCAGTGCTGCAGTGCATGTACTGGCCTTCACAAGTACTACAGTTATGGGGGCCTGTGCTATATGACAGGGCACACCTAACATCAGTGTTGCAGTGCATGTACCTACATTCACAAGTACTACAGTTATGGGGTACTGTGCTATACCACAGGGCATGCCTAATATCAGTGCTGCAGTGCATGTACCTGCTTCACAGGTACTACAGTTATGGGGTCCTGCACTATACCACAGCACATATCTAACATTACTGGGTCAGTGCATGTACCTGCTTTACAGGTACTACAGTTATGATGTTGTCTGCTATACCACAGGACATGCCTAACATCAGTGCTGCAATGCATGAACCTGCATTCACAGGTACTACAGTTATGGGGTCCTGTGCTATACCACTAGGCATGCCTAACATCAGTGCTGCAGTGCATGTACCTGCATTCACAGGTACTACAGTTATGGGGTCCTGTGCTGCACCACAGGGCATGCCTAACATCAGTGTTGCAGTGCATTTACCTGCATTCACAGGTACTACAGTTATGGGGTCCTGTGCTATACCCCAAGGCATGCCTAGCATAAGTGCTGCAGTGCATGTACCTGTATTCACAGGTACAATAGTTATGGGTTCCTCTGCTATACCACAGAGCATACCTGACTTCAGTGCTGCAGTGCATGTCCCTGCATTCACAGGTACTACAGTTATGAGCTCCTCTGCTATGCCACAGGGCATGCCTAACATCAGTGCTGCAGTGCATGCACCTGCATTCACAGCAACTATAGTTATGGGGTCCTGTGCTATACCACAGGGCATGCCTAACATCAGAGCTGCAGTGCATGTATTTGCATTCACAGGTAATACAGTTATGGGGTCCTGTGCTATGCAACAGAGCATGCCTAAGATCAGAAAAGCAGAGCATGTACCAGCATTTCCAGGTACTACAGTTATGGGGTATTGTTCTATATGACAGGGCACCACTAACATCATTGTGCAGTGCATGTACCTGCATTCATAGATACTACAGTTATGGGGTCCTGTGCTATACCACAGGGCATGCCTAAAATCACTGCTACATGACATGCATGTGCTTCACATGTACTACAGTTATGGGGTCCTGTACAATACCACAGGACATGCCTAACATCAGTGCTGCAGTGCATGTACCTGCATCCACAGGTACTGCAGTTATGGAGTATTGTGCTATACCACAGGGCACGCCTAACATCAGTGCTGCAGTGCATGTACTTGCATTCACAGGTACTACAGTTATGGGGTCCTGTGCTATACCACAGAGCATGCCTATCATCAGTGCTGTAGTGCATGTACCTGCATTCACAGGTACTACAGAAATGGGGTTACTCTGGTATACCACAGGGCCTAACTGACATCAGTGCTACAGTGCATGTACCTGCATTTACAGACTAAACAGGTATGGAGTCCTGTGCTATACCACAGTGCATGCCTAACATCAGTGCTGCAGTGCATGAACCTGTATTCACGGGTAGTACAGTTATGTGATCCTGTACTATATGAGAGAGCGTGCTTATCATCAGTGCTGCAGTGGATGTACCTGCATTCACAGGTACTACAGTTATGGGGTCCTGTGCTATTCCACAGGGAATGCCTAACATCAGTGTTGCCGTGCATGTACCTGCATTTACAGGTACTACAGTTATGGGGTGCTGTGCTATACCACAGGGCATGCCTAACATCAGAGCTGCTGAGCATGTACCTGCATTCACAGGTACTACAGTTATGGGGTCCTGTGGTATACCACAGGGCATGCCTAACATCAGAGCTGCAGTGCATGTACCTGCATTCACAGGTACTACAGTTATGGCCTCCTAAGCTATAACACTAGGCATGCCTAAAGTCAGTGCTGCTGTGGATGTGCCTGCATTCACAGGTACTACAGTTATGGGGTCCTGTGCTGTACCACAGGGCATGCTTAAAATCAGTGCTGCAGTGCATGTACCTGCATTCCCAGGTGCTACACTTATGTGGTCCTATGCTATACCACAGGTCATGCCTGACATCAGAGCTGCAGTGCGTGTACCTGCATTTACAAGTACTATAGTTATTGGGTCATGTGGTATATGGCAGGGCATGCCTGACATCAGTGCTGCAGTGCATGTACATGTAATCACAGGTACTACAGTTATGGGGTCCTGTACTATACCATAGAGCATGCCTATCATCAGTGCTGTAGTGCATGTAGCTGCATTCACATACTACAGTTATGGGGTCTTGTGCTATACCACAGGGCATGACTAACATCAGTGCTGCAGTGCATATACCTGCAATCACAGGTACTACAGTTATGGGGTCCTGAGCTATACCGCAGGGCATTCCTAACATCAGTACTGCAGTGCATGTACCTGTAATCACAGGTAATACAGTTATGGGGTCCTGTGCTATACCACAGAGCATGCCTATCATCAGTGCTGTAGTGCATGTACCTGCATTCACATGTACTACAGTTATTGGGTCATGTGGTATATGACAGGGCATGCCTGACATCAGTGCTGCAGTGCATGTACATGTAATCACAGATACTACAGTAATGGAGTCCTGTACTATACTACAGAGCATGCCTATCATCAGTGCTGTAGTGCATGTAGCTGCATTCAAGTACTACAGTTATGGGGTCTTGCGCTATACCACAGGGCATGCCTAACAACAGAGCTGCAGTGCATGTACTTGCATTCACTGGTACTACAGTTATGGGGACTAGTGCTATTCTACAGGGCATGACTAACATTAGTGCTGCAGTGCATGTACCTGTTATCACAGGTACTACGGTTATGGGGTCCTGTGCTATACCACAGAGCATGCCTATCATCAGTGTGCTGTAGTGCATGTACCTGCATTCACAGGTACTACAGTTATGGGGGCTTTCTGCTATACCACAGGGCATGCCTAACATCAGAGCTGCAGTGCATGTACTTGCATTCACAGGTAGTACAGTAATGGGGTCCTGTGCTATACCACAGGGCATATCTGACATCAGTGCTGCAGTGCATGTATCTGCATTCACAGGTCCTGCAGGCATGGGGTCCTGTGCTGTCCCACAAGGCATGCTTATCATCAGTGCTGCAGTGCATGCACCTGCATTCACAGCTACTGTAGTTATGGCGTCCTGTGCTACACCACAGGGCATGCTTAATATCAGAGCTACAGAGCATGTACCTGCATTCACTCATGCCTAACATCAGAGCTGCAGAGCATGCACCAGCATTCACAGGTTCTACAGTTATGGAATCCTGTGTTATATGGCAGGGCACCCCTAACATCAGTGTTGCAGTGCATGTACCTATATTCACAAGTACTACAGTTATGGGGTCCTCTGCTATACCACAGGGCATGCCTAACATCAGTACTGCAGTGCATGTACCTGCCTTCACAAGTACTACAGTTATGGGGTCCTGTGCTATATGACAGGCCACGCCTAACTTCAGTGTTGCAGTGCATGTATCTACAGTCACAAGTCCTACAGTTATGGGGTCCTGTGCTATACCACAGGGCACGCCTAACATCAGTGCTGCAGTGCATGTACCTGCCTTCACAAGTACTACAGTTATTGGGTCCTGCGCTATACCACAGTGCATATCTAACATTACTGGATCAGTGCATTTACCTGCTTTACAGGTACTACAGTTATGATGTTGTCTGCAATACCACAGGACATGCGTAACATCAGTGCTGCAGTGTATGTACCTGCATTTACAGGTACTACAGTTATGGGGTCCTGTGCTATACCCAGGGCATGCCTAGCATCAGTGCTGCAGGGCATGTACCTGTATTCACAGGTACTATAGTTATGGGGTCTTCTGCTATACCACAGAGCATACCTGACTTCAGTGCTGCAGTGCGTGTCCCTGCATTCACAGGTACTAAAGTTATGAGCTCCTCTGCTATACCACAAAGCATGCCTAACATCAGTGCTGCAGTGCATGTACCTGCATTCACAGAAACTATAGTTATGGGGTCCTGTGCTATAACCACAGGGCATGCCTAACACGAGAGCTGCAGTGCGTGTATCTGCATTCACAGGTAATACAGTTATGGGGTCCTCTGCTATGCAACAGAGCATGCCTAATATCAGTGAAGCAGAGCATGTTCCAGCATTTACAGGTACTACAGTTAGCGGTCCTGTGCTGTACCACAGGGCATATCTGACATCAGTGCTGCAGTGCATGTATCTGCATTCACAGGTCCTGCAGGCATGGGGTACTGTGCTGTACCACAAGGCATGCTTATTATCAGTGCTGCAGTGCATATACCTGCATTCACAGCTATTATAGATATGGTGTCCTGTACTACACCACAGGGCATGCTTAACATCAGAGCTGCAGAGCATGCACCAGTATTCACAGATACTACAGTTATGGGGTCCTGTGCTATATAACAGGGTACACCTAACATCAGTGTTGCAGTGCATGTACCTACATTCACAAGTACTACAGTTATGGGGTCCTGTGCTATATGACAGGGAACGCCTAACATCAGTGTTGCAGTGCATGTACCTACATTCACAAGTACTACAGTTATGGGGTCCTGTGCTATACCACAGGGCATGCCTAACATCAGTGCTGCAGTGCATGTACCTGCCTTCAGAAGTACTACAGTTATGGGGTCCTGCACTATACCACAGTGCATACCTAACATTACTAGATCAGTGCATGTACCTGCTTTACAGGTACTACAGTGATGATGTTGTCTGCAATACCACAGGACATATCTAACATCAGTGCTGCAATGCATGTTCCTGCATTCCCAGGTACTACAGTTATGGGGTCCTGTGCTACACCACTAGGCATGCCTAACATCAATGCTGCAGTGCATGTACTTGCATTCACAGGTACTACAGTCATGGGGTTCTGTGCTGTACCACAGGGTATGCCTGACATCAGTGCTGCAGTGCATGTACCTGCATTTACAGGTACTACAGTTATGGGGTGCTGTGCTATACCCGAGGGCATGCCTAGCATCAGTACTGCAGTGCGTGTACCTGTATTCACAGGTACAATAGTTATGGGGTCCTCTGCTATACCACAGAGCATACCTGACTTCAGTGCTACAGTGCATGTCCCTGCATTCACAGGTACTACAGTTATGAGCTCATTTGCAATACCACAGGGCATGCCTAACATCATTGCTGCAGTGCATGTACCTCCATTTACCGCAACTATAGTTATGGAGTCCTGTGCTATGCAACAGAGCATGCCTAACATCAGAGAAGCAGAGCATGTACCAGCATTTACAGGTACTACAGTTATGGGGTATTGTGCTATATGACAGGGCACAACTTACATCATTGTACAGTGCATGTACCTGCATTCACAGGTACTACAGTAATGGGGTCCTGTGCTATACCACAGGGCATGTTTGAGATCACTGCTACATGACATGCACCTGCTTCACAGGTACTACAGTTATGGGGTCCTGTGCTATATCACAGGACATGCCTAACATCAATGCTTTAGTGCATGAATCTGCATTCACAAGTACTATAGTTATGTTGGCCTTGTGCTATACCACGGCATGCCTAACATCAGAGCTGTAGTGCTTGTACTTGCATTCACAGGTACTACAGTTATGGGGTCCTGTGCTATACCACAGAGCATGCCTATCATCAGTGCTGTAGTGCATGTACCTGCATTCACAAGTACTACAGTTTTAGTGGCCTTGTGCTATACCACAGGGCATGCCTAACATCAGAGCTGCAGTGCATGTACTTGCATTCACAGGTACTACAGTTTTGGGGTCCTGTGCTATACCACAGGGCATGCTTAACATGAGTGCTGCAGTGCATGCACCAGCATTCACAGGTACTACAGTTATAATTTCCTGTGCTATACCACAGGGCATACCTGACATCAGTGCTGCAGTGCATATATCTGCATTCACAGGTACTGCAGGCATGGGGTCCTGTGCTGTACCACAAGGCATGCTTATCATCAGTGCTGCAGTGCATGTACCTGCATTCACAACTACTATAGTTATGGGGTCCTGTGCTATATGACAGGGTGCACATAACATCAGTGTTGCAGTGCATGTACCTACATTTACAGGTACTACAGTTTTCGGGTCCTGTGCTATACCACAGGGCATGCCTAACATCAGTGCTGCAGTGCATCTACCTGCCTTCACAAGTACTACAATTATGTGGTCCTATGCTATACCACAGGACATGACTAACATCAGTGCTGCACTGCATGTATCTGCATTCACAGGTAATACAGTTCTAAGCTCCTGTGCTATACAACAGAGCATGCTTAACATCAGTGCTAAAGTGCATTTACCTGCATTCCCAGGTACTACACTTATGTGGTCCTATGCTATACCACAGGGCATGCCTGACATCAGAGCTGCAGTGTGTGTACCTGCATTTACAAGTACAATCGTTATTGGGTCATGTGGTATATGACAGGGCATGCCTGACATCAGTGCTGCAGTTCATGTACATGTAATCATAGATACTACAGTTATGGAGTCATGTACTATACCACAGAGCATGCCTATCATCAGTGCTGTAGTGCATGTAGCTGCATTCAAGTACTACAGTTATGGGGTCTTGTGCTATACCACAGGGCATGCCTAACATCAGAGCTGCAGAACATGTACTTGCATTCACTGGTACTACAGTTATGGGGACTAGTGCTATTCCACAGGGCATGACTAACATTAGTGCTGCAGTGCATGTACCTGCAATCACAGGTACTACAGTTATGGGATCCTGGGCTATACCAAAGGGCATGACTAACACCAGTGCTGCAGTGCATGCACCTGTTATCACAGGTACTACAGTTATGGGGTCCTGTGCTATACCACAGAGCATGCCTATCATCAGTGTGCTGTAGTGCATGTACCTGCATTCACAGGTACTACAGTTATGGGGGCCTTCTGCTATACCACAGTGCATGCCTAACATCAGAGCTGCAGTGCATGTACTTGCATTCACAGGTAGTACAGTTATGGGGTCCTGTGCTATACCACAGGGCATATCTGACATCAGTGCTGCAGTGCATGTATCTGCATTCACAGGTCCTGCAGGCATGTGGTCCTGTGCTGTACTACAAGGCATGGTTATCATCAGTGCTGCAGTGCATGCACCTGCATTCACAGCTACTGTAGTTATGGCATCCTGTGCTACACCACAGGGCATGCCTAACATCAGAGCTGCAGAGCATGCACCAGCATTCACAGGTACCACAGTTATGGGGTCCTGTGTTATATGGCAGTGCACCCCTAACATCAGTGTTGCAGTGCATGTACCTATATTCACAAGTACTACAGTTATAGGGTCCTGTGCTATACCACAGGACATGCCTAATATCAGTGCTGCAGTGCATGTACCTGCCATCACAAGTACTACAGTTATGGGGTCCTGTGCTAAACCATAGGGCATGCTTAACATCACTGCTACACTGCATGTACCTGCTTCACAGGTACTACAGTTATGGGGTCCTGTGCTATACCACAGTGCATACCTGACATCTGTGCTGCAGTCCATATACCTGCATTCACAGGTACTACAGCTATGGGGTCCTCTGCTATACCACAGGGCATGCCTAACATCAGTGCTGCAGTGCATGTACCTGCATTCACAGGTACTACAGTTATGGGGTCCTGTGCTATACCACAGGTCATGCCTAACATCAGTGCTGCAGTGCATGTACCTGCATTCACAGGTACTACAGTTATGGGGTCCTGTGCTATACCACAGGGCATGCCTAACATCAGTGCTGCAGTGCATGTACCTGCATTCACAGGTACTACAGTTATGGGGTCCTGTGCTATAAACAGGGCATGCCTAAAATCAGTGCTGCAGGGCATGTACCTGAAATCACAGGTACTACAGTTATGGCATCCTGTGCTCTACCACAGGGCATGTCTAACATCAGTGCTGCAGTGCATGTACCTGCATTCACAGGTACTACAAGTATGGGGTCCTGTGCTATACCACAGGGCATGCCTAACATCAGTGCTGCAGTGCATGTACCTGCATTCACAGGTACTACAGTTATGGGGTCCTGTGCTATACCACAGAGCATGCCTAACATCAGTGCTGCAGTGCATGTACCTGCATTCACAGGTACTACAGTTATGGGGTCCTGTGCTATACCACAGGGCATGCCTAACATCAGTGCTGCAGTGCATGTACCTGCATTCACAGGTACTACAGTTATGGGGTCCTGTGCTGCACCACAGGGCATGCCTAACATCAGTGCTGCAGTGCATGTACCTGCATTCACAGGTACTACAGTTATGGGGTCCTGTGCTATACCCAGGGCATGCCTAGCATCAGTGCTGCAGTGCATGTACCTGTATTCACAGGTACTATAGTTATGGGGTCCTCTGCTATACCACAGGGCATGCTTAACAGCAGTGCTGCAGTGCATGTACCTGCATTCACAGGTATTACAGTTATGGGGTCCTGTGCTATACCACATAGCATGCCTAACATCAGTGCTGCAGTGCATGTACCTGTATTCACAGGTATTACAGTTATGGGGTCCTGTGCTATACCACATAGCATGCCTGACATCAGTGCTGCAGTGCATGTATCTGTATTTACAGGTACTACAGTTATAGGGTCCTGTGCTATACCACAGGGTATGCCTAACATCAGTGCTGCAGTGCATGGACCTGCATTCACAGGTACTAGTGTTATGGGGTCCTGTGCTATACCACAGGGCATGCCTAACATCAGTGCTGCAGTGCATGTACCTACATTCACAGGTACTACAGTTATGGGGTCCTGTGCTATACCACAGGGCACGCCTAACATCAGTGCTGCAGTGCATGTACCTGCATTCACAGGTACTACAGTTATGGGGTCCTGTGCTATACCACAGGGCATGCCTAACATCAGTGCTGCAGTGCATGTACCTACATTCACAGGTACTACAGTTTTGGGGTCCTGCTCTATACCACAGGGCATGCCTAACATCAGTGCTGCAGTGCATGAACCTGCATTCACAGGTACTACAGTTATGTGGTCCTGTGCTATACCACAGGGCACCCCTAACATCAGTGCTGTAGTGCATGTACCTGCATTCACAGGTACTACAGTAGTTGGGTTCTGTGCTATACCACAGGGCATGCCTAACATCAGTGCTGCAGTGCATGTACCTGCATTCACAGGTACTACAGTTATGGGGTCCTGTGCTATAAACAGGGCATGCCTAAAATCAGTGAGCCAGTGCTTGTACCTTCAGCAACAGTTACAACAGTTATGGGGTCCTTTGCTATACCACAGGGCTTGACAAAGATCAGTGCTGCAGTGCAAGTACCTGCATTCACAGGTACTACAGTTAAGGGGTCTGGTGCTATACCACAGGGCATACCTAACATCATTCCTGCAGTGCATGTACCTGCTTCTCAGGTCCTACAGTTATGAGGTCTTGTGCTATACCACAGGACATGCCTAACATCAGTGCTGCAGTGCATGTACCTGCATTCACAGGTACTACAAGTATGGGGTCCTGTGCTATACCACAGGGCATGTCTAACATCAGTGCTGCAGTGCATGTACCTGCATTCACAGGTACTACAGTTATGGGGTCCTGTGCTATACCACAGGGCATGCCTAACATCAGTGCTGCAGTGCATGTACCTGCATTCACAGGTACTACAGGTATGGGGTCCTGTGCTATACCACAGGGCATGCCTAACATCAGTGCTGCAGTGCATGTACCTGTATTCACAGGTATTACAGTTATGGGGTCCTGTGCTATACCACATAGCATGCCTAACATCAGTGCTGCAGTGCATGTACCTGCATTTACAGGTACTACAGTTATGGGGTCCTGTGCTATACCACAGGGCATGCCTAACATCAGTGCTGCAGTGCATGTACCTGCATTCATATGCACTACAGCTATGGGGTCCTGTGCTATACCACAGGGCATGCCTAATATCATTTCTGCAGTGCATGGACCTGCATTCACAGGTACTGCAGGTATGGGGTCCTGTGCTATAGCACATGGCATGCCTAACATGAGTGCTGCAGTGTATCTACCTGCATTCACAATTACTACATTTATGGGGTCATGTGCTATACCACAGGGCATGCCTAACATCAGTGCTAAAGTGCATGTACCTGCATTTACAGGTATTATAGTTATGGCGTCCTGTGCTATACCGCAGGGCATGCCTAACATCAGTGCTGCAGTGCATGTACCTGCAATTACAGGTAGTACAGTTATGGCATTCTGTGCTATACCGCAGGGAATGCCTAACATCAGTGTTGCAGTGCATGTACCTGCACTCACAGATACTACAGTTATGAGGTCCTGTGCTATACCACAGAGCATGCCTATCATCAGTGCTGTAGTGCATGTACCTGCATTCACAAGTACTACAGTTATGGGGTCCTGTGCTATACCACAGGGCATGCTTAACATGAGTGCTGCAGTGTATGCACCTGCATTCACAGGTACTACAGTTATGGGGTCCTTGTGCTATACCACAGGACATGCCTAACATCAGTGCTGCAATGCATGAACCTACATTTACAAGTACTACAGTTATGGGGTCCTGTGCTATACCACTAGGCATGCCTAACATCAGTGCTGCAGTGCATGTACCTGCATTCACAGGTACTACAGTTATGGGGTCCTGTGCTATACCACAGGGCATGCCTAACATCAGTGCTGCAGTACATGTACCTGCATTCAGAGGTACTACAAGTATGTGGTACTGTGCTATAACCCAGGGCATGCTTAACAACAGTGCTGCAGTGCATGTACCTGTATTCACAGGTACTACAGTTATGGGGTCCTGTGCTATACCACAGGGCATGCCTAACATCAGTGCTGCAGTGCATGTACCTGCATTCACAGGTACTACAGTTATGGGGTCCTGTGCTATACCACAGGGCATGCCTAACATCAGTGCTGCAGTGCATGTACCTGCATTCACAGGTACTACAGTTATGGGGTCCTGTGCTATACCACAGGGCATGCCTAACATCAGTGCTGCAGTGTATGTACCTGCATTCACAGGTACTACAGTTATGGGGTCCTGTGCTATTCCACAGGTCATGCCTAACATCAGTGCTGCAGTGCATGTACCTGCATTCACAGGTACTACAGCTATGGGGTCCTGTGCTATGCACAGGGCATGCCTAACATCAGTGCTGCAGTGTATGTACCTGCATTCACAGTTACTACAGTTATGGGGTCCTGTGCTATTCCACAGGGCATGCCTAACATCAGTGCTGCAGTGTATGTACCTGAATTCACAGATACTACAGTTATGGGGTCCTGTGCTATACCACAGGGCATGCCTAACATCAGTGCTGCAGTGCATGTACCTGCATTCACAGGTACTACAGTTATGGGGTCCTGTGCTATACCACAGGGTATGCCTAACATCAGTGCTGCAGTGCATATACCTGAATTTACAGGTACTATAGTTATGGGGACCTGTGCTATACCACAGGACACACCTAACATCAGTGCTGCAGTGCATGTACCTGCATTCACAGGTACTACATTTATGGGGTCATGTGCTATACCACAGGGCATGCCTAACATCAGTGCTACAGTGCATGTACCTGCATTCTTAGATACTACAGTTATGGAGTCCTGTGCTATACCACAGGGCATGCCTAACATCAGTGCTGCAGTGCATGTACCTGCATTCACAGGTACTACAGTTATGGGGTCCTGTGCTATACCACAGGGCATGCCTAACATCAGAGCTGCAGTGCATGTACCTGCATTCACAGGTACTACAGTTATGGGGTCCTGTGCTATACCACAGGGCATACCTAACATCAGTGCTGCAGTGCATGTACCTGCATTCACAGGTACTACAGTTATGGGGTCCTGTGCTATACCACAGGGCATGCCTAACATCAGTGCTGCAGTGCATGTACCTGCATTCACAGGTACTACAGTTATGGGGTCCTGTGCTATACCACAGGGCATGCCTAACATCAGTGCTGCAGTGCATGTACCTGCATTCACAGGTACTACAGTTATGGGGTCCTGTGCTATACCACAGGGCATACCTGTCATCAGTGCTGCAGTGCATTAACCTGCATTCACAGGTACTACAGTTATGGGGTCCTGTGCTATACCACAGGGCATACCTGACATCAGTGCTGCAGTGCATGTACCTGCATTCACAGGTACTAAAGTTATGGGGTCCTGTGCTGTTCCACAGGCATGGCTAACATCAGTGCTGCAGTGCATGTACCTGCTTCACAGGTACTACAGTTAATGGGTCCTGCACTGTACCACAGGGCATACCTAACATCATTCCTGCAGTGCATGTACCTGCATTCACAGGTACTACAGTTATGAGGTCCTGTGCTATACCACAGGGCATGCCTAACATCAGTGCTGCAGTGCATGTACCTGCATTCACAGGTACTACAGTTATGGGGTCCTGTGCTATACCACAGGGCATGCCTAACATCAGTGCTGCAGTGCATGTACCTGCATTCACAGGTACTACAGTTATGGGGTCCTGTGCTATACCACAGGTCATGCCTAACATGAGTGCTGCAGTGTATGTACTTACATTCACAGGTACTACAGTTATGGGGTCCAGTGCTATAGCACATGGCATGCCTAATATGAGAGCTGCAGTATATGTACCTGCATTCACAGGTACTACAGTTATGGGCTCTTGTGCTATACCACAGGGCATACCTGACATCAGTGCTGCAGTGCATGTACCTGCATTCACAGGTACTACAGGTATGGGGTCCTGTGCTATACCACAGGGCATGCCTAACATCAGTGCTGCAGTGCATGTACCTGCATTCACAGGTACTACAGTTATGGGGTCCTGTGCTATACCACAGGGCATGCCTAACATCAGTGCTGCAGTGCATGTACCTGCATTCACAGGTACTACAGTTATGGGGTCATGTGCTAAACCATAGGGCATGCTTAACATCACTGCTACACTGCATGTACCTGCTTCACAGGTACTACAGTTATGGGGTCCTGTGCTGTACCACAGAGCATGCCTATCATCATTGCTGTAGTGCATGTACCTGCATTCACAAGTACTACAGTTATGGGGGCCTTGTGCTATACCACAGGGCATGCCTAACATCAGAGCTGCAGTGCATGTACTTGCATTCACAGGTACTACAGTTATGGGGTCCTGTGCTATACCACAGGGCATGCCTAACATCAGTGCTGCAGTGCATGTACCTGCATTCACAGGTACTACAGTTATGGGGTCCTGTGCTATACCACAGGGCATGCCTAACATCAGTGCTGCAGTGCATGTACCTGCATTCACAGGTACTACAGTTATGGGGTCCTGTGCTATACCACAGAGCATGCCTATCATCAGTGCTGCAGTGCATGTACCTGCATTCACAGGTACTACAGTTATGGGGTCCTGTGCTATACCACAGGGCATGCCTAACATCAGAGCTGCAGTGCATGTACCTGCATTCACAGGTACTACAGTTATGGGGTCCTGTGCTATACCACAGGGCATGCCTAACATCAGTGCTGCAGTGCATGTACCTGCATTCACAGGTACTACAGTTATGGGGTCCTGTGCTATACCACAGGGCATGCCTAACATCAGTGCTGCAGTGCATGTACCTGCATTTACAGCTAGTATAGTTAAGGTGTCCTGTGCTATACCACAGGGCATGCTTAACATCAGAGCTGCAGATCATGTACCTGCATTCACTCATGCCTAACATCAGAGCTGCAGAGCATGCACCAGCATTCACAGGTACTACAGTTATGGGGTCCTGTGCTATATGACAGGGCACCTAACATCAGTGTTGCAGTGCATGTACCTACATTCACAAGTACTACAGTTATGGGGTCCTGTGCTATACCACAGGGCATGCCTAACATCAGTGCTGCAGTGCATGTACCTGCCTTCACAAGTACTACAGTTATGGGGTCCTGTGCTAAACCATAGGGCATGCTTAACATCAGTGCTGCAGTGCATGTACCTGCATTCACAGGTACTACAGTTATGGGGTCCTGTGCTATACCACAGGACATGCCTAACATCAGTGCTGCAGTGCATGTACCTGCATTCACAGGTACTACAGTTATGGGGTCCTGTGCTATACCACAGGGCATGCCTAACATCAGTGCTGCAGTGCATGTACCTGCATTCACAGGTACTACAGTTATGGGGTCCTGTGCTATACCACAGGGCATGCCTAACATCAGTGCTGCAGTGCATGTACCTGCATTCACAGGTACTACAGGTATGGGGTCCTGTGCTATACCCCAGGGCATGCTTAACATCAGTGCTGCAGTGCATGTACCTGCATTCACAGGTACTACAGTTATGGGGTCCTGTGCTATACCACAGGGCACGCCTAACATCAGTGCTGCAGTGCATGGACCTGCATTCACAGGTACTACAGTTATGGGGTCCTGTGCTATATGACAGGGCACGCCTAACATCAGTGCTGCAGTGCATGTACCTGTCTTCACAGGTACTACAGTTATGGGGTCCTGTGCTATACCACAGGGCATGCCTAACATCAGTGCTGCAGTGCATGTACCTGCATTCACAGGTAATACAGTTATGAGGTCCTGTGCTGTATGACAAAGCATGCCTAACATTAGTACTGCAGTGCATGTACTTGCATTCATATGCACTACAGCTATGGGGTCCTGTGCTATACCACAGGGCATGCCTAACATCAGTGCTGCAGTGCATGTACCTGCATTCACAGGTACTACAGTTATGGGGTCCTGTGCTATACCACAGGTCATGCCTAACATCAGTGCTGCAGTGCATGTACCTGCATTCACAGGTACTACAGTTATGGGGTCCTGTGCTATACCACAGGGCATGCCTAACATCAGTGCTGCAGTGTATGTACCTGCATTGACAGGTCCTACTGTTATGTGGTCCTGTGGTATAGCACATGGCATGCCTAACCTCAGTGCTGCAATGTATGTATCTGCATTCACAGTTACTAAATTTATGGTGTCCTGTGTTATACCACAGGGTATGCCTAACATCAGTGCTGCAGTGCATATACCTGAATTTACAGGTACTATAGTTATGGGGACCTGTGCTATACCACAGAGCACACCTAACATCACTGCTGCAGTGCATGTACCTGCAATCTTAGATACTACAGTTATGGGGTCCTGTGCTATACCACAGGGCATGCCTAACATCAGTGCTGCAGTGCATGGACCTGCATTCACAGATACTAGTGTTATGGGGTCCTGTGCTATACCACAGGGCATGCCTAATATCATTTCTGCAGTGCATGGACCTGCATTTACAGGTACTAGTTTTATGGGGTCCTGTGCTATACCACAGGGCTTGCCTAACATCAGGGCTGCAGTGCATGTACCTGCATTCACAGGTACTACAGTTATGGGGTCCTGTGCTATACCACAGGGCATGCCTAACATCAGTGCTGCAGTGCATGTACCTGCATTCACAGGTACTACAGTTATGGGGTCCTGTGCTATACCACAGGGCATGCCTAACATCAGTGCTGCAGTGCATGTACCTGCATTCACAGGTAATACAGTTATGGGGTCCTGTGCTATACCACAGGGCATGCCTAAAATCACTGCTGCAGTGCATGTACCTGCATTCACAGGTACTAAAGATATGGGGTCCTGTGCTATTCCACAGGGCATGCCTTACATCAGTGCTGTCGTGCATGTACCTGCATTCACAGGTACTACAATTATGGGGTCCTGTGCTATACCACAGGTCATGCCTAACATGAGTGCTGCAGTGCATGTACCTGCATTCACAGGTACTACAGTTATGGGGTCCTGTGCTATACCACAGGGCATGCCTAACATCAGTGCTGCAGTGCATGTACCTGCATTCACAGGTACTACAGTTATGGGGTCCTGTGCTATACCACAGGGCATGCCTAACATCAGTGCTGCAGTGCATGTACCTGCATTCACAGGTACTATAGTTATGGGGTCCTGTGCTATACCACAGGGCATGCCTAACATCAGTGCTGCAGTGCATGTACCTGCATTCACCGGTACTACAGTTATGGGGTCCTGTGCTATACCACAGGGCATGCCTAACATCAGTGCTGCAGTGCATGTACCTGCATTCACAGGTACTACAGTTATGGGGTCCTGTGCTATACCACAGGGCACCCCTAACATCAGTGCTGCAGTGCATGTACCTGCATTCACAGGTACTACAGTTATGGGGTCCTGTGCTATACCACAGGGCATGCCTAACATCAGAGCTGCAGTGCATGTACCTGCATTCACAGGTACTACAGTTATGGGGTCCTGTGCTATACCACAGGGCATACCTAACATCTGTGCTGCAGTGCATGTACCTGCATTCACAGGTACTGCAGTTATGGGGTCCTGTGCTATACCACAGGGCATGCTTAACATCAGTGCTGCAGTGCATGTACCTGCATTCACAGGTACTACAGTTATGGGGTCCTGTGCTATACCACAGGGCATGCCTAACATCAGTGCTGCAGTGCATGTACCTGCATTCACAGGTACTACAGTTATGGGGTCCTGTGCTATACCACAGGGCATGCCTAACATCAGTGCTGCAGTGCATTTACCTGCATTCACAGGTACTATAGTTATGGGGACCTCTGCTATACCACTAGGTTTGCCTAACTTCAGTGCTGCAGTGCATGTACCGCATTCACAGTTACTACAGTTATGGGGTCCTGTGCTATACCACAGGGCATGCCTAACATCAGTGCTGCAGTGCATGTACCTGCATTCACAGGTACTACAGTTATGGGGTCCTGTGCTATACCACAGGGCATGCCTAACATCAGTGCTGCAGTGCATGTACCTGCATTCACAGGTACTACAGTTATGGGGTCCTGTGCTATACCACAGGGCATGCCTAACATCAGTGCTGCAGTGCATGTACCTGCATTCACAGGTACTGCAGTTATGGGGTCCTGTGCTATACCACAGGGCATGCTTAACATCAGTGCTGCAGTGCATGTACCTGCATTCACAGGTACTACAGTTATGGGGTCCTGTGCTATACCACAGGGCATGCCTAACATCAGTGCTGCAGTGCATGTACCTGCATTCACAGGTACTACAGTTATGGGGTCCTGTGCTATACCACAGGGCATGCCTAACATCAGTGCTGCAGTGCATGTACCTGCATTCACAGGTACTACAGTTATGAGGTCCTGTGCTATACAACAGACCATGCCTAACATCAGTGCTGCAGTGCATGAACCTGCATCGACAGGTACTACAGTTATGTGGTCCTGTGCTATACCACAGGGCACCCCTAACATCAGTGCTGTAGTGCATGTACCTGCAATCACAGGTACTACAGTTATGGGGTCCTGTGCTATACACCAGGGCATGCTTAACATCAGTGCTGCAGTGCATGTACCAACATTCACAGGTACTACAGTTTTGGGGTCCTGTGCTATACCACAGGGTATGCCTAACATCAGTGCTGCAGTGCATGTACCTGCATTCACAGGTACTACAGTTATGGGGTCCTGTGCTATACCACAGGGCATGCCTAACATCAGTGCTGCAGTGCATGTACCTGCATTCACAGGTACTACAGTTATGGGGTCCTGTGCTATACCACAGGGCATGCCTAACATCAGTGCTGCAGTGCATGTACCTGCATTCACAGGTACTACAGTTATGTGGTCCTGTGCTATACCACAGGGCATGCTTAACATCAGTGCTGCAGTGCATGTACCTGCATTCACAGGTACTACAGTTATGGCATCCTGTGTTATACCACAGGGCATGCCTAACATCAGAGCTGCAGTGATGTACCTACATTCACAGGTACTACAGTTATGGGTTCCTGGGCTATACCACAGGGCATGTCTAACATCCGTACTGCAGTGCATGTTCCTGCATTCACAGGTACTACTGTTATGTGGTCCTGTGCTATACCACTAGGCATGCCTAACATCAGTGCTGCAGTGCATGTACCTGCATTCACAGGTACTACAGTTATGGGGTCCTGTGCTATACCACAGGGCATGCCTAACATCAGTGCTGCAGTGCATGTACCTGCATTCACAGGTACTACAGTTATGGGGTCCTGTGCTATACCACAGGGCATGCCTAACATCAGTGCTACAGTGCATGTACCTGCATTCACAGGTACTACAGTTATGGGGTCCTGTGCTATACCACAGGGCATGCCTAACATCAGTGCTGCAGTGCATATACCTGCATTCACAGGTACTACAGTTATGGGGTCCTGTGCTATACCACAGGTCATGCCTAACATCAGTGCTGCAGTGCATGTACCTGCATTCACAGGTACTGCAGGTATGGGGTCCTGTGCTATACCACAGGGCATGCTTAACATCAGTGCTGCAGTGCATGCACCTGCATTCACTGGTACTACAGTTATGGGGTCCTGTGCTATACCACAGGGCATACCTCATATCAGTGCTGCAGTGCATGTACCTGCATTTACAGGTACTGCAGGTATGGGGACCTGTGCTATACCACAGGGCATGCTTAACATAAGTGCTGCAGTGCATGTGCCTGCATTCACAGGTACTACAGTTATGGGGTCCTCTGCTATACCACAGGGCATGCCTAAAATCAAAGCTGCAGTGCATGTACCTTCATTCACTCATGCCTAACATCCGAGCTGCAAAGCATGCACCAGCATTCAACAGTACTACAGTTATGGGGCCCTGTGCTATATGACAGGGCACACCTAGAATCAGTGTTGCAGTGCATGTACCTACATTCACAGGTACTACAGTTATGGGGTCCTGTGCTCTACCACAAATCATGCCTAACATCACTGCTGCAGTGCATGTACCTGCTTCATAGGTACTACAGTTATGAGGTTGTGTGTTATACCACAGGACATGACTAACATCAGTGCCGCAGTGCATGTACCTGCATTCACAGGTACTACATTATGGAGTCCTGTGCTATATCACAGGGCACAGCTAACATCAGTGCTGCAGTGCATGTTCCTCCATTCACAGGTGCTACAGTTCTGGGGTCCAGTGCTGTACCACAAAGCATGCCTAACATCAGTGCAGCAGTGCATGTACTTCCATTCACAGGAACTACAGTTATGGGGTCCTGCGCTATGCCAAAGGGAATGCCTGACATCAGTACTGCAGTGCATGTACCTGCATTCAAAGGTACTATAGTTATGGGGTCCTCTGCTATAAGACAGGGCATGCCTGACATCAGTGCTGCAGTGCATGCACATGCATTCACAGGTTCTATAGCTATAGGGTCCTGTACTATACAACAGAGCATGCCTAACATCAGTGCTGCAGTACATGTACTTACATTCACATGTACTACAGTTACGAGGTCCTGTGCTATACCACAGGGCACGCCTAACATCAGTGCTGCAGTACATGTATCTGCATTCACAGGTACTACAGTTATGTGGTCCTGTGCTATGCCATATTGCATACCTGACATCAGTGATGCAGTGCATGTACCTGCATTCACAAGTACTATAGTTATGGGGTTCTTTGCTATACCACAGGGCATGCCTAACATCAGTGCTGCAGTGCATGTACCTGCATTCACAGTTACTACAGTTCTGAAGTCTTGTGGTATATGAAAGTCTTCCCTGACATCAGTGCTGCATGCATGTACCAACATTCACAAGTACTATAGTTATACGGTCCTCTGCTATACAACAGACCATGCCTAACATCAGTGCTGCAGCGCACGTACCTGCATTTACAGGTACTACAGTTATGGGGTCCTGTGCTATACCACAGGGCAACCCTAACATCAGTGCTGTAGTGCATGTACCTGCATTCACAAGTACTATAATTATAGAGTTTTGTGCTTTACACAGGGCATGCCTAAAATCAGTGCTGCAGTTCTTGCACCTTCACTCACAGTTACTAAAGTTATAGGGTCCTGTGCTATACCACAGGGCATGGCTAACATCAGTGCTGCAGTGCATATACCTGCAATCACAGGTACTACAGTTATGGCATCCTGTGCTCTACGACAGACCATTTCTAACATCAGTGCTGCTGTGCATGTACCTGCATTCACAGATACTACAAGTGTGGGGTCCTGTGCTATACCACAGGGCATGCTTAACATCAGTGCTGCAGTGCATGTATCTGCATTCACAGGTACTAAAGTTATGGGGTCCTGTTCTATACCACAGAGCATGCCTGACATCAGAGCTGCAGTGCATGTACCTGCATTTAAAGGTACTATAGTTAAAGGGTCCTGTGCTTTACAACAGAGCATGCCTAACATCAGTGCTGCAGTGCATGTACTTGCATTCACAGGTACTACAGCTATTAGCTCCTTTGCACTACTACAGGGCATGCCTAACATCATTGCTGCAGTGCATGTACCTGTAATCAAAGGTACTACAGTTATGGGATCCATTGCTATACCACTGGGCATGCCTAACATCAGTGATGCAGTGAATGTACCTGTAGTCACAGGTACTACAGTTGTGGGGTCCTGTGCTATAACACAGGGCTTGCCTAAGATCAGGGCTGTAGTGCTTGTACCTTCACTCACAGGTACTAGAGTTATGGGGTTCTGTGCTATACCACAGGGCATGGCTAAAATCAGTGCTGCAGTGCATATACCTGCAATCACAGGTACTACAGTTATGCATCCTGTGCTCTACCACAGACCATTTCTAACATCAGTGCTGCTGTGCATGTACCTGCATTCACAGATACTACAAGTGTGGGGTCCTGTGGTATACCACAGGGCACGCCTAACATCAGTGCTGCAGTGCATGGTCCTGCATTCACAGGTACTATAGTTATGGGGTCCTGTGCTATAACACAGGGTTTGCCTAACATCAGGGCTGCAGTGCTTGTACCTTCACTCACAGGTACGACAGTTGTGGGGTCCTGTGCTATAACACAGGGCTTGCCTAAGATCAGGGCTGTAGTGCTTGTACCTTCACTCACAGGTACTAGAGTTATGGGGTTCTGTGCTATACCACAGGGCATGGCTAACATCAGTGCTGCAGTGCATATACCTGCAATCACAGGTACTACATTTATGGCATCCTGTGCTCTACCACAGACCATTTCTAATATCAGTGCTGCTGTGCATGTACCTGCATTCACAGATACTACAAGTGTGGGGTCCTGTGGTATACCACAGGGCACGCCTAACATCAGTACTGCAGTGCATGGACCTGCATTCACAAGTACTATAGTTATGGGGTCATGTGCTATAACACAGGGCTTGCCTAACATTAGGGCTGCAGTGCTTGTACCTTCACTCACATGTACTACAGTTATGGGGTCATGTGCTATTCCACAGGGCATGCCTAACATCAGAGCTGAAGTGCATTTACTTGCATTCACAGGTACTAATGTAATGGCGTCCTGTGCTATACCACAGGGAATGCTTAACATAAGTGCTGCAGTGCATGTGCTTGCATGCACAGCTATTATAGTTATGGCATCCTGTGCTATACCACTGGACATGCCTAACATCAGAGCTGCAATGCATGTACCTGCATGCATAGCTTCTATAGTTATGACATCCTGTGCTATACCACTGGGCATGCCTAACATCAGAACTGCAGTACATGATCCTGCATTCACATCTACTATAGTTATGGCATCCTGTGCTAAACCACAGGGCATACCTGGCATCAGTGCTGCAGTGCATGTACCTGCATTTACAGGTACTGCAGGTATGGGGTCCTGTGCTATACTACAGGTCATGCCTAACATCAGTGCTGCAGTGCATGAACCTGAATTCACCAGTATTACAGTTATGGGGTCCTCTGCTAAACCATGGGACATTCCTAACATCACTGCTACTCTGCATCTACCTGCTTTACCGATACTAGAGTTATGGGGTCCTGTGATATACCAAAGAGCATGCCTATCATCAGTGCTGTAGTGCATGTACCTCTATTCACAGGTACTACAGTTATGGAGTCCTGTGCTATATCACATGGCACAGCTAACATCAGTGCTGCAGTGCATGTACCTCCATTCACAGGTACTACATTTATCTGGTCCTTTACTATACCATTAGGCATGCCTAACAACAGTGCTGCAGTGCATGTGCCTGCATTCACAGGTACTACATTTATTTGGTCCTTTACTATACCATTAGGCATGCCTAACAACAGTGCTGCAGTGCATGTGCCTGCATTCACAGGTACTACAGTTGTGGGGTCCAGTGCTGTACCACAAAGCATGCCTAACATCAGTGCTGCAATGCATGTACCTCCATTCACAGGTACGACAGTTATGGGGTCCTGTGCTATGCCAAAGGGAATGCCTGACATCAGTACTGCAGTGCATGTACCTGCATTCAAAGGTACTATAGTTATGGGGTCCTCTGCTATAGGACAGGGCATGCCTGACATCAGTGCTGCAGTGCATGCACCTGCATTCACAGGTTCTATAGCTATAGGGTCCTGTACTATACAACAGAGC
This sequence comes from Protopterus annectens, assembly GCF_019279795.1. NCBI lineage: Eukaryota > Metazoa > Chordata > Ceratodontiformes > Protopteridae > Protopterus > Protopterus annectens. Next base: position 59,156,709 of record NC_056741.1, on the reverse strand, counting down.
ATGCCTAACATCAGTGCTGCAGCGCACGTACCTGCATTTACAAGTACTACAGTTATGGGATCCTGTGCTATACCACAGGGCACCCCTAACATCAGTGCTGTAGTGCATGTACCTGCATTCATAAGTACTATAATTATGGAGTTTTGTGCTTTACACAGGGCATGCCTAAAATCAGTGCTGCAGTGCTTGCACCTTCACTCACAGTTACTAAAGTTATAGGGTCTTGTGCTATACCACAGGGCATGGCTAACATCAGTGCTGCAGTGCATGAACCTGCAATCACAGGTACTGCAGTTATAGCATCATGTGCTCTTCCACAGACCATTTCTAGCATCAGTGCTCCTGTGCATGTACCTGCATTCACAGGTACTACAAGTGTGGGGTCCTGTGCTATACCACAGGGCATGCTTAACATCAGTGCTGCAGTGCATGTACCTGCATTCACAGGTACTAAAGTTATGGGGTCCTGTTCTAAACTAAAGAGCATGCCCAACATCAGAGCTGCAGTGCATGTACCTGCATTTAAAGGTACTATAGTTAAAGGGTTCTGTGCTTTACAACAGAGCATGCCTAACATCAGTGCTGCAGTGCATGTACTTGTATTCACAGGTACTACAGCTATTAGCTCCTTTGCACCACCACAGGGCATGCCTAACATCATTGCTGCAGCGCATGTACCTGTAATCAAAGGTACTACAGTTATGGGATCCATTGCTATACCACTGGGCATGCCTAACATCAGTGATGCAGTGAATGTACCTGTAGTCACAGGTACTACAGTTGTGGGGTCCTGTGCTATAACACAGGGCTTGCCTAAGATCAGGGCTGTAGTGCTTGTACTTTCACTCACAGGTACTAGGGTTATGCGGTTCTGTGCTATACCACAGGTCATGCCTAACATCAGTGTTGAAGTGCATGTACATGTAATCATAGGGACTACACTTATGTGGTCCTGTGATATACAACAGGGCATAACTATCATCAATGCTGTAGTGCATGTACTTGCATTCACAGGTACTACAGCTACGGGTTCCTGTGGTATACCACAGGGCACGCCTAACATCAGAGCTGGAGTATATGGACCTGCATTCACAGGTACTATAGTTATGGGGTCCTGTGCTATAAGACAGAGCTTGCCTAACATCACGGCTGCAGTGCTTGTACCTTCACTCACAGGTACTACAGTTATGGGGTCCTGTGCTATATCACAGGTCATGCCTAATATCAGTGTTGCAGTGCATGTACATGTAATCACATGTACTACAGTTATGGGGTCACGTGCTATTCCACAGGGCATGCCTAACATCAGAGCTGAAGTGCATTTACTTGCATTCACAGGTACTGATGTAATGGCGTCCTGTGCTATACCACAGGGAATGCTTAACATAAGTGCTGCAGTGCATGTACCTGCATACACAGCTATTATAGTTATGGCATCCTGTGCTATACCACTGGGCATGCCTAACATCAGAGCTGCAGTGCATGTACATGCATGCACAGCTACTATAGTCATGGCATCCTGTGCTATACCACTGGGCATGCCTAACATCAGAACTGCAGTACATGATCCTGCATTCAGATCTGCTATAGTTATGGCATCCTGTGCTATACCACAGGGCATACCTGGCATCAGTGCTGCAGTGCATGTACCTGCATTTACAGGTACTGCAGTTATGGGGTCCTGTGCTATACCACAGGTCATGCCTAACATCAGTGTTGCAGTGCATGAACCTGAATTCACCAGTATTACAGTTATGGGGTCCTCTGCTAAACCACGGGGCATTCCTAACATCACTGCTACTCTGCATCTACCTGCTTTACAGATACTACACTTATGGGGTCCTGTGCTATACCAAAGAGCATGCCTATCATCAGTGCTGTAGTGCATGTACCTCTATTCACAGGTACTACAGTTATGGAGTCCTGTGCTATACCACCGGGCAAGCCTAACATCAAAGCTGCAGTGCATGTACTTGCATTCACAGGTACTACAGTTTGGGGTCTTGTGTATTCCACACGGCATGCTTAAAATTAGTGCTGTAGTGCATGCACCTGTATTCACTGGTACTACAGTTATGGGGTCCTGTGCTATACCACAGGGCATACCTGATATCAGTGCTGCAGTGCATGTACTGCATTCACAGGTACTGCAGGTATAGGGACCTGTGCTATACCACAGGGCATGCTTAACATAAATGCTGCAGTGCATGCACCTGCATTCACAGATACTACAGTTATGGGGTCCTGTTTTATACCACAGGGCATGCCTAACATCAGAGCTGCAGTGCATGTACCTGCATTCACTCATGCCTAACATCAGAGCTGCAAAGCATACACCAGCATTCACCGGTACTACAGTTATGGGGCCCTGTGCTATATGACAGGGCACGGCTAAAATCAGTGTTGCAGTGCATGTACTTGCATTCACAGGTACTACAGTTTTGAGGTCCTGTGCTATACCACACAGCATGCTTAAAATTAGTGCTGCAGTGCTTGTACCTGCATTCACAGGTACTGCAGGTATAGGGACCTGTGCTATACCACAGGGCATGCTTAACATAAGTGCTTCAGTGCATGTACCTGCATTCACAGGTCTACAGTTATGTGGTCCTGTGCTATACCACAGGGCATGCCTAACATCAGAGCTGCAGTGCATGTGCCTGCATTCACTCATGCCTAACATCAGAGCTGCAAAGCATGCACCAGCATTCACCGGTACTACAGTTATGGGGCCCTGTGCTATATGACAGAGTACGATGAAAATCAGTGTTGCAGTGCATGTACCTACACTCACAGATACTGCAGTTATGGCGTCCTGTGCTAAACCACAGGGCACGCCTAACATCACTGCTCTACTGCATGTACCTGCTTCACAGGTCCTATATTTTGGTGTCCTGCGCTGTAACCCAGAGCATACTTAACATCACCCTGCAGTGCATGTACCTGCTTCACAGGTACCACAGTTATGAGGTAGTGTGCTATACTACAGGATATGACTAACATCAGTGCTGCAGTGCATGTACCTACGTTCACAGGTACTACATTATGGAGTCCTGTGCTATACCACAGGGCACAGCTAACATCAGTGCTGCAGTGCATGTACCTCCATTCACAGGTAAGGCAGTTATCGGGTCCTTTGCTATACCATTAGGCATGCCTAACATCAGTGCTGCAGTGCATGTGCCTGCATTCACAGGTACTACAGTTTTGGGCTCCAGTGCTGTACCACATAGCATGTCTAACATCAGTGCTGTAGTGTATGCACCTGCATTCACAGGTACTACAGTTATGGGATTCTGTGCTATTCCAAAGGGAATGCCTGACATCAGTACTGCAGTTCATGTACCTGTATTCACAGGTACTATATTTATGGGGTCCTGTGCTGTACCACAGGGCATGCTTAGAATCAAAGCTGTAGTGCATGTACCTGCATTCCCAAGTACTACACTTATGTGGTCCTGTGCTATACCACAGGGCATGTCTGACATCAGAGCTGCAGTGCATGTACCTGCATTTACAGGTACTATAGTTATAGGGACCTGTGCAATGCAATGGGGCATGTCTAACATCAGTGCTGCAGTGCATGCACCTGCATTCACAGGTACCACAGCTATGGGGTCCTGTGCTATAACACAGGGTAGGTCTAACATCAGTGCTGCAGTGCATGGACCTGCATTCACAGTTACTATAGTTATGGGGTCCTGTGCTATACCACATGACATGCCTAACATCAATGTTGAGTGTATGTACCTGCATTTACAGGTACTACAGTTATGGGGTCCTGTGCTATACCACAGGGCATGACTAACATCAGTGCTGCAGTGCATGTACCTGCAATAACAGGTACTATAGTTCTGGGTTCCTGTACTATATCGCAGGGCATGCCTAACATTAGTGCTGCAGTGCATGTACCTGTAATCACAGGTACAACAGTTATGGGGGCCTGTACTATACTACAGAGCATACCTATCATCAGTGTTTTAGTGCATGTACCTGCATTCACAAGTACTACAGTTATGGGGTCTTGTGCTATACCACAGGGCATGCCTAACATCAGTGCTGCAGTGCATGTACTTGAATTCACAGGTACTACAGTTATGGGGTCCTGTGCTATACCACAGGGCATACCTGGCATCAGTGCTGCAGTGCATGTACCTGCATTTACAGGTACTGCAGTTATGGGGTCCTGTGCTATACCACAGGTCATGCCTAACATCAGTGTTGCAGTGCATGAACCTGAATTCACCAGTATTACAGTTATGGGGTCCTCTGCTAAACCACGGGGCATTCCTAACATCACTGCTACTCTGCATCTACCTGCTTTACAGATACTACAGTTATGGGGTCCTGTGCTATACCAAAGAGCATGCCTATCATCAATGCTGTAGTTCATGTACCTCTATTCACAGGTACTACAGTTATGGCGTCCTGTGCTAAACCACAGGGCACGCCTAACATCACTGCTCTACTGCATGTACCTGCTTCACAGGTCCTATATTTTGGTGTCCTGCGCTGTAACCCAGAGCATACTTAACATCACCCTGCAGTGCATGTACCTGCTTCACAGGTACCACAGTTATGAGGTAGTGTGCTATACCACAGGACATGACTAACATCAGTGCTGCAGTGCATGTACCTACATTCACAGGTACTACATTATGGAGTCCTGTGCTATACCACAGGGCACAGCTAACATCAGTGCTGCAGTGCATGTACCTCCATTCACAGGTAAGGCAGTTATCGGGTCCTTTGCTATACCATTAGGCATGCCTAACATCAGTGCTGCAGTGCATGTGCCTGCATTCACAGGTACTACAGTTTTGGGCTCCAGTGCTGTACCACATAGCATGTCTAACATCAGTGCTGTAGTGTATGCACCTGCATTCACAGGTACTACAGTTATGGGATTTTGTGCTATTCCAAAGGGAATGCCTGACATCAGTACTGCAGTTCATGTACCTGTATTCACAGGTACTATATTTATGGGGTCCTGTGCTGTACCACAGGGCATGCTTAGAATCAAAGCTGTAGTGCATGTACCTGCATTCCCAAGTACTACACTTATGTGGTCCTGTGCTATACCACAGGGCATGTCTGACATCAGAGCTGCAGTGCATGTACCTGCATTTACAGGTACTATAGTTATAGGGACCTGTGCAATGCAATGGGGCATGCCTAACATCAGTGCTGCAGTGCATGCACCTGCATTCACAGGTACCACAGCTATGGGGTCCTGTGCTATAACACAGGGTAGGTCTAACATCAGTGCTGCAGTGCATGGACCTGCATTCACAGTTACTATAGTTATGGGGTCCTGTGCTATACCACATGGCATGCCTAACATCAATGTTGAGTGTATGTACCTGCATTCACAGGTACTACAGTTATGGGGTCCTGTGCTATACCACAGGGCATGACTAACATCAGTGCTGCAGTGCATGTACCTGCAATAACAGGTACTATAGTTCTGGGTTCCTGTACTATATCGCAGGGCATGCCTAACATTAGTGCTGCAGTGCATGTACCTGTAATCACAGGTACAACAGTTATGGGGGCCTGTACTATACTACAGAGCATACCTATCATCAGTGTTTTAGTGCATGTACCTGCATTCACAAGTACTACAGTTATAGGGTCTTGTGCTATACCACAAGGCATGCCTAACATCAGTGCTGCAGTGCATGTACTTGAATTCACAGGTACTACAGTTATGGGGTCCTGTGCTATACCACAGGGCATACCTGGCATCAGTGCTGCAGTGCATGTACCTGCATTTACAGGTACTGCAGTTATGGGGTCCTGTGCTATACCACAGGTCATGCCTAACATCAGTGTTGCAGTGCATGAACCTGAATTTACCAGTATTACAGTTATGGGGTCCTCTGCTAAACCACAGGGCATTCCTAACATCACTGCTACTCTGCATCTACCTGCTTTACAGATACTACAGTTATGGGGTCCTGTGCTATACCAAAGAGCATGCCTATCATCAATGCTGTAGTTCATGTACCTCTATTCACAGGTACTACAGTTATGGAGTCCTGTGCTATACCACTGGGCAAGCCTAACATCAAAGCTGCAGTGCATGTACTTGCATTCACAGGTACTACAGTTTGGGGTCTTGTGTATACCACACGGCATGCTTAAAATTAGTGCTATAGTGCATGCACCTGCATTCACTGGTACTACAGTTATGGGGTCCTGTGCTATACCACAGGGCATACCTGATATCACTGCTGCAGTGCATGTACTGCATTCACAGGTACTGCAGGTATAGGGACCTGTGCTATACCACAGGGCATGCTTGACATAAATGCTGCAGTGCATGTACCTACATTCACAGTTACTACAGTTATGGGGTCCTGTTTTATACCACAGGGCATGCCTAACATCAGAGCTGCAGTGCATGTACCTGCATTCACTCATGCCTAACATCAGAGCTGCAAAGCATGCACCAGCATTCACCGGTACTACAGTTATGGGGCCCTGTGCTATATGACAGGGCACGGCTAAAATCAGTGTTGCAGTGCATGTACTTGCATTCACAGGTACTACAGTTTTGAGGTCCTGTGCTATACCACACGGCATGCTTAAAATTAGTGCTGCAGTGCATGTACCTGCATTCACAGGTACTGCAGGTATGTGGTCCTGTGCTATACCACAGGGAATGCCTAACATCAGAGCTGCAGTGCATGTGCCTGCATTCACTCATGCCTAACATTAGAGCGGCAAAGCATGCACCAGCATTCACCGCTACTACAGTTATGGGGCCCTGTGCTATATGACAGGGTACGACGAAAATCAGCATTGCAGTGCATGTACCTACATTCACAGGTACTGCAGATATTGGGGTCCTGTGCTCTACCACAAAGCATGCCTAACATCAGTGCTGCAGTGCATGTACCTGCATTCACTGGTACTACAGTTATGGCGTTCTGTGCAAAACCACAGCGCATGCCTAACATCACTGCTCTACTGCATGTACCTGCTTCACAGGTCCTATATTTTGGTGTCCTACGCTGTAACCCAGAGCATACTTAACATCACCCTGCAGTGCATGTACCTGCTTCACAGGTACCACAGTTATGAGGTAGTGTGCTTTACCACAGGACATGACTAACATCAGTGCTGCAGTGCATGTACCTACATTCACAGGTACTACATTATGGAGTCCTGTGCTATACCACAGGGCACAGCTAACATCAGTGCTGCAGTGCATGTACCTCTATTCACAGGTAAGGCAGTTATCGGGTCCTTTGCTATACCATCAGACATGCCTAACTTCAGTGTTGCAGTGCATGTGCCTGCATTCACAGGTACTACAGTTTTGGGGTCCAGTGCTGTACCACATAGCATGTCTAACATCAGTGCTGTAGTGCATGCACCTGCATTCACAGGTACTACAGTTATGGGGTCCTGTGCTATTCCAAAGGGAATGGCTGACATCAGTACTGGAGTTCATGTACCTGTATCCACAGGTACTATAGTTATGGGGTCCTGTGCTGTACCACAGGGCATGCTTAGAATCAAAACTGCAGTGCATGTACCTGCATTCCCAAGTACTACACTTATGTGGTCCTGTGCTATACCACAGGGCATGTCTGACATCAGAGCTGCAGTGCATGTACCTGCATTTACAGGTACTATAGTTATAGGGACCTGTGCAATGCAATGGGGCATGCCTAACATCAGTGCTGCAGTGCATGCACCTGCATTCACAGGTACCACAGCTATGGGGTCCTGTGCTATAACACAGGGTAGGCCTAACATCAGTGCTGCAGTGCATGGACCTGCATTCACAGTTACTATAGTTACGGGGTCCTGTGCTATACCACATGGCATGCCTAACATCAATGTTGAGTGTATGTACCTGCATTCACAGGTACTACAGTTGTGGGGTCCTGTGCTATACCACAGGGCATGACTAACATCAGTGCTGCAGTGCATGTACCTGCAATAACAGGTACTACAGTTCTGGGTTCCTGTACTATATCGCAGGGCATGCCTAACATTAGTGCTGCAGTGCATGTACCTGTAATCAAAGGTACAACAGTTATGGGGGCCTGTACTATACCACAGAGCATACCTACCATCAGTACTTTAGTGCATGTACCTGCATTCACAAGTACTACAGTTATGGGGTCTTGTGCTATACCACAGGGCATGCCTAACATCAGTGATGCAGTGCATGTACTTGAATTCACAGGTACTACAGTTATGGGGTCCTGTGCTATACCACAGGGCATGACTAAAATAAGTGCTGCAGTGCATGTACCTGCAATCACAGGTACTACAGTCATGGGGTCCTGTACAATACCAAAAGTCATACCTAACATTAGTGCTGCAGTGCATGTACCTGTAATCACAGGTACTACAGTTATGGGTTCCTGTGCTATACCACAGAGCATGCCTATTATCAGTGCTGTAGTGCATGTTCCTGCATTCACAAATACTAAAGTTATGGGGTCTTGTGCTATACCACAGGGCATGCATAATATCAGAGCTGCAGTGCATGTACTTGTATTAACAGTTACTACAGTTGTAGGGTCCTGTGCTATACCACAGGGCATGCTTAACATTAGTGCTGCAGTGCATGTACCTACATTCACAGGTACTACAGTTATGGCATCCTGTGCTATACCACAGGGCAAACTTGACATCAGTGCTGCAGTGCATGTTTCTGCATTCACAAGTACTGCAGGTATGGGGTTCTGTGCTATACCACAGGGCATGCTTAACCTCAGTGCTGCAGTGCATGTACCTGCATTCACTCATGCCTAACATCAGAACAGCAGAGAATGCACCAGCATTCACAGGTATTACAATTATGGGGTCCTGTACTATGTGACAGGGCACACCTGACATCAGTGTTGCAGTGCATGTACCTCCATTCACAGGCACTACAGTTATGGGGTCATGTGCTAATCCACAGGGCATGCCTAGTATCACTGCTGCACTGCATGTACCTACTTCATATACCACAGGGCATACCTAACATCACTGCTGCAGTGCATGTACCTGCTTCACAGGTACTACAGTTATGAGGTCATCTGCTATACCATAGGACATGTCTAACATCAGCGCTGCAATGCATGTACCTACATTCACAGGTACTAGAGTTCTGGAGTCCTGTGTTATACCACAAAGCACACATAACATCAGTGCTGCAGTGCATGTACCTGCAATCACAGGTAATACAGTTACGGGATCCTGTCCTATATCACTAGGCATTCCTAAAATCACTGCTGCAGTGCATGTACCTGCATCAAAGGTACTACAGTTATGGGGTTCTGTGCTATACCACAGGGCATGCCGAATATCAGTGCTGCAGTGCATGCACTTGCATTCACAGGTACTACAGTTAAGGGGACCTGAGCTATACCACAGGGCATGTCTAGCATCAGTGCTGCAGTGCATGTACCTGTATTCACAGGTGCCATTGTTATGGGGTCCTCTGCTATACCACAGAGCATACCTGACATCAGTGCTGCAGTGCATGTACCTACATTCACAGGTACTACAAATATGGGGTCCTGTACTATACCATATAGAATGGTTAACATCAGTGCTGCAGTGCATGTACCTCCATTCACAGGTACTACAGTTATGGGGGCCTGTGCTATACCACATAGCATGCCTGACATCAGAGCTGCAGTGCAAGTTTCTGCATTTACAAGTACTATAGTTAATGGGTCCTCTACTATACAGCAGGTAATGCCTTACATCGGTGCTGCAATGAATGTACTTGCATTCACAGGTACTACAGTTATGGGGTCTTGTGCAATACCACATGGCAGACTTAACATCTGTGCTGCAGTGCATGGACCTGCATTCACAGGTACTACAGTTATGGGGCCCTGTGCTATAACACAGGGCTTGCCTAACATCAGGGCTGCAGTGCTTGTACCTTCACTCACGGGTACTACAGTTATGGGTTTTGTGCTATACCACAGGTCATGCCTAACATCAGTGTTGCAGTGCATGTACATGTAATCAAAGTTACTACAGTAATGGGGTCCTGTGATATACAACGGGGCATAACTATCATCAGTGCTGTAGTGCATGTACTTGCATTCACAGGTACTACAGTTATGGGGTCAAGTGCTATTCCAGAGGGCATACCTAAAATCAGAGCTGAAGTGCATTTACTTGCATTGGCAGGTACTAATATAATGGCATCCTGTGCTATACCACAGGGAATGCTTAACATAAGTGCTGCAGTGCATGTGCCTGCATGCACAGCTAATATAGTTATGGCATCCTGTGCTATACTACTGGACATGCCTAACATCAGAGCTGCAGTGCATGAACATGCATTCACAGATACTACAGTTATGGGGTCCTGTGCTATACCAAACAGCATGCCTATCATCAGTGCTGTAGTGCATGTACCTCAATTCACAGGTACTACAGTTATGGAGTCCTATGCTATACCACCGGGCATGCCTAACATCAAAGCTGCAATGCATGTACTTGCATTCACAGGTACTACAGTTTGGGGTCCTGTGCTATACCACATGGCATGCTTAAAACTAGTGCTGCAGTGCATGCACCTGCATTCACTGGTACTACATTTATGGGGTCCTGTGCTATACCACAGGGCATACCTGATATCAGTGCTGCAGTGCATGTACCTGCATTCACAGGTACTGCAGGTATGGGGACCTGTGCTATACCACAGGGCATGCTCAACATAAATACTGCAGTGCATGTACCTGCATTCACATGTACTACAGTTATGGGGACCTGTGCTATACCACAGGGCATGCCTAACATCAGAGCTACAGTGCATGTACCTCCATTCACTCATGCCTAACATCAGAGCTGCAAAGCATGCACCAGCATTCACTGGTACTACAGTTATGAGGCCCTGTGCTATATGACAGGGCACACCTGAAATCAGTGTTGCAGTGCATGTACTTGCATTCACAGGTACTACAGTTTTGTGGTCCTGTCCTATACCACACAACATGCTTAAAAGTAGTGCTGCGGTGCATGCACCTGCATTCACTGGTACTACAGTTATAGGTCCTGTGCTATACCACAGGGCATACCTGATATCAGTGCTGCAGTGCATGTACCTGCATTTACAGGTACTGCAGGTATGGGGACCTGTGCTATACCAAAGGGCATGCTTAACATAAGTGCTGCAGTGCATGTGCCTGCATTCACAGGTACTACAGTTATGGGGTCCTCTGCTATACCACAGGGCATGCCTAAAATCAGAGCTGCAGTGCATGTACCTTCATTCACTCATACCTGACATCTGAGCTGCAAAGCATGCACCAGCATTCAACAGTACTACAGTTATGGGGCCCTGTGCTATATGACAGGGCACACCTAGAATCAGTGTTGCAGTGCATGTACCTACATTCACAGGTACTACAGTTATGGGGTCCTGTGCTCTACCACAAAGCATGTCTAACATCACTGCTGCAGTACATGTACCTGCTTCATAGGTGCTACAGTTATGAGGTTGTGTGTTATACCACAGGACATGACTAACATCAGTGCTGCAGCGCATGTACCTACATTCACAGGTACTACATTATGGAGTCCTGTGCTATATAACAGGGCACAGCTAACATCAGTGCTGTAGTGCATGTACCTCCATTCACAGGTACTGCAGTTATCGGGTCCTTTGCTATGCCATTAGGCATGCCTAACAACAGTGCTGCAGTGCATGTGCCTGCATTCACAGGTACTACAGTTGTGGGCGCCAGTGCTGTACCACAAAGCATGCCTAACATCAGTGCTGCAGTGCATGTACCTTCATTCACAGGTACTACAATTATGGGGTCCTGTGCTATGCCAAAGGGAATGCCTGACATCAGTACTGCAGTGCATGTACCTGCATTCAAAGGTACTATAGTTATGGGGTCCTCAGCTATAGGACAGGGCATGCCTGACATCAGTGCTGCAGTGCATGCACCTGCATTCACAGGTTCTATAGCTATAGGGTCCTGTACTATACAACAGAGCATGCCTAACATCAGTGCTGCAGTGCATGTACTTACATTCACATGTACTACAGTTACGAGGTCCTGTGCTATACCACAGGGCATGCCTAACATAAGTGCTGTAGTGCATGTACCTGCAACCACAGGTACTACAGTTATGGGGTCCTGTGCTCTACCACAGGGCATGCCTAACATCAGTGCTGCAGTACATGTATCTGCATTCACAGTTACTACAGTTCTGAAGTCTTGTGGTATATGACAAGTCTTCCCTGACATCACTGCTGCATGTATGTACCAGCATTCACAGGTACTATAGTTATACGGTCCTGTGCTGTACAACAGACCATGCCTAACATCAGTGCTGCAGCGCACATACCTGCATTTACAGGTACTACAGTTATGGGGTCCTGTGCTATACCACAGGGCACCCATAACATCAGTACTGTAGTGCATGTACCTGCATTCACAAGTACTATAATTATAGAGTTTTGTGCTTTACACAGGGCATGCCTAAAATCAGTGCTGCAGTGCTTGCACCTTCACTCACAGTTACTAAAGTTATAGGGTCCTGTGCTATACCACAGGGCATGGCTAACATCAGTGCTGCAGTGCATATACCTGCAATCACAGGTACTACAGTTATGGCATCCTGTGCTCTACCACAGACCATTTCTAACATCAGTGCTGCTGTGCATGTACCTGCATTCACAGATACTACAAGTGTGGGGTCCTGTGCTATACCACAAGGCATGCTTAACATCAGTGCTGCAGTGCATGTACCTACATTCACAGGTACTAAAATTATGGAGTCCTGTTCTATACCACAGAGCATGCCTGACATCAGAGCTGCAGTGCATGCACCTGCATTTAAAGGTACTATAGTTAAAGGGTCCTGTGCTTTACAACAGAGCATGCCTAACATCAGTGCTGCAGTGCATGTACTTGTATTCACAGGTACTACAGCTATTAGCTCCTTTGCACTACCACAGGGCATGCCTAACATCATTGCTGCAGTGCATGTACCTGTAATCAAAGGTACTACAGTTATGGGATCCATTGCTATACCACTGGGCATGCCTAACATCAGTGATGCAGTGAATGTACCTGTAGTCACAGTTACTACAGTTGTGGTGTCCTGTGCTATAACACAGGGCTTGCCTAAGATCAGGGCTGTAGTGCTTGTACCTTCACTCACAGGTACTAGAGTTATGGGGTTCTGTGCTATACCACAGGGCATGGCTAACATCAGTGCTGCAGTGCATATACCTGCAATCACAGGTACTACAGTTATGGCATCCTGTGCTCTACCACAGACCATTTCTAACATCAGTGCTGCTGTGCATGTACCTGCATTCACAGATACTACAAGTGTGGGATCCTGTGGTATACCACAGGGCACGCCTAACATCAGTGCTGCAGTGCATGGACCTGCATTCACAGGTACTATAGTTATGGGGTCCTGTGCTATAACACAGGGTTTGCCTAACATCAGGGCTGCAGTGCTTGTACCTTCACTCACAGGTACTACAGTTGTGGGGTCCTGTGATATAACACAGGGCTTGCCTAAGATCAGGGCTGTAGTGCTTGTACCTTCACTCACAAGTACTAGAGTTATGGGGTTCTGTGCTATACCACAGGGCATGGCTAACATCAGTGCTGCAGTGCATATACCTGCAATCACAGGTACTACAGTTATGGCATCCTGTGCTCTACCACAGACCATTTCTAACATCAGTGCTGCTGTGCATGTACCTGCATTCACAGATACTACAAGTGTGGGGTCCTGTGGTATACCACAGGGAACGCCTAACATCAGTGCTGCAGTACATGGACCTGCATTCACAGGTACTATAGTTATGGGGTCCTGTGCTATAACACAGGGCTTGCCTAACATCAGGGCTGCAGTGCTTGTACCTTCACTCACATGTACTTCAGTTATGGGGTCATGTGCTATTCCACAGGGCATACCTAACATCAGAGCTGAAGTGCATTTACTTGCATTCACAGGTACTAATGTAATGGTGTCCTGTGCTATACCACAGGGAATGCTTAACATAAGTGCTGCAGAGCATGTGCCTGCATGCACAGCTATTATATTTATGGCATCCTGTGCTATACCACAGGGCATGCCTAACATCAGAGCTGCAGTGCATGTGCCTGCATTCACTCATGCCTAACATCAGAGCTGCAAAGCATGCACCAGCATTCACCGGTACTACAGTTATGGGGCCCTGTGCTATATGACATGGTACGATGAAAATCAGTGTTGCAGTGCATGTACCTACATTCACAGGTACTGCAGTTATGGGGTCCTGTGCTCTACCACAAAGCATGCCTAACATCAGTGCTGCAGTGCTTGTACCTGCATTCACAGTTACTTCAGTTATGGTGTCCTTTGCTATACTACAGAGCATGCCTGAAATCAGTGCTGCAGTGCATCTATCTGCATTCACAGGTACTTCAATTACAGGGTCCTGTGCTACACCACAGGGCATGCCTAAAATCAGTGCTGCAGTGTATGGACCTGCAATCATAGGCACTACAGTTATGGGGTCCTTTGCTATACCACAGGGCATACCTGACATCAGTGCCGCAGTGAATGTACCTGCATTCACAGGTACTACAAGTATGGGGTCCTGTGCTATACCACAGGGCATGCGTAACATCAGTGCTGAAATGCATGTACCTGCATTCACAGGTACTACAATTATGGGGTCCTGTGCTATTCCACAGGGCATGCCTGACATCAGAGCTGCAGTGCATGTACCTGCATTCACAGGTACTTCAGTTATGGGGTCCTGTTCTATACCACAGGGCATGCCTGACATCAGTGCTGCAGTGCCTGTACCTGTATGTACAGGTACTATAGTTATAGGGTCCTCTGCTCTTCAACAGAGCATGCCTAACATCAGTTCTGAAGTGCATATACCTGCATTTAAAGGTTCTACAGTTATGGGGTCCTGTGCTATATGACAGGACATGCCTAACATCAGTGCTGCACTGCATATAGCTGCATTCGCAGGTACTACAGTTATGGAGTACTTGGCTATACCACAGGGCTTGCTTAATACCAATGCTTCAGTGCATATACATGCATTCACAGTTACTACAGTTATGGGGTCCTGTGCTATACCACAGGGCATGTGTAACATCATTGCTGAGTGTATGTACCTGCATTAACAGGTACTAAAGTTATGGGGTCCTGTGCTATACTACAGGGCATGCCTAACATCAGTGCTGCAGTGCATGTATCTGCATTCACAGTACTTCAGTTATGGGGTCCTGTGCTATACCACAGGGCATGCCTAACATCAGTGCCACAGTGCATATACCTGCATTCACAGGTACTACAGTTATGGGGTACTGTGCTATACCACAGGGCTTGCCTAATATCTGTGCTGCAGTGCATATACCTGCATACACAGTTACTACAGTTATGGGGTCCTGTGCTATACCACAGGGCATGCCTAACATCAGTGCTGAGTGTATGTACCTGCATTCACAGGTACTAAAGTTATGGGGTCCTGTGCTATACTACAGGGCATGCCTAACATCAGTGTCACAGTGCATATACCTGCATTCACAGGTACTACACTTATGGAGTCCTGTGCTATGCCACAGGGCATGCCTGACATCAGTACTACAGTGCATGTACCAGCATTCACAGGTACTAAAGTTATGGGGTCCTCTGCTATACAGCAGGGCATGTCTGAAATCAGTGCTGCATTTCATGTTCCTGCATTTACAGGTTCTATGGTTATAGGGTCCTGTGCAATACAACAGAGCATCCATAACATCAGTGCTGCAGTGCATTTACCTGCATTCACAGGTACTACAGTTATGGGGTCCTGTGCTATATCACAGGGCACGCCTAATATCAGTGCTGCAGTGCATGTATCTGCATTCACAGGTACTACAGTTATGAGGTCCTGTGCTATACCACATGGCATGCTTAACATTAGTGCTGCAGAGCATGTACCTGCATTCACAGGTACTACAGTTTTGTGGTCCTGTGCTATATCATAGGACATGCATGACATCAGTGCTGCAATGCCTGTACCTGCTTTCACAGGTACTATAGTTATGGGATTATTTGCTATACCACAGGGCATGCCTAACATCAGTGCTGCAGTGCTTGTACCTGCATTCACAGGTACTACAGTTATGGGGTACTAGTACTAGTTCTACCCGGCCTCCTGTTTAAAGCGACATTTCCATTTAAGTACATATGTTTAACCTTTATTGATGGATCAGTGGACAAAGTGACTTTGAAACATATGTACTTAAATGGAAATGTCGCTTTAAACAGGTGGTTGGGTAGAACTAGTATGTTAGCTGATGCCGGTCATATGACTGACAAAAAGTTATTTATATAATTTGTATGCATTTTATTTTTTTGAATCTGAAGAAGTTGGTGCATTAGCGTCAATGAAAAGCACTTCATTCTACAACAATAAATATTTAACAGCTTCTTGGGTTACGGACTTCGTTTACTATTGGATTTTGTTTTTTTGACTTGAATAGTTAGTTTGCTTCGTTTTATTTTCTATGGCGTCTGGTAGTTCCAATAGTCCTGCAAGCCCAAACCTTTTTGGCTCACAACAACTCCAATCGGAATTTTTAAACCTGACTACCCTTTTAAATGTTATGAATCAACGTTTAGACTCGCTCTCTTCCAGGTTGGATAGAGTGGATGTCACTCTTTCACAACAGGGTGTCAGGTTGAATGGACAACTAAATAGTTCTCCCAATTTACAGACTTGTGGGAGCCCTATTATTAGAACAGGGCAAACTAATATTGAACTGTCTTTAGCTGCCATTCCATCTAGCAGCAACATCCAATGACCAGCAGGCACACAGGATACCATTGGTACCTCTATACCGGCAGTGCAAAGAACCCCGGAAAATAGTTCAACAGCTGCTTTGCAGATTTTAGAAGATCAACAGACCGAACCACGGCGTGAGTTGCAACGGAGAACAGGGCTAATTGGTGCTCCAGTATTTAATGAATGGATTACAAATACTTCTAACTTGGTATTCGCGAATGGTCACAACCAGGAGCATCCGGCTAGCCAACAGGTTGGTTCACAGTCATTTAATGACAAATTGAAATTGTTTGATATCCAACTGTTAAAGATGAAAAAACTTCAATTAGAAGTCACATATTTTAACACCTGTCTAGACCAGCACATTGTACCTAAGGGGTTACGTTTCCATCAATACCCCACCGGTTTAGTGGCTGACTCACCATTTCATTTAGAACTCATGTCTGTTTGACAAACAAGGGTTCGATTTAATGAACTTGATGATTAAACACTACAATATGTACATTGAGACTTTGATTAAGGAAGTGTCTGTGTTGAATACAGAGATCACTACAGACTTTGACTTTCCAAGATATAAATTTGATTATGAAAGATGTTTTTTTAGTATTGATCAACTACTAGAGAGACTCAAACTGAACAAAATCAAGAAAATCAATAGAGATAGACAAGCGTACGACACTGGTACTGCTTACCCTTAGCCATCCAGTGCACAATCAGCAACTGCACTAAGTGAATTTACAAACTACACACACAACTTGTGTTGATACTGCCTTTAACAACTTGGACAGTCTTGACACTATAGTTATTGAAGAGAATGATAATACTCTGAGACGTAGTGAAAGGATCCGGAACCAAAATCATAATACCAACACTCCTTTGGTAACACACAATACTAATAATGGTAGTAGAAATGGTTCTAACCAAAATTTTCGGGAAGTGAAGAACACAGGTGCAATTTCAAAAAAGAACTTCAATTACAATCAGAAGAACCAAAAGAACAAACGCAACAACAGGTTCAGGAGATAGGTGTCGAAAACTTTTTGGGGATCAATGTCCTTTCAAATTCAACTGGAGACTTTAAAATTTTTAATTATTCTTCATTGAACATTGACCCTGCACTCATTGACCTTTTAGCAAAAGGAAACTCTTTCGTTCCTAGTAAACCTTCTAGGTTAGAACACCTTGTTCTTGACCTAAAACTGTTTGTCAGAAAATTGAACTTAATGGTTCTATTTGGTAATAATACTACTTCTAACAAGGAGTTTAGGGTTCTGAGTACCTTTAATTCCCCCTACACCAGACTTTAAGAACATTTGAACAAGTATGTGAACTTGATTTCCAGCACTTTATGAAGGAACACAGAACCGGTGGTAAAGGCATGCGTTTTAACATCACACCATATGAAAATGACTTGTTGAACTTATTAAGATCATCACCTGTCAGGGTAGTGAAGCCCGACAAAGGAGGGGGGCAGCTATTTTTGACTATGTTGATTACAATAGTAGAATGTACCACTTGTTGAACAATGAAGCGTATTCCAAGGCATCACTAAACAAAGTGAACATTGCATATGGTCGTATTAAGAGTTATTTGAGTGACCTTTTTATTGAGTCAATGATAGATATTGACACTTATAACTATATCACACTCCCTTGGCCTAAAATCCCAGTGCTTTTTGGTATTCCCAAAGTTCACAAAGACCTTACTGATCCACAAATGAGACCTCTTATTGATGGAAGAGGGTTTATCACATAGCCTTGTGCAAAAGTAGTAGACTCAATTTTAAAACAGTATATATCGTCTGAACCACAGGTCTGTAAGGACTTTTGGTCATTTTTGGACAAAACCAACAATTTGAGGTTTGACAAAGATAATAATTTTTAACCATTGATGTTAAAGATCTTTATACATCAATCCCACATTTGGAGGGAATTGAATGGGTAAGCCTCATGATGAAGTCCAAAGACGCTCCACTGCAGGAAATCCACCTGATGGAACTATTGCTTGACATAATTTTGACTAACAACTTTTTTATGTTCAACCAAGAGATCTACTTAAAGAAATGTGGAGTGGCCATGGGATCACCCTGTAGAGTCAGTTTTGCCAATTTCATGATGGCATTTTGGGAAAACGAATTCATTTTCAGAAATCCCCAGTACAGAGTGAACCTTGTATTGTACACAAGATTCTTAGACGATATCTTTGTTATCTTTAAAGGCAATAAACACCAAGCACAAGAGTTCATCAGTTATCTGAACTCAACTACTGAGTTTCTGAGATGTACATCTAACTTTAGCACAAGCTGTATTGATTATTTAGATTGTAAACTTGTTAAGGACACTTTTAATGAAAGATATGTGTCCAGAATATACCGAAAAGAAGCGTATTCTAACTCGTTCTTACACTTCTCCAGTAATCACCCTTTTCATCAAAAGCACTCTATAGTGAAAGGACAACTTATCAGAGCAGCTAGGATGATTACTTTGGATTCAGACTTTAGGGACGAATGCCTACAGCTGGGTAATATGTTTGAACAGCGAGGTTATCCATCTCATGTGGTACAGTCTTTGATACTGGAAGTTAGTCATAAGAGACATATTGGCCAGATTAAACCCTTGCTTAGTAACAATTTAATGAGTGTAACGTGTGATGTGACTCTTAGCCCAGTTAGCATTAATACTAACAATGACCTTCTAATAGTCGAACATGCTGAAACAGGTAGAACAACTAATGAATTTAGAATGAGTTTTACAACGACATTTAGTAATGATAGTCATATGGTCCGACTCATTCTTTATAAAAATTGGGAATTCATCTTACTTGATAGGCCCTTGATAAGAAAACTAGGCCAGTTACCCAAACTTGTTTTCAAGAAGGGGGCAAATCTTAAAAATTTACTTGAAAATAAAACTATGGGCACTCTATCAAAACAAGTAGGGATGACTATCTGTGGATGCTGTAGAATGTGCAGACACATTGAGATAGGTGAAAGTTTTGATATTAATGGCATGAACTACAAATTAAGGAGTAAATACCATTGTAACTCTAAATTTGTAGTTTATATTGCTAGATGCCAGGTATACCCAGCCTTTTATATTGGTAAAACCGAACGTAGGCTGAGGGATAGGGTTTATGAACATACCCATGCTATAGAAAAGAAGAAAGAGGAAACTCCTTTAGCAAGGCACCTGGCTGTATACTGCAATCATAAGTTTCTCTTCAAAATCATTGACCATGTACATATGGACCCTAGAGGAGGACCATTTAACCTGATTCTTGAAGAACGCGAGCTCTTATGGCAAGTTAGATTAAATGCATTTTCAAGTCCTGGTTTAAATGATGCTTACAATATTTCTTGCCTTTTGAAATGAAAGAGTTTAAACAGATAAACCACTAGCGTCCCTTTGACATTAGGGAGGGATCACTGTTTAGATAAGGATGGGTTGTTGTTAGATTTTATGCTGTGTGAAAAATATATGGTCATGTCACTGTTTATATTTGGACAGAGACCTCCATTTAGTTAAGTTGTATCTTTGTGCTTTGTATCACGACTTTTTAAGATATACAGTCTGAAACTTATATTTGTTTGATAATTAGACTGACTGGTTTTATATAGTCAGCTTTTATTTCATTAGATTTGCTAAAGTATGTTTATATTTACAAATGTGTGGGATTATTTTATGTAATTCGATGAGGTTCACCTTATGTACCCGTTTTCATATGAACGGTTACAGAATGTGTTATTTTTATTTTTATTTTTTACCTTTACTGATGGATCAGTGAACAAAGTGACTTTTAAACATATGTACTTAAATGGAAATGTCGCTTTAAACAGCTGGTTGGGTAGAACTAGTATGTCAGCTGATGCCGGTCATATGACTGACAAAAAGTTATTTATATACTTTGTATGCATTTTATTTTTTTGAATCTGAAGAAGTTGGCGCATTAGCGTCAACGAAAAGTGCTTCATTCTACAACAATAAATATTTAACAGCTTCTTGGGTTACGGACTTCGCTTACTATTGGATTTTGTTTTTTGACTTGAATAGTTTGCATGTACCTGCAATCACAGGCACTACAGTTATGGGGTCATGTGTTATACCACAGGGCATGCCTAACATCAGTGCTGCAGTGCCTGTACCTGAATTCATAGGTACTACAGTTATGGGGTCCTGTGCCATACCACAGGTCTCACCTAACATCAGTGCTGCAGTGCATGTACCTGCATTCACAGGTACTACAGTTATGGGGTCCTGTGCTATCCCACTAGGTATGCCTAACATCAGTGCTGCAGTGCATGTACCTGCATTCATAGGTACTACAGTTATGGGGTCCTGTGCCATACCACAGGGCATGCCTGACAACAGTTCTGCAGTGCATGTACCTGCATTCACAGGGACTATAGTTATGGGGTCCTGTGCTATACAACAGGGCTTACCTAGCATCATTGCTGCAGTGCATGTATCTGCATTCACAGGTACTACAGTTATGGGGTCCTGTGCTATACCTCTAGGCAAGCCTAACATCAGAGCTGCAGTGCACGTACCTGCATTCACAGGTACTAAAGTTATGGTGTCCAATGCTATACCACAGGGCATGCTTAACATTAGTGCTGCAGTGCATGTACCTGCATTCACAGGTTCCACAGTTATGGGGTCCTGTGCTATACAACAGGGCTCAACTAACATCAGTGCTGCAGTGCATGTACCTGCATTCACAGATACTACAGTTATGGGGTCCTGTGCTATACTGCTGGCATGCCTAACATCAGTGCTGTAGTGCCTGTACCTGCATTCACAGGTACTACAGTTATGGGGTCCTGTGCCATACCACAGGGCATCCCTGGCAACAGTGCTGCAGTGCATGTACCTGCATCCACAGGTACTATAGTTATGGGGTCCTGTGCTATACAACAGGGCTCACCTAACATCAGTTCTGCAGTGCATGTACCTGCATCCACAGGTACTACAGTTATGGGGTCCTGTGCTATACCTCTAGGCAAGCCTAACATCAGAGCTGCAGTGCATGTACCTGCATCCACAGGTACTACAGTTATGGTGTCCAATGCTATACCACAGGGCATGCCTAGCATCAGTACTGCAGTGCATGTAACTGCAATCACAGGAACTACAGTTATGGGGTCCTGTGCTATACCGCAGGGCATGCCTAACATCAGTGCTGTAGTCCCTGTACCTGCATTCATAGGTACTACAGTTTTGAGGTCCTGTGCCACACCACAAGGCTCAACTAACATCAGTGCTGCAGTGCATGTACCTGCATTCACAAGTACTATAGTTATGGGGTGCTGTGCTATATGACAGAGCATGCCTAACATCAGTGCTGCAGTGGATGTACCTGCATTCACAGATACTATAGTTATAGGGTCCTGTGCCATACAACAGAGCATGCCTAACTTCAGTGCTGCAATGCATGTACCTGCATTCACAAGTACTACAGTTAAGGGGTCCTGTGCTATACCGCAGGGTATGCCTAACATCAGTGCTGCAGTGCATGCACCTGCATTCACATGTACTATAGTTATGGTGTCCTGCAATGTACCACAGGGCATGCCTAACATGAGTGCTGCAGTGCATGTACCTGCATTCATAGTTACTAAAGTTATGGGGTTCTGTGCTAACATCAGTACTGCAGTGCATTTACCTGCATTCACAGGTACTACAGTTATGGGATCCTGTGCTATACCACAGGGCATGCCTAGCATCAGTGCTGCAGTGCATATACCTGCAGTCACAGGAACTACAGTTATGGGGTCCTGTGCTATACTGCAGGGCATGCCTAACATCAGAGCTGTAGGGCCTGTACCTGCATTCATAGGTACTATATTTATGGGGTCCTGTGCCATACCACAGGGCTCAATTAACATCAGTGCTGCAGTGCATGTACCTGCATTCATAGGTACTACAGTTATGGGGTCCTGTGCCATACCACAGGGCATGCCTGACAACAGTGCTGCAGTGCATGTACCTGCATTCACAGGTACTATAGTTATACGGTCCTGTGCTATACAACAGACCATGCCTAACATCAGTGCTGCAGTGCATGTGTACTACAGTTATGGGGTCCTGTGCTATACCAAAGGGCATGCCTATCATCAGTGCTGTAGTGCATGTACCTGCATTCACAGATGCTACAGTTATGGGGTCCTGTGCTATACCACAAGGCATGCTTAACATTAGTGCTGCAGTGCATGTACCTGCATTCACAGGATTTACAGTTATGTGGTCCTGTGCTATACCACAGGGAATACCTGACATCAGTGCTGCAGTGCATGTTCCTGCATTCACTGGTACTGCAGGTATGGGGTCCTGTGCATTATCACACGGCATGCTTAACATAAGTGCTGTAGTGTATGTACCTGCATTCAGAGCTACTATAGTTATGGCATCCTGTGCTATACCACACGGCATGTCTAACATTAGAGTGCAGTGCATGTACCTGCATTCACTCATGCCTAACATAAGAGCTGCAGAGCATGCACTAGCATTCATGGGTACTACAGTTATGGGATCCTATGCTATATGACAGGGCATGCCTAACATCAGTGTTGCAGTGCATGTACCTGCATTCACAGATACTACAGTTATGGGGTCCTTTGCTAAAGCATAGGGCATGCCTAACATCACTGCTACACTGCATGTACTTCCTTTGCAGGTACTACAGTTATGGGGTCCTGTGCTATACCACATAACATGCCTATCATCAGTGCTGTAGTACATGTACCTGCATTCACAGATACTACAGTTATGGGGTCCTGTGCAATACCACAGGGCATGCCTAACATCAGAGCTGCAGTGCATATACTTGCATTCACAGGTACAAGAGTTATGGGGTCCTGTGCTACACCACATGGCATGCTTAACATTCATGCTGCAGTACATGCACCTGCATTCACAGATAATATAGTTATGGGGTACTGTGCTATACCACAAGGCATACCTGACATCACTGCTGCAGTGCATTGACCTGCATTCACAGGTACTGCAAGTATTGGGTCCTTTTCTATACCACAGGCCATGCTTAACATCAGTGCTGCAGTGCATGTACCTCCATTCACAGCTACTATAGTTATGGTATCCTGTGCTATACCACAGGGCATATGTAACATAAGAGCTGCAGTGCCTGTACCTGCATTCACTCATGCCTTACATCAGTGCTGCAGAGCATGTACCTGCATTCACAGGTACTACAGTTATGGGGTCCTGTGCTATACCATGCAGCATATATGACATCAGTGCTGCAGTGCATGTACCTGCATTCACTGGCACTACAGTTATGGAGTCGTGTGCTAAACAACAGGGTACACCTATCATCATGGCTACACTGCATATACATGCTTCACAGGTACTTTAGTTATTGGGTCCTGAGCTATAACCCGGGGCATACTTAACATCACTGCAGAAGTGCATGCACCTGCTTCACAGTTACTACAGTTATAAGGTTTTGTGCTATACCACAGGACATGACTAACATCAGTGCTGCAGTGCATGTACCTACATTCACAGGTACTACAGTTATGGAGTCCCATGTTATACCACAGGGCACACAAAACATCAGTGCTGCAGTGCATGTACCTCCATTCACAGGTACTACAGTTATTGGGTCCTGTGCTATACCAATAGGGATGCCTAGCATTAGTGCTGCAGTGCATGTACCTGCATTCACAGGTACTACAGTTATGGGGTAACCACAGGGCATGCCTAACATCAGTGCTGCAGTGCATGTACCTGCATTTAAAGGTACGACAGTTATGGGGTCCTGTGCTATGCCACAGGGCATGCCTGACATGAGGACTGCAGTGCATGTACCTGCATTCACAGGTACTACAGTTATGGGGTCATGTGCTATACCACAGGGTATGCCTAACATCAAAGCTGCAGTGTATGTACATGCATTCACAGGTACTACAGTTATGGGGTCCTGTGCTATACCATGGGGCATGCTTAGCATTGGTGCTGTAGAGCATGTACCTGCATTCACAGGTACTACAGTTATGGGGTCCTGTGCTATAACACAGGGCACCCCTAACATCAGTGCTGTAGTGATTGTACCGGCATTCACATGTACTATAGTTATGAGGTCCTGTGCTATACACAGGGCATGACTAACATCAGTGCTGCAGTACATTTACCTTCACTCACAGTTACTACAGTTATGGGGTCCTGTGCTGTACCACAGGGCATGTCTAAGATCAGTGCAGCTGTGCATGTACTTGCATTCACAGCTACTACAGTTATGGAGTTCTGTGCTATACCACAGGGCATGCCTAACATCAGTGCAGCTGTGCATGTACCTGCATTCACAGGTACTACAGTTATGGAGTCCTGTGCTATATCACACGGCATGCCTAACACCAGTGCAGCTGTGCATGTACATGCATTCACAGGTACCACAGGTATGGAGTCCTGTGCTGTACCACAGGGCATGCCTAACATCAGTGCTGCAGTGCATGTACCAGCATTCACAAGTACTACAGTAATGAGGTCCTGTTCTTTTCCACAGGGCATGCCTAGCATTAGTGCTGTGGTGCATCTACCTGCATTCCCCCTGTACTACAGTTATGGGGCCCTGTGCTATTCCACAGGTCATGCCTAACATGAGTGATGCAGTGCATGTACCTGCCTTCACAGGTACTACAGTTATGGGGTCCTGTGCTATACAACAGGGCATGCATAACATCAGTGCTCCTGTGCATGTATCTGCATTCACAGGTAGTACAGTTACGGGGTCCTGTACTATACCTGACATCAGTACTGCAGTGTATGTACCTGTATTCACAGGTACTACAATTATGGGGTCCTGTGCTATATCACGGGGCATGCCTAACTTCAGTGCTGCAGTGCATGTACCTACATTCACAGGTATCACAGTTATGGTGTCTTGTGTTTGACCTCAGGGCATGCCTAACATCAATGCTGCAGTGCATATACCTGCATTTGCAGGTACTACACTTATGGAGTCTTGTGCTATACCACAGGGTATGCCTAAAATCAGTGCTGCAGTGCATGTACATGCATTCACAGGTAATACAGTCATGGGATCCTGTGCTATACAACACGGCATGCCTAAGATCAGTTCTGCAGAGCATGAACCTGCATTCCACAGGTACTACAGTTATGGGGTCCTGTGCTATACCACAGGTCAACCCTAACATCAGTGCTGCAGTGCATGTAGCTGCATTCACAGGTACTACAGTTATGGGTTCCTGTGCTATACCACAGGGCACACCTAACATCAATTATGCAGTGCATGTACCTGCATTCACAGGTACTTTAGTAATGGATTCCTGTGCTATTCCACAGGGCATGCCAAACATCAGAGCTGCAGACCATGAACCTGCATTCACAGGTACTATAGTTATGGGGTCCTGTGCTACACAACATGGCATGCATAACATCAGTACTGCAATGCATGTACCTGCATTCACAGGTACTACAGTCGTGGGGTCCTGTGCTATTCCACAGAGCATGCCTATCATCAGTGCTGCAGCGCATGCACCTGCATTCCCCTCTACTACAGTTATGGGGTCCTGTGCTATTCCACAGGTCATGTCTAACGTAAGTGCTGCAGTGCATGTACCTGCATTCACAAGTACTAAAGTTATGGGGTCCTTTGCTATACCACAAAGCATACCTGACATCAGTGCTGCAGTGCAGGTACCTGCATTCACAGGTACTACAGTTATGGGGTCCTGTGCTATACCGCATGGCACACCTAACATCACTGCTGCAGTGCATGTACCTGTATTCACAGGTACTTTAGTAATGGAGTCCTGTGCTATTCCACAGGGCATGTCTAGCATCGTTTCTGCGGTGCCTGTACCTGCATTCCCTTGTACTACAGTTATGGGGTCCTGTGCTATTCCACAGGTCATGCCTAACATGAGTGCTGCAGTGCATGTACCTGTCTTCACAGGTACTACAGTTATGGGCCCTGTGCTACACCACATAGTATGCCTAACATCAGTGCTGCAGTGCATGTACCTGCATTCACACGTACTACAGTTATGGGGTCCTGTGCTATACCACAAGTCATGCCTAACATCAGTGCTGCAGTGCATGTGCCTGAATTCACAGGTACTACAGTTATGGGGTCCTGTCCTATACCACAGTACATGCCTAACAGCACTGCTTCTGTGCATGTACCTGCTGTACAGGTACTACAGTTATGGGGTCCTGTGTTTACAACAGGGCATACCTAACATCACTGCTTTATTACATGTACCTGCTTCACAGGTACTACAGTTATGGGGTCCTGTGCTATACCACTGGGCATGCTTAACATCAGTGCTGATGTGCATATATCTGCAGTCACAGGCACTACAGTTATGGGGACCTGTGCTGTACCACTAGGCATGGCTAACATCAGTGCTGCAGTGCATGTACCTGAATTCACAGGTACTACAGTTATGGAGTCCTGTGCTATATCACAGGGCATGCCTGACATCAGTGCTACAGTGCATGTACCTGCATTCACAGGTATTACAGTTATGGGGTCCTATGCTATACCACAGGGCATGCCTAACATCAGTGCTGCAGTGCATGTACCTGCATTCACAGGTACTGTAGTTATGGGGTCCTGTGCTATACCACAGGGCATGCCTAACATCAGTGCTGGAGTGCATATACCTGCATTCACAGGTACTACAGTTATGGGGACCTGTGCTATACCACTGGGCATGCCTAACATCAATGCTGGAGTGCATGTACCTGCATTCACAGCTACTACAGTTATGGAGTCCTGTGCTATACCACAGGGCAAGCCTGACATCAGTACTGCAGTGCACATACCTGCATTCACAGGTACTACAGTTATGGGGTCCTGTGCTCTACCACAGGGCATGCCTAACATCAGTGCTGCAGTGCATAGTGCCACTGTTGTCAACAGTGACTGTGGAGGGCTCAAGATTACACATCTCCAGTAACACAGCTATATTGTTCATTGAACTTTCCCCACTTTTAGAGAGATCACAGAGCTATCCTTCTCATGGAGTAACCTCATCAACACACCACCAGTTGGCAGAAGCAGCTCCACTTAGCACAAGCACAGTGGCAGGATCAGCACACCTGCAGCCATCATTTCTGTGGTTCCCACTCCTTGTCTGAACTTGGTGTCACAATGGGCAATAATTAGTGGATGTTTGGGTTGTCATCCAGGTAGAGGCAGATACCACCACCACCATTGCAGAAGAGATAGGTGTACTGTGTACCCTGTATGCCAATATACATGGGGGATTCACCCCACTGATTGGCATTTTGGACAGGCCCATGGATACCTTCACTGCAATCATGAGGCCATCTGCCTCTACATGCTAGGGCTGACACCATTTCCATGATCACTACTCATTTACCTTCATTTTGTGCATACCCCATATTGATTGGTAGGACAAGGTCACATACTAATACCTCTTCCACATCACTCACTGCTGATATGCCTGGTGTGGTACAGTGTAGCCACCCACACAGATGTAGCCTGTGTGGTGGTCAGACACATGGCACAGCCCCAGAGCAGTAGTGTTGTGGTTTGCATTTTCCCTTACTGGTGGTTGATGCTTGTGCCACTTTATGGAGGAGACACACACATGGCATGGGACATTCATGGTGGCATCATTCCTTTGTAGAAACCCACTTCTCCAACACATACAAGCACACAGTGCAACCACATCTGCAAGAGGTGTGTCCTCTGAGAACAAAACTGAGCTAGTACCCACTATGTCTGGGCATCTCTTCTCCTCAGAATGCACTAGCACCTCACTGAGTACTATACCTAGCCCCCCAATCTCTTTTTCATATCTAACACTTACTTCACCATCATTGCCCTCCCTTCCTGTCATTGTTCACACTGCTGATATCTCTCATTCTGCTTCTCCCAACTTCTGCATATGATGACAATTGTGCCCTCCCTTCACTGCTGAACAATATGGGCATGTCATGTTTGATGCACAGCTTTGACAGTCACTGCACTGTGCAATATGATCAGGATCATATGGGTGTGCCATGTCTGATGCACAACATGGACAGTCAGTGCACTATGAATATTTCTGCTATTAACATTATTTGAAAACTAGAATGTCTTTTGTCATTTTCCAAGTAAATTAGTTTCTGTTAACATAGATGTTCAAAATGATCATTGTTGGAGTAGGCTAACCTGTGTTGTGTTGAATTACCTCACCTGCACCAGCCAACTTCCAAAACCTTTGTGTGCCTTCTAGGCACTTGCCCTGCACAAAGCAAGCGGGACACGTATTTGTCACTGAAGGAAGTGCTTCCTTTTGATGTAGTTTCCATTTGTGAGGGTCTACTTTTGTCCTACTGTGATTGTCTGCCCCACAGTTTTACTCTGATGGGATGTAGAATGCCTGCAAAGTGAGATTGTGCTTTGAAGCTATATTCCAAGCTAAGATGGCTAGTCTGCAAATGCGGGGTAAGACCTGGTGCCCCTTTATTTGTTTATATACCACATGACTGTGGTATTATCTCTAAAAACTTGAAGAGGTTCAGAGGACCAAAGATGATTCAGAGTGTTGAGTGCCTTGATCAGAGCGAGCGTCTCCTTCATATTTATGTGCTTGAATCTGTCCTAGGTGTCACAAACACATTTGTACTTCTATCCCTCCTTAAACTGCTCCCAAACAAAGTCTAAGACATCCATGGTGTCGGACTGCTTTAGAAGAGGAGCGAGGAAGGAGGAACTGGATTAAGGGATAGTTTCTGTCTCCGCCAAGTTATTTTTTTTCTGATAAACCCCAAAAGTGGGATTTTAAAAGAAAAATGAGTGTTGATGCTGAGACCAAAGAGACTTCAGAAACCGTTGTATCGTTCTCATGTGGAGTCCTGACAGGGTTACCATGATAATCATAGATGCCACTAGGTATTCCCTCATAGTCACTGAAGTTTTAGTGGAAACCCTGCAAACAGATCTAGGTATACATCTATTTCTTCCTGGG
Organism: Protopterus annectens; assembly: GCF_019279795.1. Taxonomy (NCBI): domain Eukaryota; kingdom Metazoa; phylum Chordata; order Ceratodontiformes; family Protopteridae; genus Protopterus; species Protopterus annectens. The sequence goes on along the minus strand of NC_056741.1, from coordinate 59,126,959 downwards.
AAAAAATCTCTTTGAACTAGCAGACACATCAGGAAAACAATCCTGTGGGAAGGAATCAAACACAAGGTTTAAGTGTTTTCTTCGAATCCCAGTTTGTATAAGAGATTTCTCACCCAAATGAAAAATTTCTAACAGTTTGAAAAAGACTCTGAAAAGATAAGCCAGTCATCTAAATATGGAAACGTGGATACCTTGTAGCCTGCAATGAACTATAACTGGAGTTGCACGCATTGTGAACATTCTTGGTGCAGTGAATAGATAAGGCATAGAACTGATAATGTGATCCAGGCACACACAGATGTAGGAAATGTTTGAAGTCTGAATAGGGATGTGATTAAACCATCTTTTAAATTTATAATTACCAGGCAACTTAAATGAGGAAGAAGGGCTAACAGGTTGGGAAGTGACCACAGTTTGAACTTGGGGACTATCATAGATTGGTTTAGGAAAGAAAGATCCAGAAATGGCCTCCCCAAATTTTTTTCTTTGGCACCAAAAACATCTTTGAATAAAAATGTTTCTCAACCTGAGAAGGAGGAACTGGCTTTATCACTCCCTGAGACAACATGTATTGAAGGACAGGGAAAAATAGAGGAGTCTGGTCTGCTTTGGTAGATGTGGAATTATGCCCCAGTGAGGAGGAATTTCCTCTCACTGTAATCTTAATGAATGATCTTCAGAAACAATTTGCCTGAAACTATTTATTGCCAAAGACAAAAGAGGAGATTCAGTCTTTCTGGAAGGGAAAATGGACTACCAGGATGAGAGATGGGACAAGGTCCCTTAATCATTCTGACTTGTTAGACTGTCCTTGTTTTTTTTTTTTTTTTTCTTTTGGATCCCCCTTGCTATTTCTTCTTAAATGTCTGTTAACCAGCATTTTGCTGGAGCTATTTATTTTGTTTCTTGTCAAAATCTGATGAGTGGGTTAGAGAATCCCTCAGAAAATTTGGAATAGGAGGGCTGAAAATTCTTAAAGTGATTCCCTGAATCATCCTACCTCTTTTATCACACGTTTTGATAACCACTGTAGCAGAGGAACCAAAAGCAAAGGTATCCAGGAGAGAATTTAAAATCTCATTTTTATATCATCTGGGAGTTTCTGAGAATACAGCCAAGCAAATCTCGTTAAAACAGTACCAGTGACCATAACTTTGGAAAAAGGATCAATAGAGTCATGCACATTTTAAGCAAGGAGTTGTGACTTGTAAAATGGAAGAAGTTAATCTTTTTAAAGCAGATTTTTCCTCATGATAAGAAAGTGCGGACAAAACATTCCTCATACTTTCACAATTAGAATAAACTTTAACATGTGAGCTTGACAATTCAAAATTCTGAAAATCAAAGTTATAAAAGCATACACGTTTTTACCATAAGTATTGATTATTTTCCCACCTTTTTGTCAGAAAGTGTAGGATTGGAACTAAATGTTTAGCTGCAGAAGGATTAAATAAAGCTATAGTTGTTGGGTCAGGATTGGGATGAGTGTGCAAAACCTTAAAAGACTGAGGAACTTAATACAATTGTTGTGCCTTTTTAGGGGCAGAAAGCTGATTGTCAGGGAAACTGCAGGCAATGACACAGACATCTCCCAAAGCTGACAGCACTAGAGGAATGGGTGAATGTTCTGGAAATTTCATCTCTAAGAGCTCATAGTATTTTCTCAGGGATCGATATACCTCAGTGTTCTTCCACTGAAAACTCTAGCACATTCTGGAAACCCCTGACAGGGAGACACAGATACTATGCTGTTCTCCAAGTCTTCTCCCTGCTGTTCAGATTCAGGGAAAGAGGTATCCTTTCTTTTATCAGAAACCACCTTATAAGAAGAGTCAGTAGCCTGAATTAAACCATAAGCCAAATCTAGTAAACTACTCCTGTCTCAGGATACTTGAGGAGGAGTAGATATATTTAGTTTTCTGTTTCTTTTTGACAGGGAAAATGAGGCCAACAGTGCTATTAATGGCAACAGCTTCCCCAGGGATGGGCACAACATTCTGACTAAACAGAGAAGTCTTCCCTGGCTCCATCTCACAGAACTGACAAGAGTGGCATTCCCTTGCCCACTGCATGTACCCCAACAGCCACAGAAGACATGGCTAACACCTGGTCCATAGTGGCTATAGGTGCTACATCAGAGGGATCATGGGTAAAACATGAGCAGAGTGAGGAACCAGCTTTAGCCACAACAGAGTCACTATCTACCTGTGGCTGAGGTGAATTGCTAGCCTGCTGTGGTAGTAGATGTGCTTAGTTTTTTCTTTTTATGGATGGAAGAAGGACCAACCATTGGACCAGTAGTTTATTCCATGGTCAAGCTGAAAATAGTGATTATTTCCCAAGAAAAACGAGCAGTAAAATTCAGTAAAATATACACGTTATTAAAAGTCACTTTTTCTGAGAATCAAAGTAAAAAAAAAAAAAAACACTTCAATAAATGCATCTGGAGCATTTCTCTCAAGGCTTCTGTCCCATATGGACTTCCTTTGTAAATAAATGTTAAATAAATAAATAAAAATAAAAATAAATAAATAGATTTTACCAGCCCCAAAAAGTAAAATAAAGCAATTTCTCCACAGAAAAAAATGTTTTTAACTTACTTTAAACACTTTTAAACTGACAGGAAAAAAACTGCACTCCCATTTAGAAGTACGGTTTAAATTTCAAAGCAGTCCATTAAAACACAAACTCCTTTGTTAAAAATTACAATTCTGAACAGGAACGTAAATTTAAGCAATAAACAATTTTATGTGGGAGGTGCTTCCCCAAAGGGAACTTATCTGCACATCAAATTAACAGCATAAGCTGACCATCAGTCCTGGAAAGCCTGCAGAGTGTGATTGTCAACTGCAGGAAAGTTCTGAAGGGCTTGGTGCTCAAACTATGATTTTAGTCAGCTCAACTCAAGCTGCCTAACAGTTTGAGTGCCTGGATGGTACCATGAAGCTTTGGAAGCTGTCTGGCTGTTATATCCTTGGCTGGATATAACTCATACTGCAGTGATCGATATAATGAACATCGGTTTAGTCTTTGGAGAAATGGTTTTCCTAATCATCAGGGAATATTATGATGTCATCCAGGGAGAGTGCTGCATATATGGTGTTGTTGGTTTAAGGATTTTGTTCATCAGCCTCTGAAATATTGCAGGTACTCCAAGGAGACCACAATGTAACACTTTAGAATGGAAGAGCTCAGCAGGTGTAGAAAATTATATTTTTCCTTAGTGTTTGGGGATAGTGGAATTTGCAAATCAGAAGACTAGTTAGGGCTCCATGGGCGCAAAGTGTTCGGTAAGTGTGACCAGTTATTGATTATCCCAATCACTCTTTAGTGCAATACTGGCTTTTCAAAGTCATTATCACATTTGCAGTCAAATCTGAGTACTACAATGCTCCATGTGTGGTGTACACTTACTGTTTGCTACATTTGTAGCAAGCAATTGCTACAGTTCAGAAGAATAGAATTTTTTTTTTAATTAACTGTGGCAAGGAAGGAGGGTTGGACATTTGTTGCAAGCAGTTTGCTACAGTTTAAAATATATTTTTTTTAATAAACTGTGGCAAGAAAGGAAGGGAGGATGGGACAGGGCACAGAAACAGGACCTGAATGGCTGGGGCAGGAAGGGGGTGGATGTGTCACGTATCTGACCACCTGGTTGGTATGCCAATAGAAGGAAAATCATTTTTTTTATTTGCTCTTCAGTGGAAGAGCTTGTTAGTGGAGGGGTGGATTTAACTGTAACTTAATACAGTGAAGTGCACTTTTTTTTTTCTTTTGAATAGCTGGGGTTCTGCTTATATCGGCACCGGGCACAGATGCAACCAGCTATGTATCTGTTGCAAATAGCTTTTGGTTGTCTAAAGTGAACAGAAACCTAGTTTTGTCCAGTTTTGCAATTAGTTTGTCAAATCTAGATATAGGATAATCAAATTTAGATATGATGCTTAGCTTGCTGAACAAAATCTAAAAGATTTGCCAAGCTTGGGCACCAGTATGATGGGGCTATCCCACCCACTCACTCTGGGATTCTTCTAGAACCCCAAGTTTAAACATCTTTCATACTTTGTCCCTGATTGCTTGGCTTTGGGAGTTTGATATGCTATATGTTTTTCAGTGTACTTTTTCTCCAGGTACACATTGAATGTTGTGCTGAAATGATTTTACCAAGCAACTCTGAGAATATGTCCTTATAACTGAGTACAATTACTTCCTGTTTCTGAGACACTGATAGTGTCTCTCCTGTTATGATTTCAGGACAAGCAAAGGGAATTTTAACTTCCCCTTCAAACATACTTACTACAGAGACTTTAGAAGAAGTTTATTTTCATGATTTCAGAACATGTATGTGATATTTATTTATTTATTTAACATTTGTTTATCAAGAAAGTCTGACTTGCAACAAAGCCAATTTTCAGCAGAGGCCTGGGGAGAAACACTCCAGATGCATGTCTTTGTGACATGGAGGAAACCAGAGCACGCAGAGGAAACCCACACAAACACATGAAGGGCATACAGACTCCACACAGAAGGCACCCCAGCCGAGAATCGAACCGGAGAACATCTTGCTGTGAGGTGAGAATGCTACAGCTGCACCACTGTGCCGTCTGTATAACTGTTTTGGTTTCGTTTTTCCGGCAGTTTCACCTTATAATTTACTTTGCTTACTTTCTCTGTACTTCTAAAAGGACTTTAAAAGGGCCTTTCTACTCTGTAAGGAATTTGGTTTCTGCACTGGATGCTAATGCAAGTATTTTATCTCTTATTGTGGATCCTTTCAAATAAGCTTTTATTTTGCATGTTCTCCGTTATGTTGGTTGTGCCCTCTCCATGGGCTGACTTACTACAAGCATCACAGTTGTTAACCTGTTCTGAAGATCTGCTTTGGGAGCACCTCCTGGTTACATCTTTAAATAAAGGAGGGCAGCACATGGGAAGGGCTGTGAGTGCTGCTTATTGTTGAACTCATTCCCACAGAGCTCAGCAATGCTTGGTGACCTTCCCTGTAACTTTACTGTATTTTTGCTCTTGCACTTTACTAACTTAAAGGATTGCTATTGTTTTGATCATTTTCAAAGCATTTAAGCAACTGTTTACCTAAAAAATTGCTCTTCCTTCTGCTGATTTACTCATCTGCCTTAATTTAAATCACCTTACAGAAGGTGGATCTAGCCAGGGACTTAGCTGTTTGTGGTTTGCCTGTACTTCAGAGTTACTTTTGCTGTGCATTTATATTAAGAATTTCCAGGGTCATTCATCTTGTGGCAAAAGGTGTTTGTCAAGTTTCTCTTAGTCAGGTAGCACTCCAGGGAGCTCAAGGTATAGTAGTTTATTAGCCAAATGGCATAGGAGTTAGTTTTCAGCTTTTTTCTGCACCTATAAACTGGGTGCATTTATGTAGAGTGCCTCACTGCACAGCAGTGGTTAGCAGTGTTCTGTATAATAGCAAACACTTAAGACTATAAGGTTTACCTAAAGCTAGTACTTAGGACTTTAATCTGTAACACAGTAAGGCTTTGAGCAGAGCTAAACATATGGCAACTAGCTAGGTTGCTGAGCAGCACTAAACAGATCGTAACACTACCTAACAGGTAGCCTTAGTCTCAGACACCATACAGGCGACCCCCTGTAAAGCCAAATCCCTAAACCACAATACACCAATTGTAATACAAGTCTGGCCAGTATGGGCATGCATTGTCCTAATGTTTCTGTGGCCAGCTCAGTAGATATGGACATCCCTAGACAATGTAGTAATTGTCTCATGTACTCTAACAACCTTATCATCCTTAAAAAACCTAATGCAGTATGCTAGAGATGTGCATACATAGCTTCCTTGGAGGCTAAAATCTTACATACTAACAAGATTGTCAAGAAGACACACTATACATCCCACACACATACTGGTCAGCAGACATATATGCCTTCTTAATCTGAGACACTTAAAAAATTCCCAAACTTCAATGACCTCATAAGCCATCTAACGGCAACAGCTATTCTCAGCAGTCACCAAAGCACATATGAAAAATAACACCTAACACCACACATAAGCCTGCACCCAATGGTCACCAAACAACAAAGTCCATAAGGCGAGCAAACACTTTACCTAATACTCTTGTCATAGGGGATTCTATTGTATGACATACAGATGTCCCTCTCACTAGGCTTGACATGAAGAATATAAAGGTTAGTTTCCTGTCTGGAACTAGGATCCATAACATCATGCATGCGCTCATGTCAGTGCACCACATATATCAGTATGATTCTGTCATCATCCATGTGGATGTAAATGACCTGAGGTGTACTTTATTGGATTATCAGAGAAACATTATGGATCTCTCCAAATATGTGTCACAGACAGGTTTGTGCCTTGCAGTAAGCAGCATTCTGCCTTCACCTCGGATGATGCCACAGTATGAACAGAAAATTATTAATTTTAACAAGTGTCATAGTTTCTGGAGTCACTCCAGTGGGGTTTGAATACCTATCAGCATGGGAGGACATGGTTACCAGACCATATTGCTTTGCTAAGGATATGTACACCTGTCCCCCATGGGCTTTTGGATATTGGCTAAAACTTTATCCACCCCCTTAGAACATTTTTTGGCAATGATAAGATGACAAAACTACCAACATACCAAAAAAAAATGCAAAGCAACCCTAAGGTGCTACTACTTGATAGTAGCAGCCTAAACAAGAACCTCCACACCCTACAAGCTCTGCTCACTTTGGAGTATGTAGACATCTTCATGTTACCAAGACTTGGTTTAAAGCTGCAGAAAGTATTGTGGCAATGCAAGATTATAGTGCCTTCCACATATTTAGACCAACAACAACACAGACAGGGGCTAAAGGTGGAGGGTCTTGATTTACATCAGCAACAAATGCAACACCAGGTTAGGTAACAGGATGATGCCTGATCTAATATAGGTCACCCTCTATGACCAACAAAGCTCACAGCTTATACCTGGACCTACTGCAGGCACTCAAAATCTAACCAAACACCCTATTCATAGGAGACTTTAACTACCCCTATATAGACTGGGAAATGTATACTGCTGTTAACTCACATCCACAACATTTCCTGGATTTATTCAGCACAAACACCTGGTCTAGATAATGTGCACTCCAACCAGGGGCTCAAACATACTACACCTAATATTCACCAACATGGAAGAGCATTGCAACCCCCACTGCATGTCACATCCTCATTGAGGTCAGATCATCAAGCTTCCTCCTTTGAAATAAAGATCAACTGAAAACCCCAACTAAACCAGTAACAGTTAAGCACTATTCTAAAGCTAATTGCATCCTGTTTAGTGACAGTTTGTAAAAATTCAAGGCTCCCGCAAACCACAAGAACACAGCTGCCTACACAGAATTGTTCATAGAAACCCTATGCAAATATGTAAATGGCTGCATTGAGACTGCTATACCTACCAGAAGCAGACCCAAATCTAATCAAAACAAACCAGACTTGTGGAATCCTAATCTTAACACGATATATAACAAAAGAAAAAAAGTTATGGCCAAAATCAGACAAAAACAACTCTCATGGAGGCAAGAGCCCTCTGAACCAAATAAACAAGAAACTAAGAGGTCTAATAAGTCCAACAAGGCCAGTTATGAAGTCAAGATAGCCTCTAAGGCTAAAGACAATCAGAAGTCCTTCTTTAGCTATGTCAGGAACCTTACGGGTAACACACAGCAGTGTGCAGAATTGGTGATAAATGGCACAACCTTCACTGACCACAATGACATAAATCTTCTAGCTGAAAAATTTAGCTTTAGTTTCACCCCTACTCCCTCACTACCCTCTGTGAAATCCCTTCTAGTATATTCCCCCCAACTGTCAACAGGGATCAGGTCCTGGCAGTGTTCACCAAGTCCAAAAATCACTGCTTCAGTGGGCCACAACAATATTCCTGGTTGACTCCTAAATATCTTTAAACATGACCTGTCAGGACAACTAGAGGCACTGTTCAGCTACAGCCTCAAAATAGGTTACATACTAAATGAATGGAGGCCTTCAACAGTCATCCCTCTTTACAAGGGTGGACTATCAACTGACCCTAGGAACTATAGACCCATCAGTGTGACACATCTAACATACAAAGCCAAGGAATTAATTATCATGGAAATGATCAACAAGGACATTGGCAACCTACAGACACTGGACCCATCCCAGTTTGGCTTTGTCAAGGGAAAGTCTTGCCTACTCAGCCTGGTAGATATCTTCAGGAGGGTCACCAAGGCTATGGATGAGGGAAAAACGGTGCACACCACTTATCTCTCAGCCTATAAAATAAGTTACCATGACAGGAAAAAAAACAAAACAAAGCACTTCTTTAGCTACATTTAGGTTCATAGGTTCATAGGTAGGTACTATGCTATTGGTCCTAGGGCCTATATAAGCCTAGCCAAAAAGGTACCCTGGCTTTCGCCACCCAAGAAAATTATTTTCCTGTGCCCCTGTCGAGCAGAGACACAGAAGTGATCCCCAGGGTGAATTTCCTATTTCCCATCCAATCATCAAGATTTTTCTTGAAGAGTGCTAAGGAGGAGCTCTGTTTGATATACATAGGTAGCTTGTTCCAGAGTATGGGAAGTCTCTGGGACAGGAATCTATCCCTCTAGCATGTTCTGTTTATTGTGGTGGCAAGGTTTAGGTCCCTAGAGCGTGTAGCTTGGAGGGATTGGGATTTTTTTAAGTGGAGCATGTCCAACAGCTCTGGGTTTGACAAAGTTTTGTATGTTAGGCAGAAATCGCCTCTGACTAGGTGATATGCAATGGAGTAAAGCTGAAGGTTTTAAGACGGTCTGTGTAGGGCATCTGGTTGAGGCCGGTAATCCTCTTTGTGAGGTGTTTCTGCAGCCTTTCCAGTTGTTGTAGATGTCTTGTGAGGTACATACCAAAAGGGGCATTGTACTCTATAGTGGGTCTAATGAGTGACGAGTAGAGGGGAACAATGACCTCTTTTTTCCTGGATGAGAAACCTTTTGTGATGAGGTGTGCCACGTAGAAGGATTTCCTGATTACTGTGGTGATGTGATTATCAAAGGAGAGACTACTGTCCACCTGTGTCCCAAGGTCTCTTATCATACTTTCGGTGTTAAGTAGACTACAGCCTATGTAGTAGTTCATGGGTACAGAGTTTTTACCAAAGGGGATGACAATGCACTTTTTGGCATTGAGCTTGAGGCCATGGCTTTGACACCAGGCATTTGTGTGAGTGAGGCCCTTTTTTAGGATGTCCACATCGTTAGGAGTTTTGATTATGGCTCCTAGTTTGCAGTCATCTGCAAACTTCATTAGCCAATGAGCTTCTGTGTTAGCCTGTACTTCAGAGAAATAGATACCAAACAGGAGAGGACCCAGGACTGAACCCTGTGCTACTCCACTTGTCACTGGTCTGAAGTCGGATTTGGAGTCTGCTACTTTCACAGTGTGGGTTCTGCCAGTGAGCCAGTTGGCAACCCATCTTGTGACATAGGGATTTATACCTAGCTTAGTGAGTTTCTCTATAATTCCAGAGTGAGGGATGGTGTCGAAAGCCCTGGCGAGATCTAGATAGGCTGTATGAACTACCTTACCCTCATCTACGGCTTTGGTGACTGCTTCAAAGAAGTCTGTCAGGTTTAGGAGACATGATCTGCCTTTTACAAACCCAATTGGGTGGGGTCCAGAGTTTGGAGATTACCAATGTCTTTGTTTATAAGTTCCATAATGATACATTCCATGGCCTTGCAGACCAGGCTCGTCAGGCTAATGGGGGAGGTTGTTCCTGGAGTCTGTGGTGGCTCCCCCTTTGTGGAGTGGGATAACCGTCACTGTGCACCATTCAGTGGGCACAAAGCCTGAGGTGAGGCTATGATTGAACATGGTACTTAGGTGGGGTGCCAGTTCATTCTGTAGTCTATGTAGAACACAGCCTGGGATTTTTGTCAGGTCCCATGGATGCTGCATTCTTGGCTTTGGAGAGTGTGGTTTTTACCTGTGCAGCCGTGATTACAGGAACTTTGCATTCTTCCGGTATATGAGATGGACCATTTAGGGAGTGAGAGGGGGGTAAAGTTAGCACTTAACCTATCTGCAAAGATGTTGGCAATATCAGTTGGTTCTGTATATTTAGTGCCATTGTGCTGTAACTCAGAGCAGATCTGAGTGTTGCCATTGAGATTCTTGACATAGCTATAGAATGCTTTGTGTCTTTAGAATCAGTGGTGATTTTGTTTTCGTAACTAGCTTTGGAGGATTTTATGAGGGATCTCAGCTTCTTGCTGAGGCTGACCAGGGAGTTCCTCCAATTATGGGATTTTACTCTTTTTTGCAACAGTTTCTTTCTTCTGTTGTAGACTTGGCTTCCTTTTTTTGGAGAATAGCATGTTAGTTCTGTTGGGGATAGCATGATCCATGCACTTGTCTAAGTGCTTATAAAGTGCATTTGTGTAGGATTTGGCAGTTGTAACTCTATTGTCCATCTACATAGGTGTTGTGCAGTTTGCCACTTCTGTGTTAAGAAGTGTAAAGTTGGCTTTGGAGAAATTTTTTTACAGGCGTTTCCCTAATGGGGGGTGGGGGCAGGATGTGGATGTCTAGGGTGATTAGCTTGTGGTCGGATATGACCAATGAGGAATTCACCTCTGGTGTGGAACACCGGTCGCCCATGTTGGTAATGACCAGGTCTAGGATATTGCTGCCCCTGGTGGGGGTGTGAATAAGTTGATCCAAGGTGTTGGAAATTATGAATTCCAGAAAACGTTGAGCAAAAGAGTTGGTACATGAGTAGTTTTCCCAGTTAATGGTGGGGTAGTTGACATTGTCCATTATTAGGGTGTTGGGTTGTATCTTAATATTTTCCAGTGTGTCAAGAAATAAGGAGTGGGAATCCTGGAGCATGGTGGGGGATCTGTAGCAAGCTAAAATTTGGATTGTGGTCTTGCCCAGAGTTAGTTGCACCTAGATAATCTCGGATGCATTACGCTGAGCAACTAGCCTTGAGGTGTGTATATCCTTAATGAATATGGACACATCTCTGCCTTTAGTGTTTTCATCCAGGTTAGGTGGCCGAAAGGTGTGGTATGAATTATAGCCTGGTAATGCAGGGGTGCTAGTCTTGATAACTGGATGGGTAGACACAAATTTATACCAGGCTTACCATGTATAGCCCTGCTCAGTTTGGCAGGTGAGCATTATTTCATACTTGAAAAGGGAGGGCACAAACATTCAAGGTGTACATCGCTACACATCTTATATTTCTCATGATTGCTTGCCTAGAATTGTTCCTGAGTTGTAGGCCTGCCTTTGTCTGTTTGCTTAGCGTTATCTGCTTCTGGCAGTATGTCTGGCTGATTTTTTTTCCACCATTGTTTCCATAATTCTTTAAACTGAGAAAAATCCAGACTAGTGTGTACATCATGTGATAAACTAGACATCAGAGCTACGGGATGTAAAACTTTACCCGACAGACTTTAAATTTCTATTAGCGTTATAGGATATCGTTGCTCCCCTTTGTGCCCATGTGCACATAACTTCACTTTTTGATTCCTAGTTGTTTAAACAGGGCCGGCCTTAGCTGAAATGGCACCCTAGGCGAAGTAATACTCCAGCGCCCCTTAAGCCCCACCCACACCATACTAATGCACACCCCTATAAGTCACACCCACATGTAGGCCACTCTCCAAGAAGGCCACTTCAGTCTTTTCCTTATTTAAATGCATAGAAAGAAAGATACCTGATAATGTAGTTAAACTGCAAGTGAAGGGCAGGGGAATTGTCCTTTAATAAACATGCTTTACCTGCTGCTCCTTCACACATATTTTACTATAAAATTCATGTTCTCAAAAAATAGAAAACCATGTGCCTTGTTTTAAAGGGTTGCTTAACTTGCAGTTTAATTTACTTTGGGGTAGGCGAGCGAGTCTTACAGCTCAGTGAAAGTAGAATAGCAACCTCTCTCCTCCCTCCGTACAGTAGCTTAAGCTAGAATAGCACAGACACAGATAGCCATTTGCTAAACAATACAATCTCACAATGAAGACAGACCTAGCATAAGCATTACACTTCTCTGCCATTGAAATGGAATGAAAACCCACATTCATAGAAAATCCATCTGGCCATTAATTTTATCTTTGGGCTGTTTTCAAAACAGACTCCTTGCGCACATTTTTAGGGCCATGCATGCATGTATTCATTCTCTGATTCACCTTCCTGATTCTAGTAAATTATACTCCTTGTATAATACCACTGCCACTTGTTAGAAAGCGTTTTAAATTGCAGTTTAGCATTCTTTTAATAAGCAATGAAATGATGTATAAAATCAATAACACTATTCATTTCAGAAAATTTCAACCATAATAGGCTAGACCTGTCAATACAATCCACCAATATCACTCAATGCACAATCTTGCAGAAGTAAAATCATCTGAATAATTCCACATTAAAGAAATATGTAACTAATGAAGAGGTTGCTACTGGCAAACAACTTTGCATCTCAGTGCTTCATCTACAAATTCAGTGTATGTTGCCCTTGAAGAATTGCCTATATTACAATTAAAAATGTGATAAACTGGTAATACTGCAATAGGAAATGACTAAAACTGACAACAGGTTCATAGTTACTAGGCTTCTCATACAAAGGAGGACACACTCAGGAGTGGAGAACCCCTAGCCTCCCTTGTAATGCACCAAATAATCGGCAATCATATGGGTACTGCAATATCAGCACTTCATCTACATGGTGGGAGAGTAGAATCCACAGCCTTCTGCACCAAAGACAATTATGGTACTAACACTGCTTTCAAATTCCCTGTACAATAAGGCACCATTTGTTAGTGTGTGTTTTGAATTTGTAGCTTTGTGCTTTAAATTTGTAGTTTTGAACATTTTTCCAGTAAGCAATGAAACCATGCATTTCCCAGTAATGAAATAACTGCCCGTTTAAGAATATTTTAACCATAAAAGGTCACTCAAGACTTCTATCACTACAATCCATCAGTATAAGTCAGTAAGCAAAATCTCTGCAGAAATTAATTTCATCTGAATAATTCCACATTAAAGAGATGCGTAACTAATAAAGAGGCTGTTACTGGCAAGCAACTTTATATTTCAGTGTTTCATCTACAAATTCAGTGCTTGCTGCCCTTTAAGAATTAATTGCCTATGTTACATAAAACGGGTAAGCTGGTGATACTACAACAGGGAATGACTGAGAAAACAACAAGTTCATAGTCACTAGGCATCTTAAGCAAAGGAAGACACACTCAGGAATGCAGAACCACTACCTTAAAGTGCACCAAATAAATTGACAACTAGGGCATTACATACAGTGCCTCCATACCTCTCAACTTCTTAGCACAAGAGAGATGGACAAAGCCTAAAATATGGGGGGGGGGGGCAAAGAAATCCAAAATGACAGATTATAAATATTGCTCTTATACACTTAAAAAGTTGCTAGAATGACATCATTTATCTTAGCAGGCATTGTCTAAAGGAAATAAAGACTGAAACTCAAATGTATGACATTTAATTATTTCAGTCTTTAGAGATTTTCCAGAAAACCACAAATTTCATGAGGAATAGGCCAAAAATATGAGGCAAGAATTTTGACATTCTGCAAACATCTGTACAGCAGAAAGATATGCATACTTCTCAACCTCTTAGTACAAAAAATCTGCACAAAGCCTAAAATAACATGGATGCAATGGCTAAAAAATAGGGACAGTTTGAAGTACAGTTTGAAGTACAGTGTGAAGTACAGTGTGAAGTACAGTTTGAAGTACAGTTTGAAGTACAGTGTGAAGTACAGTTTGAAGTGCAGTTTGAAGTACAGTGTGAAGTACAGTGTGAAGTACAGTGTGAAGTGCAGTTTGAAGTACAGTTTGACGTACAGTCTGAAGTACAGTTTGAAGTACAGTGTGAAGTACAGTGTGAAGTACAGTTTGAAGTGCAGTTTGAAGTACAGTGTGAAGTACAGTTTGAAGTACAGTCTGAAGTACAGTCTGAAGTACAGTTTGAAGTACAGTCTGAAGTACAGTCTGAAGTACAGTTTGAAGTACAGTTTGAAGTGCAGTTTGAAGTACAGTGTGAAGTACAGTGTGAAGTACAGTTTGAAGTACAGTCTGAAGTACAGTTTGAAGTACAGTTTGAAGTACAGCGTGAAGTACAGTTTGAAGTACAGTGTGAAGTACAGTGTGAAGTACAGTGTGAAGTACAGTTTGAAGTACAGTGTGAAGTACAGTGTGAAGTACAGTTTGAAGTGCAGTTTGAAGTACAGTGTGAAGTACAGTTTGAAGTACAGTTTGAAGTGCAGTTTGAAGTACAGTCTGAAGTACAGTGTGAAGTACAGTGTGAAGTGCAGTTTGAAGTACAGTGTGAAGTACAGTTTGAAGTACAGTCTGAAGTACAGTCTGAAGTACAGTGTGAAGTACAGTTTGAAGTGCAGTTTGAAGTACAGTTTGAAGTACAGTCTGAAGTACAGTTTGAAGTGCAGTGTGAAGTACAGTTTGAAGTACAGTTTGAAGTACAGTGTGAAGTACAGTGTGAAGTACAGTTTGAAGTACAGTTTGAAGTACAGTTTGTAGTAGTGCTCTTTTTAACTTAGAAAGTTAAAAGAACAGTATTTGTATTAGCATGTATTTTGTGGAGGATGCAAAGTTTAAAACTCATACACATATAATTTTCTGACTACAGTCCTCCCTGATTTGCCAGAAAACCACAAACTTTATGAGAAACAGACAAAAACTATAATGCTAAATCCAGACACTTGAAAAGGTATGCTAAACACACACACACACACACACACACACACACACACACACACACACACACACACACACACACACACACACGCACACACTCCTACTCTCACATAGCAACACACACCTACTCTCTCATATAGCAACACACAGACACACACCTTCTCTTTCACACAGCAACTAACAACTAGTTTAAATTCCACACAGTCCTACTCTGCTCTCTCATACAACACAGACATGCACTTTTCTCTCTCATACAGAGACAAACGGAACCACTAAGTTTACAATATACACACACGCCTAGGGCCAATTTAGAATGTCCGCTACACCTACAGCATGTCTTGGGAATATGGAAGGAAACCGGAGAACCGGGAGGAAACCCACATGAACACAGAAGGTACACGAATCTACTCTCACACATTAATACACACGCACACTATCTCTCATGCAAACAGAACAGCTAAATTTAAATTCCATACATATGCACACACACACTTCCTCTCTCATACAGAAGTGAGCAGCTTAAATTACACAAACACAAACACGCATACACTTACCTTCTTTCTAAACCAAATGGCTCCACACGGACTTGGCGTATTTCTTAAAAGAACTGCTAGTTTAAATTACGCGCAGGCCTGAAGAATGTAATTGCGTCCACGTTGGCTTCATGACGCATGCATGTTGATGTTACTCCTTAAGGTAAAAGACTCGTGTACCGCAATTTTTTTTTTTTTAGTTTCCGAGCCAACCTGCATCTGTAAGTGGGAGGGCGCTCACCCCTCTCACCCTATGGATCAGGCTTCCTGAACAGGGAGCCGAGCGAGAAGAATTTTATTAATTAAAATAAATAAATAAATAGTTAAAAATAGCGCCCTTTCCGAGGCTGGCCTGTACGGCGCCCTAGGCGGTCGCCTAGTTCGTCTATGCCTAAGGCCGGCCATGTGTTTAGCATTTCCAAATGTATTGTGATTTAAACAGTGTAATGCTGATTCCTCACTGTAATAATAAGACTAGATTGTTCCCTTCTACTGCAAAGCAGATTTTAATTTCCAACAGTTAACCATTCAGAATCGCTACAATCTATTTCTATATTCTGGGCACACTGTAGTTAGACTGTTGACTAGTTTTAACAGTTTTTTACAAATATAGAATTACTGTCATCATCTCTACAACACCTGGATATATATCCTTTTCTAGAGCATTTAAAACAAATTGGTTTAAATAATGGCAATTTTCTCCTTTTTTATTAATTATAGGTACAGAAGCATCCTTAAGTATTAACTTCACTTGGTAAAAATACTCTACTGCAGTAACTAGTTGTTCAAAAGACTGAAGGTCACTCTGGGCTATCCACTTTTTAAGTTACTAGGGGTGTCTTCTTAAATGTTTCTGCAGTCAAAATGTCCAACATTTTATTTGCATTATGTTGTGAAGTTCTAACCACAGTTTCAAAGTATGTAGCAAATCTTGTATTTGAGCTCTCTCTGGATTGTGCAGAGCCTATATTAGTTTGCCAAAATATTATTATGGTGAACACCTATTCAGCGACCCCTAATCAGTCCTGTCACTATATTTAGTATCCTACAGACTTCTAAGAGGTGACCTGTATCTGGCATGCAAGGCATCCTTCAACCCATTACTGATGGATTTACTGCACATCAGCAAGTTAAATGGTATCAAAAATACTTCATCTAGGGGTCTAAACCTTTTCTGCAATATTAACAGAATGGTTTGGAGGGGTAGGTATATCTAACAGAGGAAACCTCTGCTCTGGAACAGACTCCCCATCCAAATAAAACAAAGTCCATCTCTGTCCACGTTCAAGCACAACTTAGATCTATGGATGGGAAACAAAACTTATTCCAGGACTGCCCCCTGTACTTCTAATGGACAGAGACAGCTCCTAAATGCTTTATCCAATTCAAGGGGCCCCTCAAATTATCCATGGTATGATTCCAGTTATTCTCATTTGGGATAGTATATAACTATTGACCATTGGATTGGTAAGAGCAATCTCTAACAAAAAGGGATAGGCTATTTGAGCAGGAAAAGGGAAGGGATGTTAGCCTAGTACTCACCTATGAAACTATTAATTAGAATATACTCATATTATATGTATATGTATATATATATATATATATATATATATATATATATATATATATATATATATATATATATATATAAGTATGGGTTCACTTTATAATTTCAAAATACTGAAATATCGAATTTCAGTATTTCAAGACTATAATAACGAAAGACGAGTTCTGCGAAAGACCACATAACCGAATCTGGAAATGTCGAATTAGCGGTTATGGTGGTGCGCTGTGTCACTGGACAACTGGAAATTCTGGTAAGTGTTTATATTTTAAGGGTTTTGGGTAGGGATTTTATTGTATGTTAGTGTGGTGGGAAGTTGTAGGTGTAGGTTAAGGGATGTTGGTAAGAGTGTGAGTGTGTAAGTCTTGAGAATGGTTTTGTTTGTATGTATGTGATGTGTGTTTGTGCAAGGGAAATGTAGATTGTGTAGTGGCGGGTTTCGTATCTGTGTCATTTTTTAGTGCAACCTTGGAGTTGGTATATATAAGTAGCGGGGGTGTGGGGGGGATGCGCAGCCACCCACATGGGGGGTGCAGGCGGGCTTGCCCCCCTGCTTATATGTAGGGTAGGTGTATGTCATAGTGTTGTTTTGTTTGTGTGTGTTTTGTTTGTTTGTTGTAGTGTGGGGAGGAAGGTGTATGTGTGTTTGTGTGGTGTAGTGTGTATTTACAAGTTGCAGTTTTGAATTTCGCGGTTTGATTTTTCGGCTTTATAGTCTCGAGATACTGAAATTTCAGTATTTCTAGATTATAAAGTGAATATATATATGTGTGTATATATATATATATATATATATATATATATAGATATATCGATCTACTTTCAAATCTCGAAAGACCATAATCGCGAATTGCACTATGTCAAGATGAAAATGTCGAGTATGCTGTTTACCGAACCTTCAGAATAATGGATTTGAGAATGCTGAACCTGCAGTAGTTTTGGTGCATTGTTGCTATGTATTATATCCTGTAACTTTAAGGTGTAGTTGTTTGTGGGATCTGGAAATGTTTGCTGATCTGTGGTTATGTACGGAAGCTTAAGGTCGGTGTTCAGTGTGTAAGGGTTTGGAAGAGAAATGTTTTGTATTTTAAGTTTCTGAGAAGTTTGCTGAGTAGATTGGAGTAGGTAGGCGATGGTATGTGCATGTTAATTTTGCAAGTGGGGATTTTTGAAGAGGTATGGTGCGTGTATTTCTTGTGTGTATGGTTTTGAAAGTGTGCAATGAAAGTGTAGGGTGCACAGTGGTGGATTTGCAGGTTTTCTTCATTGTGGTGCAACCTTGGAGTTGATATATATAGTTAGCAGGGTGTGTATGTGTGTGTGTGTGTGTGTGTGTGTGTGTGTGTGTGTGTGTGTGTGTGTGTGTGTGTGTGTGTGTGTGTGTGTGGGTGCAGCTCCCACATGGGGGTTGCTGGGGCGCTTGACCCCTGCTTAAATGTAGATTAATAGGTTGTTTTTGGTTTGTTCATTGTTGTGATTTTTCATGGTTTAGGTAGGTAGGTTGTGCTTGTGTTTCATTTTTCGATCTTTTGAAAGTCAGTGTTTTGGTGTTTCAGGTTATTGTGTTTTACATATTTTCAACTTGATGTTATGAAATTTGGGATTTTAGTAGTTTGAGATTTTAAAGTAGATCCATATATACATACACATATATATTTTTACATACACACATGCATAGACATATACAAATACACTACACTACACTAACTACTGTTTTTTAAAACTACCTACTTAACAACTGTACTTTCCCAAAGCTTCCCTTGTAAGTGAAACAGCAGCCTACCGTAGACCCTAACACCTTACTCCACTCCTCTGATCAACTGAGCCCTACTACCTCCACCCCCTCTACCCCCTTTTCAGCCTGCCTACTCCTATTCCTCCACTAGGTGGCAGCACCTAACACCTACAGGGCATTATATCTGGTTGTTTATTTGCCTCCCCTCCCAAATCGCTGACTTGATATCTTTTGAGCTTAGTTCTCCAAACATATCCTGGTTCCTTCACCCCTGAGCAGAATACCATTGATAACTTGCCCCTCTATTACATTTCCGATACTTTAGTTAAATTACCTCCTCATTCTCACAATTTACCTGCTTACACAGCTCTCTCGGCAGCAGTGGCTGATACTTTTTCTGCTGCTGACTCTTCCCTCTGTTCTTTCCCGCTCCGTTCGCCCTACGGGCTCACTCCACTCCCCTCCCTGCCCCCAAATCCCACCTGCCCCTACCACCTCTACATTCATACCCAATAGTCCCACCCCTTTCTTCCTACAACCAATTAAATCCTGTAATTACCTCTACCCCTTCTAGAACTATCCCCTCCCTCCTCCACCTACCCACTCTCCTCACCACTTTGCCCTCAACCCTCCCACTCAAGTTCAATTACAGATTCTCTGAACATGTCTAATCAATATCAACCTTTGCTACTCCTAACTCTCCTAACTACTCTCATCTCCACCTATCTCTCAACCTCCTATGAACAACCCCTTCCTTTCACTCTAACAACTCCACACAAACAAACCCTAACATCTCCTCTAGCTCTAACAATGGGCTATATCAATACCATCCACAAAACTTTCTACCTTCAAGCTAAATATCACCGACTTTCTCATATTAAATACCCTAGTTATAGCCTAAAAAAACATTTTAACTACTACTGCAAAACTCCTCAATTTTACAACCCTATATTAATCTCCTCATTAATAGATGGCGACATCCACCCCAACCCTGGCCCTAACTCACCCCCACCATCCTCTAACTGCCACCAATTCAAAATAAAACCAACACCATCCACCAAACCCCCCAAATCACTTTCAATTGCCCAATTAAATATACGTAGCATTTGCAATAAAATACCACAAATTCATGCCCTTCTAGATATCCAACAGTTTGATATTCTCTGTCTAACTGAAACTTGGCTCAAACCCACAATAAAAGATAATGAAATCATCCCCCCAGGGTATAACATCCTCAGACAAGACCGCTTAAACAAAAAAGGTGGTGGGGTTGCAATTCTCTATAAAACCGGACTGCAAATAAGTAAAACAAATCATACCCTTCCATCTGACATTAATGTTGAAATAATTATTTCCAAACTTCAGCTCAACCCTCACAAAACAGTTAACATTATCTGTACCTATCTTCCCCCAGGAAAAAATCCCACTATTTTAGAAGACCTATTAAACTGGCTTTCTAAATCTTCTTCAAGAAACAATACTTTTAGGAGACTTTAATATTGACTGGAATTTATGTAAACATACTTATCCATCCACCCTTATTAACCTGCATGGCTTCTCTCAAATCATTAACTCCCCAACAAGAATAAACAAACTGAATAATAAAGAAAGTATACTTGACTGGATACTAATAAATAGTCCACGGCAAAAGTATACAACAGGAACTCTCCCAGATGACCTCAGCGACCACTCCCTAACATATATCATAAGGCATAAAACAAGTTTAACTATCCCTACCCAAGTTAAATCATCCCGTAGCAAAAATGTTTTGACCCCATTCTGTTTCAAAATGAACTTATGCAAGTTAATTGGTCAGCTCTTAAATCTCTCCCAATAGACGAAGCTGTTAGCTACTTCAATCATACCTTTCTGACAATCCTTGAACATCATGCTCCAATGCGTTCTATACGATAAAATCAAAAACAGCCCAATGGCTCTCAAACAATACTAGGAAGCTAATCCTTAATAGGAACAAAGCCTGGGCTAAATGGCGTACCACAAAAAACACAACTGACCACCTCACTTTCAGACAACAAAGAAATTTAACAAAAAGCCATCCTACAAGATAAAAGAACTTTTATAATCAGCTACAACAGTCATCCCTGCACCAACCACATAAATTTTGGACCGCTATTAACATGCTGTTATCCCTGGCAAAGTTGCCACTCCAAATCGAATTGATTCTAACCCTGATTGCGCATTACAAACAGCTAATGTCTTTAATAATTTCTTTACCTCTGCCATCCTAAAGCTAGCTAACCAACAAAGCCCTGATACTTCCAAACTATTAACTCAAAGCCCCACTCCTCCATTTCACCTCAAACCCATACCCACCACTTATATATCATCCTTACTTCAAAATTAAAACCTCGACCCCTCTGCTGACAAATTACCAGCAGAATTCCTCCAAATTGGTGCAAAAGCTATAGCTTACCCCATCTCTATACTGATTAACAGGACCTTAAAAGAAAGTACAATTCCATCTATATGGAAAATCTCATATATCATCCCACTGTTCAAAGGAGGTGATTCTACTGAATACTCCAACTTCCGCCCCATAGCATTACTATCTCCACTTGCAAAATAATGGAGAAATGCATCCACAAACAGTTACTAAATCACCTACTAAGCCACAACCTCCTAGCTAAGTGCCAACATGGTTTTCCCATTCCATAGTACTACTACAGCCTTACTATCCTTTATCGACTCTATTAACAAAAAACGCAACAATAATACTCCTTCCTCAGCCTTCTTCGTTGACCTGTCTAAAGCCTTTGACATGGTCAACCACCAACTTCTTCTCCATCGTCTCAAGTCCCTCTCTTGACAATCTAGCCTTAAATTGGTTCACATCTTATCTGGACAACCGAAAACAGGCAGTACTCTGGCATAACCATCTCTCTGATCTCCTCCCCACTTCTATAGGAGTCCCTCAGGGTTCTATCTTAGGCCCTCTACTATTCTCTATTTTTATAAATGACCTTCTCCTAGCCACTCCCCTATCAACTTGCATTCAATATGCAGATGATACAACCATCATTTCCTCAGCCCCAACACAGTCGGAACTTTATTCTCTCACACAAAACACCTTCACTACTATAGAGCAATGGTTCTCTAATCATTGTCTCCTCCTTAACCCAAAGAAAACCAAACTCAAGATTTTTACTCCCACTCACTTGTCTCCCTCCATTAATTTCACACTCACATCCAACAATGGCACCCTTATCTCTCCAGACCAAACCACCAAACTCCTGGGTATTACAATTGACAATCAACTAAAATTTGACACTCACATTAACTCTACAATAAAATTGACTAACAGAAAACTAGGTTCTCTCTATAGAATCAAATCTTTCCTTACTCCAGAAGCTAAAATTACAATAGCTAGAACCCACTTAATATCTACCCTATTATATGCCTCCCCTATTTATACTAATCTTTCTAAACATAATCTTAACAAAATAGCTACATCATATAATAACATTGCCAGATTTGCTACAGCCTCTCCATACAGGACTCATCATTGCTTCAATCTAAAAAAATTAGGGTGGCTAGAATTACTCCACCAAATACAATTTAGTCAACTTACAATTGCCCATAAAGCCCTTTATCACCCTGACAACACTCCAATGCTCTCCATCCTCATAAAACCCTATAACAATCTAAAAAACCTATGCTCCTCTAACAAAATATTGATTCATACTTCTCTATCTAATAACACAGCAGGTGACTCCACATTTTCCAACTCGGTTGGTAAAATATGGAATCAACTACCTCAAGACCTCACAACTCAAACATCACTCCCAATATTTAAAACTAAACTAAAACTCTTCTTATCCAACCACTGGCTTTGCTCTTGCAATAACCCTGACTAAGCATTCTTACCTCCTTCTTTTTTGATTCTTTACACCCATTCTTTTTCTTCTTATATCTAACACTCTAAATTATCCTCTATATAACTGTTTCTGTTATTCCATATGTAATAAAGGCATACATAAATATTTTTTCAACTTCCAATGAAGTTGTAATAGAGTAATTAAGTTCTTTACTTTTATCTTTCTTTGCTAAATCTCTTACTGTACTCGAATACTATTACATCCTGCCATCGGCTTAAAGTACATTGTTTTTTCTTTTATTAATTTGTATGTTATTTGGTACATTTTGTTTATTTTTACTTAAGTAGTATTGTAGCGGAGCTTTTCTCCCCGGGCCTCCACTGAAAATGGACATGTATCCAGTTGGACTAGCCCGGTAAACAAATGTAAAATAAATAAAATAAATAAATAAATAAATGCACACACAAATATATATATATATATATATATATATATATATATATATATATATATAGCTAGACACAGATAGGTAGATTTACACACACATATATAGATGCAGTGTGTTTGGTCAAGCATTGGGTTTAAAGCATTCTCGGCTCCACAAAGTCTGCTCTTCACTTTTTCCCTTAGAACTGATCTAATTCTCATAATAAACACCCTATTCCTACTCTAAAGCCTGGCACTTGCTCACTAAAGCAATTATATAAGTCAGCACTAAAAAATTAGAAGCACTACACCTTCACAAACTCCCCTTGAGTACATTGTTCTCCGTTGGCCCTTTTTTTCAATTATAAAGGAATTCCCAATACTATTCTAACATGACCAAAGGTCAGTTGTCAATCTCCTCTCCGGTCCAGCTGGTGAATCTGGGAATCTTGAAGCAATGTTACAACTGCCTCATATACACAGACAACCCTCTCCTCCTCCAAACAAATTCCAACACATGTGAGAGATGCAACTATATAGCCAAACTGGAGGCTAAGCTCTCTCAACTCAGTAGTGGCGTAACCAGTCAGGAGGAGAAGGAAACCGCACTCACTAGAATTCCAGTCTCATATAGACCTACCAAGACAGCAAACCAAACACATAAACACACATAAACATACTTGGAGGCTCTAAATAAAAATCTGTCTAAGCAGCAGAGACCTCCAAAGCAGACACCCAAGCAACCGCTACCCCAAAACAAAACACGTGCAACACATAGCTCACAAAGCCAGTGTGCCGAACAGTCACAGCCCTTAAGGCTAAACAACACACCTGATACACTTGTAATAGGTGACTCTATCGTCAGGCACACTGACGTCCCGCTCACCAGGCTGAACAAGGAGAAGGTCACGGTGAGCTGCCTGTCGGGCACTAGGATCTGCCACATAACACAAGCACTCAGGTCACTCAAAGGCAAGTACAAATATGACTCAGTCATTGTCCATGCTGGTGTGAATGACCTGAGACGTACCTCCCTGGACTACATGAAAAGAGACATAGAGGAGCTCTCTGAGCATGTAGCCCAGGCCGGTATGACCCTGACCTTGAGTAGCATCTTACCCTCACCAAGAATGATGCCACAATATGAAGACAAGATGATCAATTTCAACAATTGGCTTAAGTATTGGTGTCATTCAAAGGGGATCCAATGCCTGTCAGCCTGGGATGACATGCTCGATAAGCCACGATGCTTCGCTAGGGACGGCTTGCACCTGTCACCCCTGGGCTTTCGGATATTGGCAAAGGCTCTTGCCACCCCCATAGTGCCTTTTTTAGGCAAGGCTCAAAAGATAAACCCACCTCCATAGGTATCACAACAGATAAGAAACTAAGAGTAATACTACTCAACGCCAGAAGTCTAACCCTCAAGATGCACGCACTCGAAACTCTCCTTAGCATGGAAAACATCAATATCTGTGCAGTAACAGAAACCTGGTTCAAGGCTCCCGAGAGCACCCCAGCACTACCAGGTTATACCTCATACCATGCTTTTCGGGCCCAAAACTTGGACCGAACCACAAAAAGGAGGGGGAGTATCAATATTCGTCAAAGATACCCACACCTCCAGGTTGGTGGCACAGCATGAAGCATCAGAGACTATCCATGTGCAACTAACAGTGGGTAAAACTGCCTTCCAGTTTATAGCCTGCTACAGACCACCCTCCCAAACCCAGGAACCCCACTCAGCCTTCCTGAGAACACTGGAAAATATGAAGGTCTCTCCAAACACCATTATATTGGGCGACTTCAACTAGCCAAACATAGACTGGGAGCATTACTCTAGCTCCAACACCCTAGCCCAAAGGTTCCTAGAATTTATAAACTCAAATGCTATGGAACAACTTGTTACCACTCCCACAAGAGGGGAAAACATACTGGACCTGATCATCACCAACATGGGGGCTCTATGCTCCAGACCAGAAGTGTACCCCTCACTGGTAAGATCAGACCATAAACTAATCTCACTGGATATTCACATCCCAACCCCACCCCCTGCCCAGAAAACCACAGTGAAAAACTTCTCTAAAGCAAATTTCACACTCCTCAAAACTGAGGTGGAATCCTTCAAAGCCCCCGGCCTGTGGAAAATATGGCCCAGACCGCAGAATCCTTTATAAACGCATTCTATGAACACCTTCAGGAATGCATGGATCATGCAATCCCAAATAAAACCAAGATCCAATCCTCCAAAGGCAGGCGTCCTGTCTGGTGGACCCCAGCCATAAACAAACTATACAATAGAAGGAGGAAGCTACTACATGATAGAGCAAAATCCCAAAAAGGGAAGGCATCTCTGATCAGTATTAGCAAAAAACTATGGGCACTCATAAAATCGTCTAAGGCCAGCTTCGAGAGAAAAATTGCACAGTACACTAAGGATAATCACAAGGCTTTCTTTAGTTATGTTAGGAACCTGGGTGGGAATTCCCAGATATGCTCAGAATTAGTCCAAAATGACAAGAAATACACCGAACCCACAGACATTGCCAACATCCTAGCTGACAGGTTCAGCGCAAACTCCCCCCCCCTCCCCACCAAAAGGGCAAATATCTGTCCCAGCAGAGTACTGCCCCCCTGACATCTCAGATGCTCAGGTAAGAGCCGCCCTCTCCAAAGCAAAAAACACAGCATCAATGGGACCAGACGGTGTCCCGGGCTGCGTCCTACATGAACTCCAAGAAGAGCTAAACCCAAACATAAAACTACTGTTCAATCTCAGCCTTACTACAGGATATGTACCCAAAGAGTGGCATACAGCAACATTGGTCCCTCTCCACAAAGGTGGTGCTTCAACAGATCCTGGAAACTATCGCCCCATAAGCCTGACTAGCTTGGTCTGCAAAGCTATGGAAAGGATCATCATGGACCTCATAAATAAAGATATTGGGGACCTAAAGACACTGGATCCTACCCAGTTCGGCTTTGTTAAGGGCAGCTCCTGCCTCTTAAACCTGGTCGATTTCTTTGAAACAGTCACCAAGGCCATTGATGAGGGGAAGGTGGTCCACATAGCCTACCTGGACCTCGCAAAAGCCTTCGATACAATACCCCACTCGGGCATTATAGATAAGCTCACCAGCTTAAATATAAACCCCTATGTCACTAGATGGGTTGCAAACTGGCTCAAGGACAGAACCCACATGGTTAGAATTGCTGGAGCCATGTCAGACTCCAAACCAGTTACAAGTGGCGTCTCACAAGGCTCAGTCCTGGGACCTCTCTTGTTTGGTATATATTTCTCGGAGGTACAGGCCAACATGGAAGGACTGTGGCTGACCAAGTTCACAGATGACTGCAAACTAGGCTCCATAATCGACTCTCCAGCCGACACAAGCATCCTAAAAAAGGGCCTCATAGAAACAGACAACTGGTGCCAGAGCCATGGCCTCAAGCTAAACACTAAAAAGTGTATAGTCATCCCCTTTGGCAAAAACAAAGTGCCCACAAATTACCACATAGGTGGTAATCCATTAAGTATGGAAGAAGTAATTAGGGACCTGGGGACCCAAGTTGATAGCAATCTCTCATTTGAAAACCACGTGGCCAAAGTGGTTAGAAAAACATTTTATATAGCCCACCTAATCATGAAGGGATTCACATCTAGATCAGGGGAGGTCATCGTGCCTCTTTACTCATCCCTCATCAGGCCCATAATTGAGTACAATGCCTCTTTTGGGATGTACCTTACCAGACACCTGCAGCAACTGGAAAGACCCCAAAAGTACCTCACCAAGAGGATCAAAGGGCTCAAACAGATGCCATATGCTGCCCGGTTAAAGAAACTCCAGCTCTACTCAGTGGCATACCACCTGCTCAGAGGCAATCTGTGCCTGATGTATAATGCCATGTCCAACCCAGAATTAATGGACATGCTGCACCTCAAAAAATCCAAATCCCATCGAGCTACACACTCGAGAGACTTGAACCTCAGCACTGAAATAAATAGGACATGCTGGAGGGACAGATTCATAACCCAGAGGCTCCCTTCACTCTAGAATAAAATCCCAGTCCAGGTTGGGCAGAGTCCCTCATTGACTCTCTTCAAGAGGAATCTTGATGAGTGGATGGGAGATCATAGGTTTACCCCGGGTATCACTGTTAGACAGAGGCACAGTATACTAACCTCAAAAAAGGACATAGCTAAATTCATTTAAAATGGGTGGCGAAAGCCAAACACACTCTGGCTAGGCTTATAAATGCCCTAGGGCAGATAGCCTAGTATGAACCTATGAACCTATTTAAATAAATACTCACCCATGAAGTAAAGGTGCAAAGTGTAATATTTGAATGATCGACTTGTGTACAGGAACAGGTTGTGTGTTGTAGGGCTGATTGCCTTTTAACGGCAGTTTTGTGACAGTAGAGTTATTATATATGAGAAAATGGATGTAGGGGCAAAGCCCTTCAGGTAAAAGAACTTTGTTTCTTTTTTTTTTGTGTGTGTGTGCGGTTCAGTGTTTATGTTCATTGTTTGAGAGTTGGACTTGCAGGGCGGTTTTGTGTGTATGTCTGTCTCAGCATGTTTGTCTTTTGAAAACATTCACCCATTCAGATGTCAGTGTGTTGTGGCAAACTATTTGACTGGTAATGGTTTAAATATTCAATTGTTCTGAATATACTTTTCTAAACATCAGTACGAGCACAGGGGTGTTGTCAACTTCACACATCATTGGATCATAAATGACTTGAAGCAATCGCAGTGAATCAGTCTTTAGCCAACACTACCTATTGATCTACTGCATGAAGAAGTTCGGACTTACTGCATGACCTGTGGTAATGCTTACAAGGGAGTTTTGCTGTGATTTGATTGTCTGCAATCACGCAATCCAGCAATGTGAGTGGATGACGATGACGGGAGCATATATAATACTGTGGATCAGAATATTACTCTAGCAGGTTGGTAAGGACTGTACACATCCATCTTGTGTCCTCCTAGGCTCTGTAGCTACATCTTTAGTGAGTTCAGTATGCTTAGTATAGTTTCTTATTCCTCTGTCAGTTTAGGATAAACTGAATAATATTCGATATGTGCAATTGCAAGTTGTATTTCATTTTCACTTTAGCCATCAGCATTTAATCATAGAAGTTTGAGAAATATTATGCGATGCGCTGTTTGAATGGATAACTGTCAACCTAGAGTCTGTTCTAAAGTCCCTGCAACTGTATTCCTATCATTTGTTACTTTATAGGTATTTAGAAACACTAGAAAAATAATTGTGGGAATCCAGATTTTGGCTTCACATCTTCTGCACTTAGGATGTAACATAATGTGTCATACATGTTGCATTACATGTATACTTGAATGTGTATAAAACAGAATTTATATCGTATGGACTATGGAATATGCATGTCTAGTCCAATGTTTCTTAAAGCATTTCAATGGTATATTTATGAATCTATGGATAAATTCATGTTGATATGTCTGTGTGGATGGATGCAAAAGAAGCTTTATAAATCTAGAGATTTTTTTCTATAGCAGTTTCTAACACTGTTTTTGTGAAATATTTCTGGGTACATTGCATATGAGGTAATGGCCAAGTCTAAATGTAATACTTCACCTCTGGACAATATTTCAGGTATCTACATCCTGCTGATACCCTGTGGATGTGCATGAAATTCACCATATAAATCTAAATGAATCTTAGATGCCTTTCCCTGAATTAACACCATTCAGCAAGACATCTCTGTGCAGCTCATATGATTGGCACTAATGAAAGATCAATATTTAATAAAGCAGAACACAAATCCCATTTCTTTCAACTCATTTTAGTACTCATGTCAGGTTTCATCAAAGAAACACGGTTCAAGAGAAAAATACACTTCATAAAGATAAATCTGGCACTATAAAATGGCAGTTGACTGAATGCTGAAAGGTGCAGTATCCAGTGTATATGCTTATGCGTCTGATGATATCTATATATATATATATCTATATATATATATATATATATATATATATATATATATATATATATATATATATATATATATATATATAAATATACACACGCACACGCGCACACACACACACACACACACACACACACACACACACACACGCACTCACAATCCACAGTTCTGATAGGAGTTTGCATGTATTAGCATTGCACTGTAGAATCTCTTGGCATCCTCTCTGCTGCACATATTTAAGGGTATGGTGGGGTCAGAATTATTTTCCTAATAAGATTGTGTTTGAATTGAGTGACTGGACACCTTAAGCATGACATAGTAACAGGGGATGGAATTAGGGTAGAAAACATGAGTGTTGAAGGTACATACTTCCAAGGTGACCAAAGTACCAAGTAAGCACCAACAGACTGACAGCAAGAGGTTCCCTGGTTCAATTCTTGGCTGTGGTGCCTTCTGTGTGGACTACGTATGTTCTCCTTGTGTTTGGGTGGGTTTCCTTTGGGTGTTCCAGTTTCCTCCCACAATCCAAAGACATAGTAGATGCAATGGACACTAAACTGGCTACAGGTGTGTGCATGCATGCAAGTGCATGGTGTGGAAAAACAACTGCAGCAGGGCTGACCACCTGGCAGTGTGAACCATGGCTCTGGTTGATTGCAATTGTTGAGGTGACACCCCAACCTCATGTGGATAAATGGGAAGAAAGGATTGCGGAGGGAAAGGAGAGTTCATTTTCGGTCATGGGGTAGAGCTGCCTTGATTGTTGGTATTGATGCTGTTTTGTTTCTTGGTACTGCCTACTACCTGTCTGCTATGTCCCACCACAAGCCCTCCTTCATTTTCATTGTTCCTTTACCTAGTATATACCTGCTCCACACCTGTAAGAGGAACAAGCTTCCTTTTTTTAATTAATTCAGACTTTTAGTACTGGATTTCTATTGCTTCTTGTCATTAATCTTCAGTCATTCTAATTTATTTTTACCTGAATAATAACAGGAGATGGAGGCAGTTACTGTAGGATTATGACGTGCCTTGAACGTGAGCATCAGTTAAAAAATGAGCTTTATATTTAGTGCAGTAATACAAGGAAATATATAGGAATATATATCTCAGATCTGCTGACCACTGTACAGCATTTCTTTCATGTTTCTTAAAATTAACAAAGCACAGTGCTGCTTCAGCATGTGTAAGGAGTGCTGTGAAACTTGTGTTACCCCAGGGGGGAGGCTGAATTTTAATATTTGATACAGAGAAGGCAGAATGGCACTGATTGTACGCTCTTGCTACACCAGTCTTTCAGAAGCTGGTCCTGACTTTCTTTCCTTAGTCACAATTTTTTTCAGGCCATCATTGGGTGAAAAGGGTGCTCTAAATGCAGCTGACAGCATTAAGGAGACATGGATTCTAGGGCCTAGTGCCCCCAGAATCCTATTTAAATCAGTTACATCCTTGACAATTATTGCAGTGCAGTCTTGGCCAGTTAAGGTGCATTGAAAAGATGTAGGGAAAACAGTTGAAGAATAAGACAAAAATGTGAGAAAGGGAAGAAAAAAAGCAATATGAAAGGTGTAAGGAAGCCAGGATGAGCTGAAACAAGGTCACTGGGAGATGTGTACAGATGGGGAGCAGTAGGTAGAGGGGGTGCTGTCATGAAGCCCTCTGCAAAGGGTACTGATTCATCTGAGGCCAGCCCTGGAGAGAAGAAAGTATTATTTCACAGACAAGGTGGTGCATGGATTGACTACAACAGACTTTCTGAAGAGGCAGAAGAATCAAAGTTGTAATGAATCTCTGCTGTACTCAAGACAGAAATAAAGTAGTTTGTAAGGGGACAGAGAAAATGTTCAAAACAAAGCTGTTATTTAGAAAATTTCACTGAGTAGATGGTCTTAAGAATCAGTAACAGCCTTTGTAATATATGTTTATATGTATGAATAGCCTCTGAGTCGGAAAAAAAAATGTTTGAAAATTGTGGCATCACTCACCATGACCATGTGGTAATTGCCTGTCCATCTCAGAATATCCTGTGTGTCCTACGTCTCTTCACTGTCCTTCTTTCTATTTTCTTTTAGGTTCACAGGTTCATAGGTGTGCACCAGGTTAATGGCCCTGGAGCCTTTACAATCCTAGCCCACAGAAGGGACCTGGCATCGTGCCACCTGACGTTAGTTCCCAGTGCCTCTGTCAAGTAGAGTCACTGGCGTGATCTGCAGTGTGAACTTTCTATTTCCCATCCACTCATCAAGATTTCCTTTGAAGAGGGCCAGTGAGGTGCTCTGCTTGACATGTATAAGAAGTCTATTGCATAGCATGGGCAGTCTCTGGGTTATGAACCTGTCCCTCCAGCATGTTCTGTTGATTGTGGTAATGAGATTGAGGTCTCTCGAGCATGTGGTGCAGAGGGATTGGGATTCCTTTAGATGTAACATTTCTAAAACAGCTGGGTCAGACATGGCTTTGTAAGTCAAGCAGAGATTGCCACTTAGTAGACAATATGAGACAGAGAATAGCTAGAGTTTTTTGAGTCTGTTCATGTAGGACATGTGTTTGAGGCCTAGGATCCTCTTTGTGAGGTACTTTTGTGGCCTTTCCAGCTGCTGCATGTGTCTAGTGAGGTACATGCCAAATGGGGCATTATACTCGATGATTGGCCTAATGAGGAAAGAGTAGAGAGAGATCATGACCTCTTTCTTCCTGGATGCAAAACCCTTGGTAATGAGATGTGCCACATAGAAGAACTTTCTGACCACAGTGGCAGTGTGGTGGACGAAGGAGAGGTTGCTGTCAACCTGTGTCCCCAGATCTCTTATAATGCCTTCAGTGTTCAGTGGGCTCCCATCGATGTGGTAATTAGTGGGAAATGAGTTTTTCCCAAAGGGGATGACACATTTTTTGGCATTAAGCTTAAGGCCATGGTTGTGACACGAGTCATTGGTCTCAGTAAGGCCTTTCTGTAGGATGTCTACATCACTTGGGGAGTTAATAATGGCTCCCAGCTTGCAGTCATCTGTGAACTTGGTCAGCCAGAGTCCCTCCATCTTGGCCTAGACTTCTGAGAAGTAGATGCCAAACAGGAGAGGACCCAGGACTGATCCCTGTGGGACTCCACTCGTGACTGGTTGGCAGTCTGACTTGGAGTCTGCTACTTTCACACTGTGGGTTCTATCTGTGAGCCAATTTGCAATCCAAATATTGATATAGGGGTTAATGCCTAGTGTGGTGAGTTTATCAATAATTCCTGGGTAGGGAATGCTATCAAAGGCCTTGGCCAAATCGAAGTAGGCTGTATGAACAGCCTGGCCCTCATCCACAGCTCTGGTGGCTGACACAAAGAAGTCAACCAGGTTGAGCAGGCATGATCTACCTTTCACAAAACCAAATTGCATGGGATCTAGAGTTTCAAGATTCCCTATATCCTTGTTAATCAGGTCCATGATGGTGCGCTCCATAACCTTACATATCAGACTCGTCCGGCTAATGGGGCAATAATTCCCAGGGTCTATAGTCACTCCCCTTTATGGAGAGGGATGACTGGAGCAGTGCGCCATTCAGTTGGAACAAAGCCTGAGGTGATGCTATGATTGATCAGGGCACACAGATGTGGTGCCTGTTCACTTTGTAGTTCATGTAGAACACATCCAGGGATATTGTTGGATCCCATGGAAACTCTATTCTTGGCCTTGGACAATGCAGCTTTAACCTGTGCTACAGTAATGCTGGGTGTCCAACATTCCTCCAGTATTGTGATTAGTCCTTAAGGGTGGGAAAGAGAGGTAAAGTTGGCACTGAATCTGTGGGCCAGTATGTTGGCAATATCTGTTGGCTCAGTATAGGAGGTACCATTGTGCAGTAAATCAGAGCAAACCTGGGTATTACCGAGGAGATTCTTGAAATAACTATAGAATGTTTCATGGTTGTTTTTAGTGTCTGCCACAATTCTGCCTTCATAGCTGGCTTTAGAGGTTTTGATGAAGGATCTCAACTTTTTGTTGAGGCTAATAAGGGAATTTTTTCCAGTCTTGGGACTCACCTTTTTCTGCAGCAGTTTCTTCCTTCTGCTGTAGAGTTTATTAATGGGAGGGGATCACCAGATTGGCTTCCTTTTTTTGGAGGAGACCGTCTTGGTTCTTTTGGGTATGGCTAGTGCCATACATTTATGTATGTGTTCGTACAGTGCATTGGTGTATGATTCAGCAGTCATGCATCTATTTACTATTGACATGGGTGGTATAAAGTTAGCCACCTCTGTTTATAGGAGCCCAAAGTCAGCTCTGGAGAAGTTTTTCATGATGGTTACCTTTGCGGGTGGTGTGGGTGAAATTTGGATTTCCAGGGTGATTAGTTTGTGATCAGATCTAACCAGGGAGAAATTGACTATTGGTGTAGAGCAACGGTTGCCCATGTTTTTAATAACCAGGTCGAGAGTGTTGCTTACTCTAGTGGAGGTAAGAATAAGCTATTCCAGGGCATTGTAATTGTTGAATTCCAGGAAGCATTGGGACAGTGTACTGGTGCATGAGTAGTTTTCCCAGTTGATGGAGGGGTAGTTGAAGTCACCTAGTATGAAAGTGTTGGGTTGAACCCTAATAGTTTCCAGTGTGCTTAGGAACGTGGCGTGAGAGTCTTGGGATATGGTTGGGGTCCTATAGCAGGCTACGACCTGAATCACTGTCTTACCCAATGTTAGTTGTACCTGAAGTATCTCAGATGTGTTATGCTGAGCTGCTAGTCTGGAGGTGCGCATATCCTTTATGAATATGGAGACACCACTACCTTTGGAGCTTCGGTCCATGTTCTGAGGCTGAAAGATGTGGAATGAGTTATTGCCTGGTAGTGCAGGGGTGATTTCTGCTACTTTAAACTAGGTCTTCGTTACAGCACAAATGTCAATGTTCTCCATTTTGAGGAGTGCTTCGAGCAAGTACATCTTGAGATTTAGACTTCTAGCATTGAGCAGCATGACCCTCAGATTGCATTTATTTATAGCTGTTAACTGTGGTCATTTGGTCTTTGGAGCATCACCTAAAAAGGCACTATTGGGGTGGCAAGAGCCTTAGCCGGTATCCGGAAACCCAGGGGTGACAGATGCAGGCCATCTCTGGCAAAGCATCAAGGTCTGTCAATCATGTCATCCCAAACAGATAGATACTGGATCCCCTTAGAATTACACCAGAAACTTAGCCAGTTGTTGAAGTCAATCATTTTCTGCTTGTACTGCAGTATCATTCTGGGCAATGGTAGGATGCTGCCCAGGGCTACAGTCATACCTGCCTGGGCCAAATAATCAGAGAGCTCCTCCATGTCTCTTTTCAAGTAGTCCAGGGAGGTGCATCTAAGGTCATTCACACCCACATGGACAGTGACAGGGTCATACTTACACTTGTTGTGGAGTGACCTGAGTGTGTGTTATGTGTCAGATTCTGACACCTGATAGACAGCTGACTGTTACCTTCTCCTTATTCAGCCTAGTGAGTGGGACATCAGTGTGCCTCACTATCGAGTCACCTATGATTAGTGTATTGGGCAAGCTGTTTTGCCTTAGGGGCTTAGGTTGAGGGGCACACTGTGTAGGCGAGATATGTGTCTTGTATTCTGTGCTGTGTTGTAGTGGTCGATTGTATTTCTGCCTTGGAGGTCTCTGCTGTTTGGGTAGATTTCTATTGAGAATCTCCATGAAGGTGGGTGTGTGGTTTGTGTTTTTATGCGAGAGCTGTGATGGTGGGTGTTCTGGAGGGCTATGTGTTGCATGTGGTGTGGGGCAGGTGTTCACCTTCTCCTCTTGACCAGCTCTTACGGTCTTGGCTTGAGAGTGCATGGCTTCCAATTTGGATATATAAGTGCATCTCTCACAAGTCTGAGTGTTGGGAGGTAAGAGGAGAGGGTTGTCTGTGTACTTGAGGCAGTTGCTACACTGCCTCAGAATGCCCAAGTTCTCTAGGTTAATAGGAGAAAGCACAGGGAACTGACCTTTAGGCAAGCCAGGAGGGATGGTCATTATTACTAAGTGCTGGAGCTGTTTCCTTATATATTCCTTTTACAGGAAAACTGTCAGTCAAGGTGTCTGTGTCTGTACAGAGCACTGCCAAACACCTGAGGGGAAACTAATACGCAGACCCTGAAACTTGAAGGATGAAGTATTTAGTCAGATATTCTGAAGTTAGAAAGAAATCAAACAGTACTTACAGAAAATAAAGAATTAGCTTGTCAAGAATGATGAAAAGAGGGGAGTCACATGAATGGCTACTGCCTGGCTATTACAAATGCTGGTCTCAGCACAGCTTCACTCTTTTGGGATACAATGCTCCTTTGCTTCTTCTCTCACCAGAAACAAAATGTTAGCACCAATCCCAAGAAGAGAAGCAGGCCATGGCCTGTTTGGTGATCCACAGTCTTGTCCCAGATGATGCAAGGGTCTGCAGGCTTGTAGCCTTTTTCTGGTAGATGCCTCGAATAGCAACCAGATCAATCAGGTACATGAAGCACAGACACTCACTTCCAACCAGAAAGAGTCAGGAATCAATGCACTCTGCTCCTACTCTCACCAGTATCAAAATATAAGCAGATTCCAAGCTGTCACCTATACAGCAGTTATTAAGCTTCAACTAAGGTGATCAGCAGTCTCCAGGAAATAATGTAACTGCACTCCTTCTCTCACCAGGAGAAAATAGAAGCACTAATCCCTAGATGACTACTGAGAGGGCAGAATATAGGCTCTCCAATAACTAGTGGTCTTGTAATAGATGCTTAAAGATAAGATGAAAAACATGATTTATCCTAAACACTGCAGTGTGCACTAGAGGAGTTAGATGTGAAAGTAGGTAATTTAAGTTTTACCTGTCTAAAAAGTTAAGTTTTATAAGAGAGTCACTATTTTTAAAACAGTAAGATAGATTGAAAGGGGGTGGTCACTTTTGTATTCTGGTACTATGGAATACAGTAGGATGGCCGATAAATTTAAATAGTTGAAGGGGAGTGATTTCACAAAATGGTAATTTTGTGCTTACTCACACCAGCCAGTAAAAGCAGAGAGGAAATGAGATATATGGTCAAATTAACATAAGGGGCAGGCAACTAGAAAGACAGTAATAATTAAGAACACAAAAGTGACCGGGTGGGAGGATGGGAAAATTTTCTGTCTGACTCACAAGAGACAGAACTGTGGTCTCTTTTCAAGTTTTAATATGCAGTTAAAAGCAGAATACAAGTAAAACACAGTGTAAAGAAAACAAATTGCAGTATACAAAATAGAAAAAGGCAATAAAGTAATACAAAATACAACAAATGAAAAGCAAACTAGTCTTTTCCTCACAGCAAACTGTAGCAGAGTCTGGATGAGCCTTTCCAGTAAAAGGCTTTTAATGATACATTTTGTGCAGCATCATAGTAATTCATGCTACTGCAACTCCTAAATTCAGTCTTAGAACAGAATAAAAACAGCCAGTGACATTCATTTAAGGGCTGGAGGTGAGGGGAAGAGTTGTTGTTGCTTCCATAATTAAAAAAATTGATATTTGTAGCATATAGCCATTTGTTTGCCACAAATCTTTTCACTGATATATGGACTGATTTGCAATAGTCTTGTATTGCATTTGTTTGTTCATAGGTAAATACTAGGCTATCAGTCTGCAGACTACTACATGCCTAGCCAAGAACCAGAGGTCAGAATCAAAGCCTGCATCTTGTGTCATAAAGTATGGACCTTAGCCGTTATGCCAGACCAACCTGCAGCTCTCTACAAAATGGAGGGGGGGCTGTAGCCCCCACTCTCACCTGTGCCCTTAGTACAGTAAAGTGTGTCTGCTGCATTACTTCCAGCTTATGACATACTGGTTAAGCCGGTCAGTTTGCTGCTGGTTAGTGCTTCACTAGGGTTGTTTGAAAGCTGTGTGTAGCTTAGGGACTTTTGGATGTGTCTAAGTGCTTCTTTCCAAGATTCCACCTGGACAAACGAGAAGGTGAAGGGTTAAAGGGCAGACTGGCTAGGCTTGGGACTTATATAGAGGCTGTTTCTGTATGTGTATAAAAATGTGCTTAATGTGGTTTATTGACCTGTAAAAATAATTAACAAAAATATGTTTTTTTTTTCCTTCACAGACAGGCTGGCTGACTGTGTTAACTACTGGACCCTTTCTCCTGCCAAAAGATTTCTTGTTACCTGCTATAATAGCTTTAGTGTTTCTCTCTCTCTCTCTCTCTTTCTCTCTCTCTCTCTCTCTGTTAGCTGTTGAAACAGTTTAAAGTTGAAAATTGTGAAGCTGAACTGAGGCATGTAAAGAAATTTGTACACTATTTTTTCGGAGTTAAAACCAAGATGCATGAGCTTTATCAAATGGATATAATTAAAAACAATCACACAGACTGCTTAAAATAATAAGGAAAGTGAATCTGGTAGAATGTGTGTGTGTGTGTGTGTGTGTGTGTGTGTGTGTGTGTGTGTGTGTGTGTGTGTGTGTGTGTGTGTGTGTGTGTGTGTGTGTGTGTTTGTGTGTGTGTGTGTGTGTGTGTGTCAGAGTATGTGATCCCCTAAAATAACAAGCCGAGGTGGGTAGGGTGGTGGGAGTAGAAGCAGGGGGCCCATTGATTAAAAACAGACTAGGACACAAGTTATACTTAATCCGGTACCAGTCTGGATTTATTTCCTTGCATATAGACTGATTTGATCGTGCAATCCATGAAATTCTCAAAGATTTTCTCCAATACCATTGTTCAAAAACATTGATTTCCAAGTGCATAACTTTACTTATTGTCCATGTCTCACAGTCATTTGTTATTATTGGGAATAGCTTTGATTATTCAGACCTTTGTTAATAACGTGATGTCTTTGCTGTTTAAAATCTTATCCAGATTAGCCATAACTTTCCTTACGAAAAGCACATCTCTTAATTTTTGTGCTGCAATCACCACTAACCGATATATGAGCCAAGTAAATTATAATCTGACATTGCTCCCACTTCGTCCCCAGCTATTTACAAAGCAGTGATAAAGCTAGATGATAGAATTTTAGGGGGGTTTTTTGTTTTTTGTTTTTTAAGTTGAGTGACAGGCCAGCCTTTGTGATACCTGCTTTTTCTTTCATCTGCGTGCTCTTCATGACAGGCCAGCCTTTGTGATACCTGCTTTTTCTTTCATCTGTGTGCTCTTCATGACAGGCCAGCCTTTGTGATACCTGCTTTTTCTTTCATCTGCATGCTCTTCATGACAGGCCAGCCTTTGTGATACCTGCTTTTTCTTTCATCTGCGTGCTCTTCATGACAGGCCAGACTTTGTGATACCTGCTTTTTCTTTCATCTGCGTGCTCTTCATGACAGGCCAGCCTTTGTGATACCTGCTTTTTCTTTCATCTGCGTGCTCTTCATCTCTTCCTCATTTTCAGCCATCAGAGTGGTGTCATCTTCGTATCTGAGGTTGTTAATATTTATCCAAATGAGTTTGATTCCAGCCTTTGGTTTGTCTAACCATGTACTTCTCATGTATTCAGCATAAAAACTGAGTAAGCAGAATGGCAATCCACAGCCTTTCCTACTCTTCTCCCAGACTTAGAGTTACTCCGTAGTTTATACTTTCTCTCCCTTCTTGTTCTACATACAACATTTCAGAAAGAAAATAAAGTGATCCATTATCCCCAGGTACTTACCACAGTTTGTTATGTTACACAGAGTCAAAGGTTTTAGAGTAGTCAATAAAGAAGATGTAAACATTTTTTTGAACCCCCCCCTGCATTCTCTCTTATCCAGAGATGTTGTGTCTACCCACTCTAAAACCAGCTTGTACATAGGTGAATACTAGGCTACCTGCCCTGATGGGTCATTTTAAGCCTAGTCAGTAACCCCGGTCAGACTCAAACCCTATACCTTGCATTTACAAATTGAAGAGCTTAACCATTATGCAAAACCAACCCTCGCAAATAATCTGCTCCAGGTGAGGCTCAAACTCACAACCTCAGCATTGCTTTGCTTTGTACTGCTATGTAAGTACCACTAGTTAACCAACTGCACCACTGGAGCAAGATTTAATTGACCTCTTGGTTCTTTGATGCAGATTTCCTTTCATCCTTTAGTCAGTACCATGCAGCCAGAGTGGAGGAGGTATGTCAGTAACCACAGCAACTGCGAATGTGCCAGTGGGGCAGTTGTAAAGGCAGTGTTTCTGCAAGACTTTTAATATGCTTCAGCAGCAGCCTTTTACAGAATGAATATATTCTGTACTGTACTACCCTGGAATCATTTTGTTCACTTTCTGAATCAGGGGAGAATGACTAAAGTAATTGATATACAACTGAATTTTTT
Organism: Protopterus annectens; assembly: GCF_019279795.1. Classification (NCBI taxonomy): domain Eukaryota; kingdom Metazoa; phylum Chordata; order Ceratodontiformes; family Protopteridae; genus Protopterus; species Protopterus annectens. Next base: position 59,087,855 of record NC_056741.1, on the reverse strand, counting down.
AATACTCTGGGAATGGAGCAGTTATATTTTATTTAACAACTTGCCAATGGCAGTCTTTAAGTAAAAGAAAAAAAAAAAAACAAAAAAAATACACCAGGATGGGGTTAGGTTACAGTAAATGATGTAACTATAAATATTCTATTTTTGTTGCCACTAGTGAGATCAATCATGGCTAAGGGGGGGGGGGGGTTAAACTAACAATTTATGAATAAGTGGATGGGGAATAAAAAGGAAAACTATATTTTAAAGGAAGTGGGCATGGGGGTGAAATGGAATGCTCACCTATTATGACTTGTATGGATTATTTATTGCTGGAAGTTACGCAAGTTTGCTAGATTGTCATTTACACATTGCTAGTACCCACCCTTAGAATTTTTTTTTTTATAAGGAGTGATAGGCCAAAAATGCCAAGGGTGAATTTATGAATGCCCATCCAAGTGTAAATGAAGTCTTGTTCTGCTGGATCTCTACTGGTCTGGAAGGCAAGGCACAGATCTTCCCTAAGGAAGATGCAACTGGTCATGCTGATGGGTCTATAATTACATGGGTCCATTAAAACCCCACTTTTGTGCAAGAGAATAACTGTTGTGCCTCTTCAACATTCATATGGCACAAAGCCTGTTTTTAGGCAAATATTGAATAGCCTCTGAAGAGGGTCTTACAAATCATGTATCAGGATAACAAGTAGGCAGCTTGGAATGTTATCCGGCTGCAAAGACGTAACGTTCTTGGCTTTAGATAATAACTTCAGAACTTGTTCTTGGGAAATTTGAGGGGAATGTATTTGATCTGGGAATATTGGAGGGAAGGGGAGTTAAAGTTCCAGTTGAATTTGTCAGCCAGTGGACTGGCTATGTCCTCTGGGTCATATTATGTGATATCATTTACTTTTAGCTCTGTCCAGTTCCGGGCATTGTTTCTGAGATTTTTATCACAGTTCAAAGAAGGCTTTGCAGTTATCTTTTGTCTAGGTTGCTATTTTTGCCTTATATCTGGCTTTGGTTGATTTCATTAGGATCCCAAGTTCCTTGTTTAGTTTAGTAAGAGAATTGTTGGCTTCTTGGGAGTTAGATTTATTTTTGCATGCATTTTTTTCTTTTAATATACAGCCTACTTATATTAGCGTTCCACCATAGGGTATTTACTTTTGAATTTGGTACTGCATTTATTTCTGAGGGCAACAGCTGCATCTATGCAACTATTTATATATGCCTAGAACTTGGAAGTAAAGTAAGATGTTTAGTACAGGCTTAGTAGAAGGGGCCTATCCTCAAATTATGCCTGCACGCAGTGTAGTCACAAAACAACAATTTTCAGATGTGTGCACACAAGATCACTTATGCTAGCTTAAACAGGGACTAAGAATGGTGTGGCACTTTAGTTGTCTTTGTATATGAGTATGCGGAAAACTAGGAGAACATTGTACATGCTTGTGGACATTCACTGTTTAAGTTGCCTTGCGAAGCTCAGTGGTGCTTACTGGCAATTGAAACTATATGGATAATGTTTTGGTATTTCTGCTTACTTGATGTGCATCCGTGTGTGTGTGTGTGTGTGTGTGTGTGTGTGTGTGTGTGTGTGTGTGTGTGTGTGTGTGTGTGTGCGCATGTGTGTGTGTGCGCGCGCATGTATATGTGTGTGTGTGTGCACGCGCGCGTGTGTGTGTGTGTATGTGTGTGCGTGTGTGTGTGTGTGTGTGTGTGTGTGTGTGTGTGTGTGTGTGTGTGTGTGTGTGTGTGTGTGTGTGTGTGTGAGAGATTGGCTACCCTGGTGTGGTACAGAAGCTTCTTGTGATGCACCACTGTGGCTTCTCACATAGTAGCAGAGCCATTAAAAGACAGTTATGAGAGCACCTTTTTTGTTAGATTTCTAGGGACTGTTCCAGACTATTAATATACTGCCATGACTAGGCACTGGGGTACAGCTCCACTGGGGTAAAGTCTACCCAAATGTAAATGGGATGGTATTTGTTTTTCCAACCCTAGGAAGATGCCCTTTCGGAGTGAAATGTTCCTGCTGCTGTATTTTATATTACCATCCTGGCATATAGCTTCCAGTGATCTGCTCAGACAGCAGCACTGTAAAGGGGGCATGGCTTAGTTAGCAGTCAAGGCAGTGGGCGGGCAGTAATGTGGTGATGTGAGTGTAGCTTACTGGGGTCAGCAGTCTTGGCACTATGAGTACTAATCTGAAACTCCTGGCTACACCCCTGGACTTAGTATAACCTGGAGTTCACTGAGCTGATTGACAGAGTCACTGGGTATCACCTTCGAAGGGATGAAATCCCTGATGAAAAGTGAGGGGCCGCTGCTATAGACAAATCACACAGTCATCATGACCATAATCAGGGCCACAAGGGCAAGTGTAAATAAATGCATAGATAGATACACGGATATACAAATTGAGATGGATATACAAATAAATCAAGTGATTTAATGACAGATGAATAATTGCAGGAAAAGCATTGATTTCCAATGTAGTGACCATTGGAAATGTACTTTAACACATATTTTTTTTGTTGTTTTTTTGGAGAGGGGCAAGTTCTCCACTTTCCAGCTCTACTTCCAAAATGGGTTTTAACATAAGTCCAAAACAGGATCAAATCGTTCATTCTCTAGTTTCTGTCTTTCACTTGACTGTAAGTTTTTTGACAAGCAGCAGTGGCAGTGGTTTACTAAACTGCTATTCAACACATTGCAGGAATCCATATGAACAAGTTAGAATATCTACACAACCATTGTGTTTTTAAATTTTAAAGAGGAAACTGGGGAACATAAAGAAATCCCCTCAACACCTATTGTAGAACATGGAAGATTCAAACAGATTGGGATGAGATGGGAGGACTGAATGCTAGACCCTAGAGTTGTGGATCTTAACTACTATGCTACCCTGCTGCCCAGTCTGTGAAATTAACCCCAGCTCCTCATCTGCCACAGCTAAAACATAGAGAAGCCACTTCTATTCTAAAGGTACTAAAATGATATGAACAGGATAGTCATTGTCACTGTTGGCCAGTCTGTGGAGGTCCTGGGCCCCTTGAATGAGTTAGTCATTCCCACTGCTGACTAGGCAAAGGTAGTCCTGGGCCTGTTGACTAAGCAATTAGTGTATGCAAACCAATCAGAATTCTTGCTTAGACAGTAAGATTCTGATTATTCTGGAACTTTAACTGTTGAAATAATTGTCCAGTAAAGTGTTTATTTTAATTTATTTTAAGGGGAGCTAGTGCACATGTCACACCAGATTTTCGGGCCTCATTAACTACTGCCGTGCTTCTCTAGGTCCTGCCTCTTGTCTTTTACCACAGTAGTGTCCTCATGGTAAAATAAGGGTATCGCCATGGTTACTTCCAACTAATGTACCTGCATGATATGAGACTAGCCTTCAAGGGGACCTCCATCACACCAACCATCCCAAACACCCAAGGAGTTAGAAATATGGATAGACCGAAGCACAGCTTCAAAATAAAGGCAGGAGTCCACTGGTCACTTCATCTTCCCTACCACCCCGAAACCAGCTCTACCAGAATTCTAGGTTCATTCCTGAATCGGGATCACCAGAGCCATAACCAGACATATTATCTCGGTCACAACCAAGTCTAATCATCAGACAGTTTGTGTAGCAAACTGTCTAACTGATACCTGGCTCAAATCTGCAATAAAGGATAATGAAATTACTCCCCCAGGCTACAACATCCTTAGACAGGACCGCTTATACAAAAAAGGTGGTGGGGTCGCTGTCTTCTATAAAACCGGACTACAAATAAGTAAAGCAAATCTTAACCTTCCATCTGACATAAATGCCGAAATAATCATTTCAAAACTTCACCTCAACCCTCACAAAACAATTAATATTATCTGTACTTATCTTCCCCCAGGTAAAAATCCTGTCATACTAGAAGACCTGTTAAATTGGCTTTCACTAAACCTCCTACAAGAAACAATACTTTTAGGAGACTTTAATATTGACTGGAACTTATGTAAACATACCAACCCAACCACCCACATTAACCTACATGGCTTCTCTCAAATCATTAACTCCCCAACAAGAATAAACAAACTTAATAATAAAGAAACCATACTTGACTGGATATTAACAAATAGTCCACAGCAAAAATATACAACAGGAACTCTCCCAGATGACCTCAGTGACCACTCCCTAACATATATTATCAGGCATAAAACAAATGTTGCTATCCCTATCCTAGTCAGAACATGCCATAGCAAAAAATATTTTGACCCCAATCTGTTTCACAATGAACTTATGCATGTTAACTGGTCACCCCTGAAATCTCTCCCTATAGATGAAGCTGTTACTTACTTTAATAATACTTTTCTAGACACCCTAGAACATCATGCCCCAATGCGTTCTATACGTATGAAACCCAAAACAGCCCAATGGCTCTCAAAAGAAACTAAAACACTAATCCTTAGCAGGAACAAAGCCTGGGCTAAATGGCGAACCACAAAAAACATAACTGATCACCTCACTTTTAGACAACAAAGAAATGTGACAAAAAAAGCCATTCTACAAGATAAAAAGAACTTTTATACACAGCTTCAACATTCATCCCTTAACCAACCACATATATTTTGGTCCGCTATTAACATGCTGTTATCACCGGGCAAAGTTGCCACACCAAACCCACTAGACTCTAATCCTGACAACCCACTACAAACAGCTAATGCTTTTAATACCTTCTTTACTTCAGCCATATTAAAACTAGCTAAACAACAAAGCCCTGATACCTCCAAACTACAAACCCTAAACTCTCCTCCCCCTCCATTTCACCTAAAACCTATACCGACCGCTTACATATTGTCCTTGCTTCAAAAACTAAAGCCCACAACCCCCTCTGCTGACAATTTACCAGCAGAATACCTCCAAGTAGGAGCTAAAGCTGTAGCCTACCCCATCTCTATACTGATCAACAGGACCGTAAAAGAAGGTACTATTCCATCACTCTGGAAAATCTCTCATATTATCCCTCTAGTCAAAGGAGGTGACTCTACTGAGTATTCCAACTTCCGCCCTATAGCACTACTATCTCCTCTCACAAAAATAATGGAGAAATGCATCCACAAACAGTTAATCACCTTCTAAGCCACAACCTCCTAGCTAATTGTCAACATGGGTTTCGACCTTTCCATAGTACTACCACAGCCTTACTATCCTTTTTTGACTCTATTAACACGAACCGCAACAATAACACTTCTTCTTCTGCATTCTTCGTAGACCTGTCTAAAGCCTTTGATATGGTCAATCATGAACTTCTCCTCCATCATTTAAAATCCCTCTCTCTAGACAGTCATGCCCTAAGCTGGTTCGTATCCTATCTGCATAACCGTAAACAGGCAGTACTCTGGAATAACCATCTCTCTGATCTCCTCCCAACTTCGATAGGGGTCCCTCAGGGCTCTATCTTAGGTCCCCTACTATTCTCCATTTTTATAAATTACCTTCATCTAGCCACTACCCAATCAACTTGCATTCAATATGCAGATGACACGACCATGATCTGCTCAGCCTCAACACAGACTGAGCTGCACACTCTCACACAAAAAACCTTCACTACTATAGAGCAATGATTCTCTAATCATTGTCTTCTCCTCAACCCTAAGAAAACCAAACTCCTGCTCTTTGCACCCACTCACATGTCCCCTTCTATTAACTTCACACTTACATCCAATGATGGTACCCTCATCTCTCCAGACCAAACCACTAAACTCTTGGGTATTACTATTGACAATCAACTAAAATTTGACACTCATATCAACTCTACAATAAAAGCTAACAGAAAACTTGGTTCTCTCTATAGAATCAAATCTTTCCTAACTCCCAAAGCTAAAACTACCATAGCTAGATCCCATCTAATGTCTACCCTACTATATGCTTCTCCCATTTACACTAACCTTTCTAAGTATAACCTCAACAAACTAGCTTCATCATACAACAAAATTGCTAGATTTGCTACAGATTCTCCTTATAGGACTCATCATTGTCTTAATCTTAAAAAACTAGGCTGGCTAGAACTACCCTACCTAATACAATCTTACCAACTTACTATTGCCCATAAAGCCCTTTATCACCCTGACAACACTCCTATGCTCTCCTCTCTCATACAACCCTACAAAAATCTGAAGAACCTACGCTCTTCTAACAAGATACTGATTCAAACTTCCCTATCTAATAACTCAGCAGGGGACTCCACATTCTCCAACTCAGTTGGCAAAATATGGAACCAACTACCTCAAGAACTCACTACCACAACTTCACTCCCATTATTTAAAGCTAAACTAAAACTTTTCCTTTCCAATCACTGGCTATGCTCTTGTAACAACCCTGACTAACCGTTTTTTTTTTCCTTCCAGCCATCTGCTTCTTTCATCCCCTTACTTCTTTTTCTCAATTCCAGCTCATCTGAGTTTCCTTTTCATAAGTGTCCCTGTGACTCTTTCTTTAAATAGAAATATATCTATATTTTTGTCAACTTCTTTCAATGCTGCAATGGACTATCCTAGTTGTTTATTTGAATTTGAATTTTTGTCCCCTGCTAAGCCTCATACTGAACTCTATTGCATATATAACTTGCAGCATGTTTAATGTATGTTTCTATAGTATTCTATAATTTTGTATTCCTGCATTGTGTGACATTTTTAACTTGTTTTAGTAGATTGTAGTGGAGCTTTTCTCCCCAGGCCTCCACTGAAAATGGACATGTATCCAGTTGGACTAGCCCGGTTAACAAATGTAAAATAAATAAAAATAAATACCAAAGCAGATCTCAGGATGGCATAACTTCACCACACATCATACCTCTCCACTGTCCATATTTTTGGAGAATGTCCAGATTTTTATCTCATATTTTTGGTCTGTTCCTCATAAAACTTATGATGTTCTGGCAAATTACTGTGATGATCTGAGGACTGAAGTCGCTAAATAATGATATACATGTACGTTTCAGACTTCATACCCATCAGAAAAGTGCAATCTAACACAAATCCTGTTATTCTAGCAACTTTCTAAGTTTGTAACAGCAGTATTTAAAATCTATCCCTATTTTTGGGCCTTTGTAACCCCATTCTGTCAGGCTTCGTCCAGATTTTTTACACTAAGAGTTTGAGATGTATGCCACCCATCATTGTGGGTCTCTGCCAAGTTAACTACAGCAGAGCTGTGCAGGCAGAAATTCAACTACAAACCAAGGAAAACCACTGCATATAGTAACTTTACTGACAGCCATGGCAAGACAAGACCCACAATAGCAGACCAGAGCATCACTACAGGCAGCCATTATGCCACTACAAACATGAGCTCAGCTACTCAACTATTCAACATGACAGACAACTGACGAGTTTAACTGTGACAAAGACTTCAAAGATCCATCCATAAATCCCTCTCATTTTATTTTATTTTATTTTGGCATAATGGTTAAGGTCTTTGCCTCCCATGCACAAGGTACAAGGTTCTATCCTGACCTCTGACCAATGCCTGTTTGGAATTTGCATGTTCTCCCTGTGTCTCTGTGGGGTTTCTCCCACATCTGAAAAAACATGCTAAGTGTTTCCATCTCAAACTCACCAACGAATGGAGCTGTGGGCAGCAGCACAGACTCTACATGGTGCCCTATAGGGGGAACAGTTGTACAGACCAACCACTTTGGGCATCTACTGTGGTGCGCGGTATCCTCAAGATAGGAGAACACAGATCACAGACTGTGTGTTGTGGCAGGGCTAGCCACTCAATGGTGTAAAATATGGCTCTAGGTGATTCAGTCATGTTGACTAATGTCGTCGAAATGGGCATGGGTAGTTACTGGTGATAAATGGGTTGAAGACCCGGCCTACTCTGACCTACGCCAGGGACCCTTGCTAATGGTGGGAGGGGTATATGTGCCCCTACTGGCCAGTGTGTGGCTGACATAAAGCCCAGCAATCCTGGGTCAAAAAGCTACTGGTTGGCCGGTGTCTAGTTGCCCAGCCTGGGTTACCTGGGATAGCTCTGCTGAGTGAAAGCTGGACATAAAACCAACCAACCTGCCAAATATGAACTGAGAATTGCTACACTTAATGTAGGTTCACTGACAGGATGCAGCTTGGAAGTGGATGACATGATGATGAGGAGGAGGCTGGACGTACTATGTATCTACGTATCCAAGAGACGAGATGGAAGGGCAGTGCAGCAAAGCCACTTGGCTTGGGATCCAGACTCTACTACTCAGGAGGGGGACAGGCTAGAAATAGTGTAGGAACTGAGGCTAGAGAGAGGCTTCAGAAGGCAGTGAGGGATATCACCAGAATTAATGACAGACTCATGGCAATCAAACTTCAGTGTAATGATAGGGCAATATTCATAATCCCAGCCTATGCCCCACAACAGGGTTGTGATAGTAAGGGAAAAGAGTGTATTCAGACAGCAGTTGCAGAATCTACTAGATAAAGTAGGACAACATGAATTGGTGTTGATAATGGGTGACTTGAATGCACATATCGGGACAGACAGAACAGGATATAAGGACTACCTGGGTCCACATGGGTGGGGCAACATAAATAAAGAATGAGAAGCCATTCTAGACTTCTGTCTAGCAAATGGCTTGATAGTAGCCAATGCATAATTCAAAAAGAGAGACAGTCACAAGATCACATACAAGAGTAGCCAACATGCAACTCAGGTAGACTTCCTCCTAGTAAGAAAAAGGCACTGGGGTAGAATCCATGATTGCAAAGTCATCCCCAGTGAAACGGTTGGCCCACAGCATAAACCACTAACTAGCTGCCACAGTCAGCTGCAAGCAGTGGTCAGAGAAGGCTCTAAGGTCAACAGAGACCTGGCTGAAGACCTGGAAGTTGGCTATGTCCTTGCTCTAATCCTGACTAACTCTGGCAATATAAATATGTGCTAAAGAGGTCTTTTGGCCACCCCTACATTGCTTCCTAATTATTACTCTATAACACATCAGATTTATATATGACAGAATAAACTACTTTTATCCTATGTCTTGTATCTGTAACAGTGCTTTAACTTGGTTAATGTAACAGTTTTTCTGTATGTATGTATGTATATTTGTATGGAGCATTTCTCCCCGGGCCTCTGCTGAAAATGGACAAGTATCCATTCGGACTATCCCAGTCAACAATTATAAAATAAAAATAAATAAATAAGTTGAGTGGAGAGAAAGTACAACATTTCAAGGAGTTACTCAGGGCTCTAGCACCCCAAGAAGAGGATGAAATAGGTGGAGTTGAACAAGAATAGCAGTGCCTAAAAACGGCATGTGTTAGGACTACAGAAAAGATATGTGGCCAAGCCAGGTATGGAAATAAGGTACATAAGGAAAGCTGGTGGTGGAATGCAGAAGTCCAGGAAGTCATCAAAAGAAAAAAGGAGTGCAGGAAGAAGTGGGAGACAGAAAAGACTGACCAGGCTAGGAAGGACTACTGGTTGACTAACAAAGAAGCTAAGAAAGAAGTTGCAGTAGCAAATAACAGGGCATAGGAAGCACTCTAGCAAGTTCTGGAAAGTGATTCAGTAAGTCACGCAAAGAAACTATATCAGTTTGCAAGGCAAAGACAGAAAGATAACGAAGATAGAAAGACACCCTTCATAAGGGATGCTAGCCACAACCTGCTCACCAGCCCACAGGACATCAAATGCAGATGGAAGAAGCATTTCCAGCAGCATCTGAATGAAGAAAACCCCACAGAAGCTGTACTGCCCCAGAAACAGCCTATGATGAGAGAAGAGGAGCCCACCCTAGAAGAATAAGACCAGCACTAAGGAAAATGAAGTCAGGGAAAACAGCAGGCTCAGATGAGGTCACAGCAGATATACATACATACATACATACACATGTTTCAAGCACGGGCATTAATGCCTTCTAGCTTGCCAATATACCAAAACACCTGTTCCCATAATAAATGTCCAGTCTGTTCTTAAAATATCTAAACTAGTACTTGCTTTAATGTAATTTGGTAGTCTGTTCCAAACATCAGCTACTCTGTCAGAGAACCAATTACTACACTTCCCATTCCTATAGAACCTTCTACATAGGTTATCTGATGATTCTCTAGTACTTTTTGGTAACCCCAAACATTCCCAGAGGTAGTTGTCCCTAAATGCCCTATGTACCTGAATAATATCTCCTCTTAAATATCTGTAAGACACTGTACAAGTTCAGATATTTTAATCTTTCATAATAACTTAGATTGTCACATCCATGGATGCCCTTGGTATATTTCCGCTGTACTCTTTCCAGTTTATTCATGCTTGTTTTCCTATAGGGTTTCCATACTGTTATTCCATCCTCAAGTTTGGGTCTAATGTAACTAACAAACAATGACTTCATTATGTTTGATTTCCTAGACTTTATAAATATTTTTATACAACCTATAGTTCTATAACTATCATTAGCCAATTGGTTGATATGATTAGAAAAACCCATATACCCAGGTCCTTAAATGAGTCTACAGTTTCAATCACTGTGTGTTGTATTAAGTATTCACCTTTCAATTTATGTCTCCCAAATCTCATATGGTTAGTTTTTGATGTATTTATCAACATATTATTCTCCTGTGCCCAAATAGTCAATTTAGTCAAATTATTTTGCAGACATGCCTTATCTGTAACCCTTGTAATCAGTTTACCCAATTTCAGGTCATCAGCATATAGACTGTACAACACATCAGATGAAAAAGTAAGGTCTGAAAGATACAATCTAAACAAGTAAGGTCCTAGGACATAGCCCTGTGGGACACCTTAACTCTAACCAAGGATTTCACCTGTCTAGTTGGTGTGTGATACTTGCCATGTCATATTTGTAAGCCATGCAGCTATCTATCTTATCAACAGTACATCAATACCTAGTTGTACTAATTTATTGATCAGTGTTTTGTGTATGACCATATCAAATGCTGAAGTTAAATCTATATAAATCACATCACATCACAATTTTTCATTCATAGCTGTTATTATATTGTTATAGAACATCATGTTACAGCTGGTAATAGATCTATATTCAACATACGCATGATGATATATGGTTTCAAGTCCCAACCTATCCAGTTCTGACAATAACTTATCCAATATTACCTTCTCCATTATTTTTCCACAACATGAAAGTAGACTTAAGGGTCTATATCATTCTGGGTTTGTCCTACCTCCCTTTCCTTAAAGATAGGTTTAATAAGTGTTTGTCTCTAATCTTGAGGAATCTCCCCATATTTATATGACCTAGTGAATAACAGATATAATGGTAGTGTAAGTTCTTGCTGAAGTGTTCTCAGGTCATTGTTACTTATTCCATCTCCTCCCTGCACTTTGTTTGGATCCATTTTGCACAGCTCTTTTTCAATATAATCTAATTTGATTCCAGTATCTGGGGTTACCTGGATGTAACTAGGACAACTTACCACCCCTTTTGTGGAGCTAAACTGTTTTTCATAAGATTTTGTAAATATATCTATAATCTGTTGCACCTGAGAATAAATTTTAGAATCTGCACACAGTTTATCGATTTGTATATCTTTATTCCTTCCACATCTTATGTATCTATAAAAAGGTTTCCTATTATGCTCAATATCTTTATATAAATTTTCTTCAAAGTTTTCTTGATCTTGCCTAACACTATGCTTAATCTGTTTGTCCAGCTTGTTTATTTCCATTTTCAAAGTTGTAGCTCGACCTCTCTTCCATTTCTTATATTTTTTGTCTCTCACCTTAATCAGGTATCTTGTTCTTATGGAAATATACTCTCCTGATGTTGCGTGCCTAGATCCTGATGTTAAACATTTTCTTTTACTTTTTGCACTCAAGGAATTGCTCTTTCAAAACTTTCTACACTCCATCTGCAGTTTTTCACTGAACACCTCACTCCAGTTAGTTTTATATAGTAACTGTTTTGCTTCCCTATAATCTGTAATTAACCTTCTGTGCATTGGGTTACATTTCAGTTTGGCAGAATTATCTAGCAACAAATTAACCTTAATGACCCCATGATCACTGCACATCAATGGTGGTAAAACTTGACTTGAAGTTACAGTAATTTCTTTGGGAACACAAACAATGTCTTGTATGTTCCGTCCCCTGGTAGTTTTGTTTTACTATCTGAATTGTTTATTGTTCCTGAATATACTCTGTGAATAATTTCTTTATTAACATTGTTGAATCAATATTATTCCAGTCTGTTTCTGGTAAATTTAAGTCCCCAGCTAATATTATTCTTCCCTCCTGTGTTTCATGTAAGAAATGTATGAATTCCTCCAGGTCATCTGCACTTGACTTTGGTGGTCTATACACCCCAACAATTGTTATATGTTTATATATTCCAGGGTTGCCTTTATTGTCACAGTTGCACAGTCTATAGTATTGGTGTTATCATTGAACATATAATAATCACAGGTCTCATAGCTATATTTAATCCCTATCATAACACCTCCACCTGATTTTTTGTTAGAATGTCTGTTACAGTAAAAACATTTATACCCTGTCAGAATGGGTTTCCAGTCATTGTTCTTTAACCATATTTCGCAAACAATAACAACATCAATCTTGTGGGAACGTAGCAAATTTTCTAAAAAAAAAATTATTATTAATGCTCCTAGCATTAAAAACCATTGGAGATGCATCAAATGTTGCTATCTGTGAACTGTTAAATTTTTGACATGGCAAAAATCCTGGCTAGTGTTTGTCAAATATCGCAAAATATCTGCTGCAAAAATTCTCTTCCCTGATCTAGACAAATGCACACCATCCTCTCTGAACACATGTGTGCCCAAAACTAGGCTTGGATGCTCTACACATTTCCATTTTTTAAAACGGGACATTTTTTCCATGTAAGCGTTTACCCAAAAAATCTTTTCATTCAAAGTGACCTGACTATCCTTTCTATAGGTGATTTGTGAAAAATGTGACCCAACACCAGTACAAGCTATACTATCTAGGAGGGCTGTCAGTTCCCGACTAACAGTTAGAGAATCTTTGTTGGTGACATCATTTGTACCAACATGAATAAAAAACGGATCCATACTTCCTTACTTTAAGGCATTCCAAGGCTTGTTTCATATCTTCTATTTTTGCTCCTGGCAAGCATAACACTACTCGATGTTCATTATCGTCTCTGCAAATGTAAGTATCGGTTCCTCTAATAACTGAATCTCCAATTACAAGAATATCTTTGCTGGCCAGCTCTGAAGGATCTTCCACTTCTAATACAGTCATTTCTGCTCTATCAATTGTTACGAAGGATACATCTTCATCACTATTAGTCTTATTAATCCCACTGTTTTCATGTTGTATTAAATTCTCATCCAGCTGGCACTATAAATCCACAGCTTGAGCCATGTAGTCACCATCTGTCTTTCCCTTCTTTTTTCTTACAGTAATGTTCTTCAATCCTTCCACGTTCGGTTTTGATTTCTTCCTTTTCATCTGCCCCTTGCCTCTTTTTTCTACCTTTTCCATTGGAAAGGTGATGCCTTTTTCTGTAGACTGAGGGTTTTCTGATAGACAGATATCTTCATTCTCTGTCACCAGTGTGTTACATAACAAAGCAGAATCCTTTTTACTATGTATTCTCTTTCCTTTACAGTCATTGGTCAGTTTCTTTTTCTTCCTTGTTATTTGTTGAGAATTTCTTCTTTTATTTCTTTTTTTGTTTGATTCTAAACAAACTGGATCCTCAGATTGCTGAGTAAATTCCAAAGTTGTCAGGGGCCTCATCATGTTTCATAGGGGTTGAATGTTCTTTGCAGAAAATATATGCATAATTTCCTAAACCTGTTGTATTTGTTCTTTGCCTAACATTATTTATTTCACCAGTCCAGTCATTAATATATGATACAACATTTCTGCAAGCCATGCCAATTGCACATGTGCAACCATCATCAAGTTGAGATTTGCTTATAACAATGGTAAGCAAATCATCCAACTTTTGACAAGAGGAACAAAGATCACCAGTGTTATCAGCTGTTACCTTTAAATATGCATAGCATTTATTACACTGTACAAGATACTTGTGCATTAGCAAATCGTTAATTGCATACTCATTTAAGGAATCCATATTCAGCTTTAATTGAATAAAATATTGCAAAGGAAAAAAACTACACAAAGTCAGTAGCAAAGTATTCAAAGGAACTTAAATCAACTTCTATGACAAAAACTATACCAGCAATATCCAACTAAATAATAAAATACAATAAAGTTGTTCTGACCATACAAGTTCTACCAGCCAGACAGAAGTTGTAATTTCTATAGCTCACAGTCACACCACCTTTTAACAGTAAACATAAATAAAACTTCTTTTACCAGTCAACTCCACAGCAAATCACAAACCAAGACAGGATTGTTTAGATATGCTCAGAATTTTCCTCTCTGCAGTCTGTGTAAATTTATAGCTGTCTAGGCCCCTTGAGGTGTCTAGAGCTTGCTGTCTAAAACCTATCCCTTTCTCACAACCAAAAGTGAAACTAAAGCTAAAACAACAAAATATGAATCAAAGTAAAGCTTGTTAATAAGCAGTCTCTTCTTACCTATAATTAGTTAAAAATAGTGATAACAAATGCAATATAAATTCAAATAAAACTGCTCTTACCAGTCAACTCCACAACAAATCACAAACCAAGGCAGGATTGTTTAGATATGCTCAGAATGTCTGATAAAGATAAAAGCATAAATACGGGTGGTAGCGAGTATGCAGTCACAAAAGTGAATTTACTTGAAGCGCTTTTCGTCAGCTCCAACAGCTGACTTCATCAGAAACACTATCAATTAGTACAAACACATTATATATGCATAAAGACCAATTAATTAACCCTAATTTAAAGAAACATAGCATATTCATATCCTAACTATAAAAATGAAATACATTTCCAAAAGAGTCAATCATACTGACTTCCAAAAACTAACTGAACTTAGATTTAAAATTGAATATTAAAATTAAATGTAAAATCATGTTGAATAAGATTAGATAAAATGAGACACCGAGACACAGAACCATTTAAGGGGAAATTTCCACCTACTTAATAGGACCATACTATTACATGGAGAGTTTGGAATATATATAATATATATGATAGTAACTGAAATTATGCTTTTTACTTGATGTTACTTTATATACTCATATTTATTCGCCTCTTTAGGGTATTTAATTTCAACACACTGCTAATCGAACAAGAGTCATTCAGCCCTGGGGAGTTGTATGCATTCAGTCTCACCTGCCAGGCTAACTCAAGTTCCTCAAGTTTGAGAGGTCTTGGGCCTCCCCTGATATCAACTTTAACTTGATCTATAACCATAAATTTGAAACAGTGATCCTTATGACAGGATATATGTTTTGCTAATGCATTTTCAAATTTACACTTCTTTATAGTATAAAGGTGTTCATACATCCTGTCCCGTAGTCTTCTCTCTGTTTTACCTATATAATACGCTACACAGGATGTGCACCTTGCTAAGTATGTGACAAAAGTGGAATTACAATTATATCTACCCTTCAGTCTATACGTTGTACCATTCACTTGAAAGGAGTTAGTTTCATCCACAAATTTACAATAATTACAGTTCAGGCATTTGAACATGCCCAGATTCCTTACCACTACCATATCCTGCTTTTCTACTAGTGATTTGAGATTTTTTCCTTTCCTAAAGGTCACTCTAGGACCTTCACCCATCTTCTGATGAATATCTGGATACATCTTAAATAGGTCCCAGTTTTTTTCTCAAAATGGCTAAACAATGGTTACTGTGTATACTGAAAGCAGTAATAAAGTTAGTGGGAGTATTTATGCCCATATGGCCTGTATTTTCAGTTATGTCTTTGTTCACATTTATATTCTCATTTTCCTCCAGGTTGATTCCGGAACTTATGGGTGACCCAATGGGTTTGACACTTAAAAGTGGCACATATACATTGTTACGTCTTTTGTCCGTCACCTCCTGGATAAGCGTATCTAAAAGAGATTCAGGGTACCCTCTATGAAGGAACATGTTCTTAATTACTCCTAGATGCTCTTACTAGTTGCCCCTTGATAACAGATTTCTTTTGATGGAAGGGGTGACTGCTGGTATACTGAAGAAAAGTGTTGGAGTATGTGTTTTTCCTGTATATCCTGGCTGTAAAGGTGTTCAAAACATAGATCTTGTTTAGGCAAATGTCTAAATATGCAATAGTGTTGCAATTAAATGTAGACGTAAATTGGAGGAGATCTGTAGTGTTATTAAGGTAATCCAGGACTAGTTCACTGTCACCTTCATTTCCCTTAAAGAGAATGAAGATATCATCCAAAAATCTGGTGTAGCATATGAATGTATCAGAAAACCTGTCACCCTTGAAAACATACAGCTCCCCAGGGCTGAATGACTCTTGTTCGATTAGTAGTGTGTTGAAATTAAATAGCCTAAAGAGGTGAATAAATATGAGTATATAAAGTAACATCAAGTCAAAAGCATAATTTCAGTTACTATCATATATATTGTATATATTCCGAACTCTCCATGTAATAGTATGGTCCTATTAAGTAGGTGGAAATTTCCCCTTAAATGGTTCTGTGTCTCGGTGTCTCATTTTATCTAATCTTATTCAACATGATTTTACATTTAATTTTAATATTCAATTTTAAATCTAAGTTCAGTTAGTTTTTGGAAGTCAGTATGATTGACTCTTTTGGAAATGTATTTTATTTTTATAGTTAGGATATGAATATGCTCTGTTTCTTTATATTAGGGTTAATTAATTGGTCTTTATGCATATATAATGTGTTTGTACTAATTGATAGTGTTTCTGATGAAGTCAGCTGTTGGAGCTGACGAAAAGCGCTTCAAATAAATTCACTTTTGTGACTGCATACTTGCTACCGCCTGTATTTTTGCTTTTATAGTTGTTTTGCCAGTTTGTGTTTCTTTGCCTGATAAAGATGCTAGGTGAGATAGGTAAGAAATGGCTCCTGAGGGTACTGATAGCAGTGTGGAGGGAAAGGCATATCCCACATAACTGGAGAATAAGCATACTCATGCCAGTGTACAAGAACAAAGGGGGCATCCACAACTGTGGGCAGAACAGAGGCAGCAAACTCCTATCACACTGCATGAAAGTTCTGGAGAGGGTGATTGATAAACGGATATGCAGAGTAGTAGAATGTAAGATGGGAGATGAACAGTTTGGATTCAGATCAGGATGCAGCACAATTGACCTGATGTTTGCAGTGAGACAGATACTTGAAAAGAAGCCAGAGATGAGGAGAGAATCCAACTGGGCATTCCTAGACTTAGAGAAAGCATATGACAAGGTTCCAAGAAAGCTGATCTGGGCAGTACTGTGGTGGTTTGAAGTCCCAGAAACATTAGTAGAATTAGTCCAGGCTATGTACAAGGACCCAATGACTCAAGTACGAACAGTGTTCAGCCTCACAGAGGTGTTCCCAGTGGGAGTGGGTGTACACCAGGGTTCATCTCTGAGCCCACTGCTGTTCATACTGGTGATGGACTACATTTGCAAACAGGTCAGAGGGGACAGACCAACAAAGTTGCTGTATGCAGACAATGTGGCATTACAGGCAGACTCAGAGTTAGAACTTCAGCAAAGGATACAAGAATGGAATGCAAAACTGAAGGCACATGGAATGAAACTAAGCACAGATAAGACAGTATTAATGGCACCAAACTGGGGAAATCAGAAGAAGCTGAGAACAGAGATAGAAGGGAATATAGAGGAACAGGTAAACAGCTTCAAGTATCTAGGAGGGGTGGTTGAGGAGAAGGGAAGTCTGAATGAAGAGGTCAAAGCTAGAATCCAAGAGGCTGCAGCCAACTGGCATAGAGTGTCAGGTGTAGTCTGTGACAGAAGAATGGCAAAGAAGCTAAAAAGTAAGGTGTGCAAGACAGTGGTGCAACTAGTACTACTGAAAGGTACAGAAACCTGGGTAGTAAAGGCAGAACAGTTGAAGAAGCTAGAGGTGATGGAAATGAAGTGCCTGAGAAGGGTGGTAGGATGCACACTGTGGGACAGACGAAGAAATTAGGACATAAGAACAGAAGCCAAAGTAGCTCCAGTTGCAGAAAAGATTAAAGAGAACAGATTATGGTGGGTCGGACATGTGCAGAAAAGCAGAAGACAATTTGGTGAGGAAGATTTGGGAAACACAGGAAGAAAGTAAAAGGAAGTGAGGATGTCCAGCAAAGAGGTGGATTGGATGGATTTTGTGAAAGAAGATCTGCGACAGTCAGGCATGAGTGTTAAAGAAGGAAGGAGTGTGACACTGAATCGAGAGAGTTGACGACAGTCACAATACCCTGACCCCATGTAGAAAAAAAAAATGGGAAAAAGGGGGTTGATGATGATGATGATGATGTTTGTTGACCATATTAGTCCCACTAGGCTAAAGGTCTCTTTTTCTGGGGAGATCTAAAGTGCCATTTCTAATAGTAGAGGAAATTTGACCAGGGTATCAGGGAACTTCCCCTATCATTTTCAGCATGCACTGTGGAATCTTTTACAACCATCTAAGCTACCACCAGCTCAAGCAGACAGGATCTCTGTTTAACAGGTCCATGTTAAATGGATGAAAAGCCACATAAATGAAGACCAGTTCGCCGAGATGAGATAGCCGACAACGGAAATGCCTGGCAAAGGTAAGTCCACAAATAACAGCACAGAACCTATTTCCGTCTCTGTAAAACACCTAAACACAATTACAAATGCCTGTATAGCAGGGGGGCAAGCCCCCCTGCAGCCCCCCATGTGGGGGACTGCACCCCCCACCCCCTACTTAAATATTCTAACTCAGAGATTGCACCCCATTGTGGGAATGGGAATACATCTCATTCACACTACTCACCATTGTCGGGCATTTCCATTGTCAGCGACCTTGTCTCGGCGAACTGGTCTTCGTTTATGTGGGTTTTCGTCCATTTAACATAGACCCCCGTTTAACACCTCATTTGAAGGACAATACATTCAGGAGTGCAGCACCTTGCTTATGAAGCATTACAGTGTAAGTAATCCAGCCACTTTATGTGGGAATAGAACCCCATAATCTTCTGGTCTTCTAGCACCAAAGACAAGTGTGCAACCTGTTATGCCAATGACATTCAATGTTTATTAATGATATGAGGCACCAGTATGGATCCATAACTCTTACTTAGTTTGTGAATGGTTCCAGTTTCTTATGCCCCATCCCAACAAAATGTCAAGCCCAAGTGTCTCATTGGCACGCCTTTACAGAGACTCATCAGTGACTCATTGACTGAGGTCATTTCTTGAGTACAGTAACAAATGCAGCGCACGTATTATCACAACCAGGTTACAAATGTGTCTTCACATGCCAGTTTTAGACAGACTGATATAAAATCCCTACAAAGTCTTGCTGTTGTCCAGTGTTGTAGCTAGAAAGAATGATTTCACCAATCTTGATGGGATTTAAAACGAAACCATAAAACATGTTTATTGAAATGTGGGCTCAAATGCCCAAGATTCAGCGCTACAAACAAGCACTTTTGAGACGGTTTGTGAATAAATGCTGTCTGTTGGAGACTTGCCCCAAATATAGTTTGGCAGGCAGTGTTTTAATTCCTTTTTTTTTTCAGTTAATTTGCAGAGCACTGGCTGATACACCTCACTCATTTTTTTTCTGTAATCGTGTTACACCTTTTCCCTCTACAAAACCATTACATTTCCAAATGAAGTTTCAGCAGCTTGATATTGTGAGTTGAAAGTAATTTAAACTCTACATAGCTACTAACTGGCTGACTCCATTTCAAACATCATGGGATAATTTTAGGACCTTAGCGATTAAACACATTTTAGCCCACAAATATGTAATTAATAATCAAAATAAAAATCCCTATAATTTGAATCTCTGGGAACAAATTTTCAATATTATACTAGCTTAAAACATGAAGTCTGAATTATTACTCTATTGTTCAAATTACATGATGCAATTCTACCTGGAATCATATTACTGCAAGATAACATCCCTGGGGAAAAGAATCTTTACTTCTACAGTTATGGAAAAATATGGAAGCATTCATGTAAATAGTGTATATAAGTTGTTAGAATGTTACTAGAAGCTTGTTGGAAAATTACCTGTGTTTTTCCTATGTAAAATGTTTTGTATTAATAAGAAGAAAAATAATAAAGAATGATTATTGAAAAAAAAAAGTAACTTACAGTATGAATACTTTCCTCACATGTTAAAACAGCCGCAACAGAAGCAACTTAAAACTAGAACAGTGAAGATTGTTAGAAGTTATTTTACACCCCTGATAAACCGACAACCCACAACGACCAAACAGTTGTCAGTGCACACGTGTGTATTTCTCTGCCTGTCTGCCTTGTGTGTGTGTGTGTGTGTGTGTGTGTGTGTGTGTGTGTGTGTGTGTGTGTGTGTGTGTGTGTGTGTGCGTGTGTGTGTATGTGTGTACATGTGTGTGTGTGTCTCTGTGTCCTGCGACTGTTATTTCTGATATTTCTGAGGGAATATATTTTATTTGCAGATTATACTATTTTAAATATATCTGTTTAATTAAATTTCTATAAAATGTTATGTAAAAGTGAAATAGGTGTTAAGAGATTTTACATTTCTTCAGTTTAGTTGTAATTATTTATTTGTTCATGAAAGTGAGTTGATGCCAGCATCCTTTCAGAATATGTCTTTCTTTGTATCGACATATAAACATTACCTTAAGAAAATAAATTCAGGAGTGATGAGGTTGCACATTTTGGCAGCATTACTGACACACATTTGGAACCTGGTTGTGATAATACATAAGTACTGTATTTTCCCCAGGGTGAAGTAAGAGCAAATCTAGCTATCAATGAGATGCATTTTTAGGACTTTTTAAATGATTTGTGTGAAAAGTCTACTCTTATAAGGAATGGAATGCAATGACATTCCACATTTCTGAGACATGACATGAGACTGGAGAGTCTCCTGCTGAGTCAGTAGATTTGGTCACATTAGTAAGTCTTTATCATGAGATCATGTGATCATAGGGTTCTGTTTGGAATACACTGAGTAAGAATACCGGCTAATTCTGGGGCATTGTCAAGGTTGAGGATTAGACTACGTCATGGTCAGTTGAGAGTAAAATATGGTGCAAGGGTGTTCTAACCAGAGCAGCTTTTTAAGGACTAAGCAATGGTGTGACCTATATGGCAGGTATTCTGAGAATTTTGGAAATTTGTTATAACGCAGTTGTTCTAATAAATTCATTTGAGTGGTTTGTAAATTGATAAGTATGAGGGCCCCATAGAGAAGGGATGGAAATAGGTATGCTATAGCTCTACATACTTTTGTTTCTTCAGTTAAACTAGGTTAATTCCATAGAGGAGACCATGTTTTTGTAGCATTTGTCCTGGTTCTTTTATATGGAGATCACATTTCATATTTTCATCAATTACTACACATAATAGCTTGGAAGATGAAACAATTTCAGTATTACTATTATTGGAAAAGATTATGGTGAAGTTGGGCTTGTTCTCTTGGAATGTTTTCGGAGTAAAGAGAAGTTTGTTTTTTGGGGGATTCAATAGAAGCTGGAAATTATTGAGCTAACACTCTACAAAGAGGAGGGGTTTATGTGTTAGTTCCTGCAATGTTTTAATAGTTTTAACTGAGCAGATGAGTGCTGAATCATCTGCATACTGTACGACAGAGGAAATTTTAGTTGAATTGTGTAGGTCGTCAATGAAAATATTAAATAAGAATGATCCTAGAATGGAGCCTTGTGGAACCTCTAAAGATATAGGACGGATGAAGGAAGGAAGAACGAATGGAAAGAAGTAAAGAAAGAAAGAAGGGGTAGACGTCAGTGGCCCATTTCACTGCCTGGTGTCTATTGGATAAATAACTGGAGAACCACGACAGGAATGGAGTAGCTAGTTCACAGTGAGAATAGTCTGTTTAGGATGGGACACTGTATCAGAGGCTTTGGAGAGGTCAAGGAATACTGCTGACACTAAACTGCCAGTGTTACTGTGCTGGTCATTGTGAGTACAGAAATTGAGGAGTACAGTGCTGGTACTATAATGCGGGAGGAAGCCATGATGGGTAGAAGAAAGTAAATTATTTTCCAGTGTAGATTTTAGCAGTTGGTGATGGATACATTTCTCTAGGATTTTGGCTAGGGGAGAGGATAGCAACAGGCTGATAGTGAAGTCTGGAGATTTCAATGGGAGAATGCAGAGCCAATGAGGAGGTGGGGATGGGCCTGGGTGAGCTGTTGTGGAGGTGGGGTGATATGCTGCAACGTCCCCATTGCACCCCCATCACTTGGATGTAACCACATTCCCATAAGGGATGGGAGTGGGTAGGTCATACAAGCAAACCCCTCTGAGACAGAAGTGGAGATGGCCAAGTGTCTGAGACACCCTTAGGATCCACAGCTGATCATGCCACACAGAGTAAATCCATGGCAATAAGGAGACTGGCTGGAGGACATGGTGTGGGGGCACTGGGGTGCCAGGCCAGTAACATGACAGAAAGAGGACAAATAAATAAATAGAACTAGAACAGTGAAGATTGATTAGTCTTGACAGCAAAAGAACATGTAAGAATCCAGTGAACTGATCTGCCTATGAATTACTTTACAATATGTACAATTCAGACGTATAATGAAATTAATTAATTAATTGGAATAAAAGAAATAGTAAAGAAAATAGTATAAACACAATCAAGAGCGTGTACATAAGCGCTCATGTTGTGAAGCTACTGACATTTGTAGGAGTGGTATAGCGACCGATCGTCCTTTATTATAAAAACAAGAACAGCACATTTCCTTCAAAGATGCTCTTTAAGTCTGCTTTTAAAAGAGGACAAATAATCTTCATTCCTTGCTTTATTGATAAGTGCTTCCAAATTGCAGGATCGAGCTTGGTAAAAGCTCTTAAATCTGTGGCTGTTTTGTAGCTAGGTCTGACCAATGTAAATATTCTATCATGATTGTCTCATAGAGAGTACTTTTTTCATTTGATGGGAAATAAGTACATAAATAAATAAACATAGATTTTCTCAAATTTGATGCCCATATCAAAGAGGTGATTTCCAAAATGAATGCAAAATCCTAATACCTGGATCAAACCTACTCAGGCCTGGCTTCTTCCATTTTTTTAGGGAGTCTGTCATCCTCAGTTTACAAGGTTTAATAAATTGGAGGTAGTGCATAATATAATATTCCATATCTTCATCCCTGTCTGTCCTTCTGTGCATAATAATCTTATGAATTGTTCTTCGGTTTCCCACACCTTTTCATAACACACACACACACACACACACACACACACACACTAGCACACTTTTAAGACTTCAAGGCCTTCCAATGTGCCTGTGAGGCCCATTTTAAATGAGGATGGAGATTTCCCACTCTTGATTTTTCTGGTGTGGCTGTGGGTTAGTCACCCTTCATGCATTAGACAGCTGTTTTTCTTCACTATATATTTAACAACTGCCTTAAATACATGTCCTCATTATGGGCCTATACATGTGGCGTAGTGCAGCCCTCAGAGCACATCCAAGCAACTCCTCTCTCCTGTTGTTTGCTTGCTTTTGGTGAAAGGACTGATTTGTCATGCAAACATCTTTGGCCATTTCCCACAGGAAATTCCCATGGTCATCCATCCTTCTTTGGTTAAAAATATGGTTAGCCATCTAGCAAATGGGATGGGTTTGGTTATCCTCTAACCATGACGGACCAGCAGATGGTACTGATCATTATTTTTGGTGTATTTTTACAAATCAGATCCTTCATTAAAACTTGATTTTTAGTAACTGGGCCTAGATTAACAGATTGTCTAATTGCTTTTGACAGCAACTTGGATAAAATCACCTAGCATAGCATGTTTCCTGTCTGAAAGGCTGCAGTGGTTACGGCCACCTCAGGCATATTATTTTTTACTACTGTTGAATTTAACCGCTTGAGGACGCCAGAAATGCTATGTTTTCTACTGCCTAACTCGGTTGCATATGGACGCTATACTAATAAGAGCACGTGGAAAGCCTGTTCTCATGTTAATGCGCCACAGTGAAAGATATAACTGCCCAAGCTAACACATTATCACTATTTCATTGTAGAACTGCTTTTTAGCTAATGCATGTGTCTATACAAATACTGCCTGACCATTTGTACTGTTTGACTACAACACTGCTCTGTTGCTTACATTTGTGACTGTTTTTGTTAACCCTACCCTCCCAAATAGCCCAGAGGCATTTCCTCTCCCTTGGTCTGAGGGTAATTGTTAGATTGTGGCTCCATTGGCTAACTGTGTTGAATGTATTACCTATATGTACTGTTTTATAATGTTGCCTTTTAATCCTACTCTATTGCTCCCCTTCTAATCTTTCTCACTTTCTAGCTTCTCTCTACTTCCTGTACAAGCTAGTACTCCTCTTCACATCCTGATATCCCTTACTACTTGCCCTATCCTTCTACCTCCCCAACTTTGCCATCCACCCTACCTAACTCTGTGTGTGTCTCTCTCTATTTTACAGTCTACCACCTCGTGTGCTCCCTCACCGCCTTAAAGCACAAGGACTACCTCCCTGCCTCATCCAGAATACACCCTTGATTTATCTGCTACCTATGCATCACTGAACACTGCCGTAATAAAGGGCATCTGTACTCTAAAGAAGTGTTAATGTATGTAGCCTTGTAAAATCTACTTTTATACTACAAATAGTACTAGTAGTTGTGAGTCTGACTTCCCATGTGTGTGTTAGCAGCCTACCGCAACTCACTGGACATTCTCCCCCCTCTAGTTTTATAATACCTTATTACTATATGTGTACTACTCTATCCTTCAGTCTGCCATCTCCTTCTTGCCACTAGGTGGCAGCACAGACCACGGCAGACTGATCGCAAAGTATTATTCTCCCAAACTTTCTACCCAGCTATATTAGATATTTCCACAGATTCTCCCCATCTGTTCTATGCTAACTCCCTCTACCCTCCTGGACTGGCCAACCCAAATATAAATATTGCCTACACTACATAGCTCCAACTCAACCATAATTTAAGTGTCTGAACTTCAGCTACTGATAGTTTTTCACAGTCCTCACTTCTTCTGGGCTGTACCCCGCTCCGTTTGCCCTGTGGGCTCACTCTGCTCCCCTACCCTACCCCCAATTCCCAACCACCCCCAGTGCATCTACACTTATACTATCCCCTGCTCACCTGACCAATCTCTCCTCCAATCAGCATCCTCCTATAATTACATCCAACCATACCCAGGCTAAACTCCCTACCCAATTACCCAATCTTGAACCCACTACCCAACCCCTACCACACCTAACCTATTTGCCTAAATCACATTACTGCTAAACACAATATCTCCACCCAAACAAATCATGCAGGGAATATTACCAGTACTACTACTAACTCTCACTACTATTGCTTACACCACCCACTAGCATACCATTAAACAATACCTTCCACATAACACATATTTACACGCACACACCTACACACAAAGATATTGAAATCTGTTCCACACTATTTAATGATTGCTCATTATTTTATATATACAAACCACACACCACACTTCATCTCAATAAACAAACAGTAATTAGAGTACATACAGACCTAGCATATGCCATAAAACTCAGTCTGTTCCTTAAAAAACATCTAGTAATCTCAGGAGACATACACCCCAACCCAGGTCCAGACAACAAAATTCTCCCACACAAACAAAACTCAGACCTACTTATTATTAATCTAAACTCAAGACGTATATCCAACAAACAACATGACCTACACGCATTCATAGCTCACTACTCCCCTGATATACTAACCATTACTGAAACCTGGCTAAAACCCACCACCCAAAATGAAGAAATACTCTCCCCAGGATATAACATCCTAAGACTAGACAGAGAGGCCAAAAAGGGAGGCGGAGTTGCAATTGTATTTAAAAACACACTTAACCTCCAGCCTCTGAGAACCCCACTGCCCAAATTTCTGAATACTGAAATATTAGGCTCCATTATATCCCTCAAAAGCAAAAAGAGAATCAACCTCCTCTGCAGTTATATCCCTCCAGGAAATAACTCTCCTATAATAGAGGAAATGTTACAATGGGCTACAACCAACCTTCCCCAAGAAACCATCATGCTATCAACATCCTCTGCAGTTATATTCCTCCAGGAAATAATTCTCCCACAGTAGAGGAAATTTTACAATGGGCTACAACCAACCTTCCCCAAGAAACTATCCTGTTAGGCGACCTAAACCTGGACTGGCTAGCCTGCAACTCCAACAATCCGTCAAACCATATTAGCTTATTTGGATTCTCATAATTAATTGAAAAACTCACCAGGGTTGACAAAAAATCCAAAAAAACATTACATACTCGATTGAACTTTATTTAATTTCCCCAAAGAAAATTATCATGTCGGCTGCCTACCTGATGAACTCAGTGACCACTACCCCACATTCCTCCTTCGTAAACAGGTAAACATACCTAAACCCATACTATATAAAGAAACTAGAGATGACCACAAGTTAAATCCACAAATTCTTAACAGCATGCTACAACAATGCAAATGGCACCCACTACAAACTCTAGCATTAGACCAGGCAGTGGAGTTCTTCAATAGTACTTTTATGAATGTTCTAAATACAGTAGCTCCAATTAGGAAACTTTGAACTAAAGTTAATTATGCCCCTTGGCTAAATAAAACCACAAAAGCCTTACTAAAAGCTAGAGACAAGGAGTGGAAAATCTGGAAAATGAATAACACCATACAAGACAAACAAAAGTATCAACAACTTCGGAATCAGGCCAAAAAACAAACAAAAATGGATAAACAAAACTACTTCCGACATATCCAAAACAAACATCCCAAAAACCCTCAAAAGTTCTGGCAAGCTATCAATTCCCTTCTGAAACCCCGAAAAACTATCACCCCAACTCCCAGCACCAATACTGACAATGACAGCATAGCTTCTCAATTTAACTATCACTTCACAAAATCTATTCGGTCATTATCCACCCAGCTATCTAACAATGACTCTACAATCACCCCCATTATAGATAACAATAATATACCTTCCTTTTCACTCTCACCTGTGCCAACCTCCACAGTTAAAAAACTACTCTCAAAACTGAAACTTACCACTCTCGCAGCAGATGGTCTACCCACTAATTTCCTAAAATTAGCTGCAGAGTCCCTAGCCTGCCCTGTCTCAATTCTTGTAAACTACTCCATACGAGAAGCCTACATCCCCCAACTATGGAAAGTGTCATATATTATTCCCCTACACAAAGGCGGCAACTCCTATGAGCTATCAAACAACCGCCCCATTGCTATCTTATCCCCCCCTTTCCATGCTCCTGGAGAAATATATTCACTCCCAAGTGATGCACTTCTTAAGCTCACATAATCTCCTCTCCTTCACACAGCATGGCTTCCGTCCAAACCATAGTACAACTACTGCTCTTCTCGCCTTTACCAACCAGGTTAACCAACTTAGAAACAACAAAAACTTTGTATCAGCCATATTCTTAGATGTCTCTAAGCATTTGACATGGTCCCACATAACCTACTTTTAGACACTCTATCCACCATGTCCTTTGCCCCCTCCACTACTTCATGGTTCAAAAACTACCTCTCTGACAGAAAACAGTCAAATGGCAAGGTGTACTATCACCCCTACTACCCTCTACCATAGGTGTTCCACAAGGATCAATACTGGGGCCTGTACTATTCACCATTTTCGCCAACAAACTACATACCTCCACCCTGCATGCATCACTGATACAATACGCAGATGTCTCAACCATAATCTGCTCAGCCCCATCCGTAACTGCTCTACAAAAGCTAACCCAAGAGTCCTTCTGCTCCGTGGAAAAATGGATTACTGATATCCAACTAATTCTAAACCCCAAAAAGACCAAATTACTTCTTTTTACCCCCAACAAATCCAGAAAAACACCTCCTTCCTTCACTATCATCTCCAAAAACTGAACCACAATCTCTTCCTCCCCCCATACTAAGCTACTTGGTGTTGAAATAGATAAGGACCTTAATTTTGATGTCCATATCTCTCAAACCATTAAAAAAGTACATAAAAAACTAGTAACTTTATACAAACAGAAAAACTTCCTATCAGACCAAGCACGAACCACCCTAGCCCAAACCCACCTATGGTCTACCCTATTGTATGCATCACCAATCCTAACCCACATCAGGAAAACAGACCTAGACAAACTAGACTCTTGTTACAATGTTGCTGTGTCTTTTGGCTTTTCCCGGTTAGGGGTCGCCACAGCGGAACTCCGGTCCGCTAATGATTGGCAGTAGATTTTTACGTGCCGAGTTGCCGGCCCTGATGCACAACTTTTAACGAAGGTATGCCTATTCAAGTATGTCTCCACACAGAAGACGCTCTAGCTGAGAATCAAATGGGACAACGTCGTGCTGTGAGGCGACAACACTACCACAGCACCACCACTGCAGCATTGTAAAATTCGTAAATAACTCCACTTTTAGAAGACACCACTGTCTTGCCCTAAAGGAGCTACAGTAGTTAGAACTCCCTCAAGTAATCAGTTACCACCAACTAGTGCTCACCTTTAACATACTAAACAATCCCCACAAAACTCCAGCCCTAAACCAACTACTGAACCAATATTCAGCAAACCATCCACTATGCTCATCTAACAAAGCCCTGCTCTGCATATCCAAAGCCAACAATACTGCAGGGCAAGCTCTTTTCTCTCATACAATTGCTAGAAAATGGAATAATCTCCCCCAAAATATATCTTCTGCATCATCTATCTTACTGTTGAAAAAGTTACTTAAGTCACACCTCTTGCAATCCTGGCTCTGTGCTTGCATCACATAATGCTTTCCTGTTCTCCACTAATTCTTCCTACATTCCTCTCTTTACTGCTCACTTTCTCTTTAATACTGTTGCCAAACACTGCCATACATGGCCTACTATGTATAAATTTTTATGTCTTCTGTGATATATCTTTTGATAGCATTGGTAAATCTGGAGTTTTTCTCTCCCAATTTCTGCCATCCAGGGTCTACTATGTTTAAATTAAGTTTGCTTGAAAAAAACATTCTAAATTTTATACTGATTGTAAGATTTTATTCTTTTGATTGTATAATTACCAGTGTACATATTATTTGATGTGGATCTTTTCTCCCCCGGGCCTCCGCTGTAAATGGACCTTGTTCCAGTCGGACTTTCCCGGTAAACAAATGTAAAATAAAAAATAAAAATAAATATATAACAGGCCCAGTCATTAAAATTATTCATCCCAGTTGTCATTTCTCTGGCCCATCACCTTTTCAAAATAATGTAACTCTTCTGTTTCATTTGCAGTTCTTTTAACA